>NC_137137.1:35943117-36058117 GCF_949319135.1 Squalius cephalus
AGAGAAAGAGAAAGAAAGGAAGACAGAAAGAGAAAGAAAGGAAGAGAGAGAGAGGAAGGAGAATAGAGACCTCTGTGAGAGTAGAGGACATAAGTACATCTACACTGGATCCTCCTCGTGGGAAATATGATATCGCTGATATGAGAAGCCACTGTTCACTTATTAACTAACAGTGACAGATTATTAAATGTTATAACAATTATATATCTAACAAATATATTCTCACTGTCAGTTCATTAAAGTTAAATCATTAACTCAGACATTACTGTGTCTCCTAAACATTCTTACTACTATAAAACTGGTTTAATATCTGGTAATATTAATAACCTGTGTGGTGTTTGTTCATGAGTGTGTGCTTGTCCTGCAGGAGATCGTCGTCGGCAGTAATATGGACAAAATCTACATCGTGATGAATTATGTAGAGCATGACCTGAAGAGCCTCATGGAGACCATGAAGCAGCCCTTCCTGCCCGGTATGACCTATGACCTTAACCTTGGGAATTCATGATGTCTATTAGGCTCATTGATTTTTTTCCAGGCACTTTTGACCAACTACAAACCACATTAATCTTCATAACTACTATTACTGTAGTATTTAATCATATTTAAGGGATATATAATAGTTCCTGAAGGCTGGAAATGAAAAGCGGCTTATATTCAGCTGTGCGTAATTATTAGACATGTTTACTTTTACAGATGAAATAAGCCAAATAAGAGATTTAAGTCTAATATTATGAAATGCTCATGAGAGGACTGCAGTTAAAGCTGCTCTCAGCGATGCTGGGGGACTCGCTTCTTGTGGACGTTCGAAGTATTGTCAAACAAAACCAATAGTGTCTGGCTGCAGAGCTGCACTCTCAGACAGCAGCGCTTCCTCTGCCTGTGACGTCACTTGCAATCGACACAAATTAACCGGAAATATGTTTCCAGCAGTTCATTCGCATTGTATTGACGCTGTTAAAGCACTTGCGTGATATAACGACACCAAAATTTCCCCCCAAAAGTTATGTCTTGCAGCTTGCGCTCATCGAAACATTGTTATATTATTTATTTTTTCAGGAAATAAAAAAAACGCATATTTTTTGAGTTATTAAACATTGTATCGTTAAAGTTGGTATTATACCTTATATTGCCATCATATACTGTTGTGTACCAACATATAACACAACATTTCCCCCAAATCATGTTTAATCGGAGATACGAGGTGTATGACCGGGGAGCGGGGAGATACGAGGTGTATGACCGGGGAGCAGGAAGATACAAGGTGTATGACCGGGGAGCAGGGAGATACGAGGTGTTTGAGCGGGGAGCAGGGAGATACGAGGTGTTTGACCGGGGAGCAGGGAGATACGAGGTGTATGACCGGGGAGCAGGGAGTTACGAGGTGTTTGAGCGGGGAGCAGGGAGATACGAGGTGTTTGACCGGGGAGCAGGGAGATACGAGGTGTATGACCGGGGAGCAGGGAGTTACGAGGTGTTTGACCGGGGAGCAGGAAGATACGAGGTGTATGACCGGGGAGCAGGGAGTTACGAGGTGTATGACCGAGGAGCAGGGAGATACGAGGTGTTTGACCGGGGAGCAGGAAGATACGAGGTGTATGACCGGGGAGCGGGGAGATACGAGGTGTTTGACCGGGGAGCGGGGAGATACGAGGTGTGTGATTGGGGAGCAGGGAGTTACGAGGTGTATGAGCGGGGAGCAGGGAGATACGAGGTGTATGACCGGGGAGCAGGGAGTTACGAGGTGTTTGACCGGGGAGCAGGAAGATACGAGGTGTATGACCGGGGAGCGGGGAGATACGAGGTGTTTGACCGGGGAGC
Source organism: Squalius cephalus (assembly GCF_949319135.1). Lineage (NCBI taxonomy): Eukaryota > Metazoa > Chordata > Actinopteri > Cypriniformes > Leuciscidae > Squalius > Squalius cephalus. The sequence continues at coordinate 35,944,939 of NC_137137.1, forward strand.
GGGGAGATACGAGGTGTGTGATTGGGGAGCAGGGAGATACGAGGTGTATGACCGGGGAGCAGGGAGATACGAGGTGTTTGAGCGGGGAGCAGGGAGATACGAGGTGTTTGACCGGGGAGCAGGGAGATACGAGGTGTATGACCGGGGAGCAGGAAGATACGAGGTGTATGACCGGGGAGCGGGGAGATACGAGGTGTTTGAGCGGGGAGCAGGGAGATACGAGGTGTTTGACCGGGGAGCAGGGAGATACGAGGTGTATGAGCGGGGAGCAGGGAGATACGAGGTGTATGACCGGGGAGCAGGGAGATACGAGGTGTTTGAGCGGGGAGCAGGGAGATACGAGGTGTTTGACCGGGGAGCAGGGAGATACGAGGTGTATGACCGGGGAGCAGGGAGTTACGAGGTGTTTGAGCGGGGAGCAGGGAGATACGAGGTGTTTGACCGGGGAGCAGGGAGATACGAGGTGTATGACCGGGGAGCAGGGAGTTACGAGGTGTTTGACCGGGGAGCAGGAAGATACGAGGTGTATGACCGGGGAGCAGGGAGTTACGAGGTGTATGACCGGGGAGCAGGGAGATACGAGGTGTTTGAGCGGGGAGCAGGGAGATACGAGGTGTTTGACCGGGGAGCAGGGAGATACGAGGTGTATGACCGGGGAGCAGGGAGTTACGAGGTGTTTGACCGGGGAGCAGGAAGATACGAGGTGTATGACCGGGGAGCGGGGAGATACGAGGTGTTTGACCGGGGAGCGGGGAGATACGAGGTGTGTGATTGGGGAGCAGGGAGTTACGAGGTGTATGACCGGGGAGCAGGAAGATACGAGGTGTTTGACCGGGGAGATACGAGGTGTTTGACCGGGGAGCAGGGAGATACGAGGTGTTTGACCGGGGAGATACGAGGTGTATGACCGGGGAGCAGGGAGATACGAGGTGTTTGACCGGGGATATACGAGGTGTTTGACCGGGGAGATACGAGGTGTTTGACCGGGGAGATACGAGGTGTTTGACCGGGGAGCAGGGAGATACGAGGTGTTTGACCGGGGAGATACGAGGTGTATGACCGGGGAGCAGGGAGATACGAGATGTATGACCGGGGAGCAGGGAGATACGAGGTGTATGACCGGGGAGCAGGAAGATACGAGGTGTATGACCGGGGAGCAGGGAGATACGAGGTGTGTGATTGGGGAGCAGGGAGATACGAGGTGTTTGACCGGGGAGCAGGGAGATACGAGGTGTATGACCGGGGAGCGGGGAGATACGAGGTGTTTGACCGGGGAGCAGGGAGATACGAGCTGTGTGATTGGGGAGCAGGGAGATACGAGGTGTTTGACCGGGGAGCAGGGAGATACGAGGTGTATGACCGGGGAGCGGGGAGATACGAGGTGTATGACCGGGGAGCAGGGAGATACGAGGTGTGTGATTGGGGAGCAGGGAGATACGAGGTGTATGACCGGGGAGAGGGGAGATACGAGGTGTATGACCGGGGAGCGGGGAGATACGAGGTGTTTGACCGGGGAGCAGGGAGATACGAGCTGTGTGATTGGGGAGCAGGGAGATACGAGGTGTATGACCGGGGAGCAGGGAGATACGAGGTTTATGACCGGGGAGCAGGGAGATACGAGGTGTATGACCGGGGAGCAGGGAGATACGAGGTGTATGACCGGGGAGCGGGGAGATACGAGGTGTTTGACCGGGGAGCAGGGAGATACGAGGTGTGTGATTGGGGAGCAGGGAGATACGAGGTGTATGACCGGGGAGAGGGGAGATACGAGGTGTATGACCGGGGAGCGGGGAGATACGAGGTGTTTGACCGGGGAGCAGGGAGATACGAGCTGTGTGATTGGGGAGCAGGGAGATACGAGGTGTATGACCGGGGAGCAGGGAGATACGAGGTTTATGACCGGGGAGCAGGGAGATACGAGGTGTATGACCGGGGAGCAGGGAGATACGAGGTGTATGACCGGGGAGCGGGGAGATACGAGGTGTTTGACCGGGGAGCAGGGAGATACGAGGTGTATGACCGGGGAGCGGGGAGATACGAGGTGTATGACCGGGGAGCAGGGAGATACGAGGTGTGTGATTGGGGAGCAGGGAGATACGAGGTGTATGACCGGGGAGAGGGGAGATACGAGGTGTATGACCGGGGAGCGGGGAGATACGAGGTGTTTGACCGGGGAGCAGGGAGATACGAGCTGTGTGATTGGGGAGCAGGGAGATACGAGGTGTATGACCGGGGAGCAGGGAGATACGAGGTTTATGACCGGGGAGCAGGGAGATACGAGGTGTATGACCGGGGAGCAGGGAGATACGAGGTGTATGACCGGGGAGCGGGGAGATACGAGGTGTTTGACCGGGGAGCGGGGAGATACGAGGTGTTTGACCGGGGAGCAGGGAGATGCGAGCTGTGTGATTGGGGAGCAGGGAGATACGAGATGTATGACTGGGGAGCAGGGAGATACGAGGTGTATGATTGGGGAGCAGGGAGTTACGAGGTGTTTGACCGGGGAGCAGGAAGATACGAGGTGTATGACCGGGGAGCGGGGAGATACGAGGTGTTTGACCGGGGAGCGGGGAGATACGAGGTGTGTGATTGGGGAGCAGGGAGTTACGAGGTGTATGACCGGGGAGCAGGAAGATACGAGGTGTATGACCGGGGAGCAGGGAGATACGAGGTGTTTGACCGGGGAGCAGGGAGATACGAGGTGTTTGACCGGGGAGCAGGGAGATACGAGGTGTTTGACCGGGGAGATACGAGGTGTATGACCGGGGAGCAGGGAGATACGAGGTGTTTGACCTGGGATATACGAGGTGTTTGACCGGGGAGATACGAGGTGTTTGACCGGGGAGATACGAGGTGTTTGACCGGGGAGCAGGGAGATACGAGGTGTTTGACCGGGGAGATACGAGGTGTATGACCGGGGAGCAGGGAGATATGAGATGTATGACCGGGGAGCAGGGAGATACGAGGTGTGTGATTGGGGAGCAGGCAGATACGAGGTGTATGACCGGGGAGCAGGCAGATACGAGGTGTATGACCGGGGAGCAGGAAGATACGAGGTGTATGACCGGGGAGCAGGGAGATACGAGGTGTGTGATTGGGGAGCAGGGAGATACGAGGTGTTTGACCGGGGAGCAGGGAGATACGAGGTGTTTGACCGGGGAGCAGGGAGATACGAGCTGTGTGATTGGGGAGCAGGGAGATACGAGGTGTATGACCGGGGAGCAGGGAGATACGAGGTGTATGACCGGGGAGCAGGAGGGAGATACGAGGTGTATGACCGGGGAGATAAGAGGTATATGACCGGGGAGCGGGGAGATACGAGGTGTTTGACCGGGGAGCAGGGAGATACGAGGTGTTTGACCGGGGAGCAGGGAGATACGAGCTGTGTGATTGGGGAGCAGGGAGATACGAGGTGTATGACCGGGGAGCAGGGAGATACGAGGTGTATGACCGGGGAGCAGGAGGGAGATACGAGGTGTATGACCGGGGAGATAAGAGGTATATGACCGGGGAGCGGGGAGATACGAGGTGTTTGACCGGGGAGCAGGGAGATACGAGGTGTTTGACCTGGGAGCAGGAGGGAGATACGAGGTGTATGACCGGGGAGCGGGGAGATACGAGATGTATGACCGGGGAGCAGGAGGGAGATACGAGATGTATGACTGGGGAGCGGGGAGATACGAGGTGTGTGATTGGGGAGCAGGGAGTTACGAGGTGTTTGACCGGGGAGCAGGAAGATACGAGGTGTTTGACCGGGGAGCGGGGAGATACGAGGTGTGTGATTGGGGAGCGGGGAGATACGAGGTGTTTGACCGGGGAGCGGGGAGATACGAGGTGTGTGATTGGGGAGCAGGGAGTTACGAGGTGTATGACCGGGGAGCAGGAAGATACGAGGTGTATGACCGGGGAGCAGGGAGATACGAGGTGTTTGACCGGGGAGATACGAGGTGTTTGACCGGGGAGCAGGGAGATACGAGGTGTTTGACCGGGGAGATACGAGGTGTTTGACCGGGGAGATACGAGGTGTTTGACCGGGGAGATACGAGGTGTTTGACCGGGGAGCAGGGAGATATGAGATGTATGACCGGGGAGCAGGGAGATACGAGGTGTGTGATTGGGGAGCAGGCAGATACGAGGTGTATGACCGGGGAGCAGGAAGATACGAGGTGTATGACCGGGGAGCAGGGAGATACGAGGTGTGTGATTGGGGAGCAGGGAGATACGAGGTGTTTGACCGGGGAGCAGGGAGATACGAGGTGTTTGACCGGGGAGCAGGGAGATACGAGCTGTGTGATTGGGGAGCAGGGAGATACGAGGTGTTTGACCGGGGAGCAGGGAGATACGAGGTGTATGACCGGGGAGCAGGGAGATACGAGGTGTGTGATTGGGGAGCAGGGAGATACGAGGTGTTTGACCGGGGAGCAGGGAGATACGAGGTGTTTGACCGGGGAGCAGGGAGATACGAGCTGTGTGATTGGGGAGCAGGGAGATACGAGGTGTATGACCGGGGAGCAGGGAGATACGAGGTGTATGACCGGGGAGCAGGGAGATACGAGGTGTATGACCGGGGAGCAGGGAGATACGAGGTGTATGACCGGGGAGCAGGAGGGAGATACGAGGTGTATGACCGGGGAGATAAGAGGTATATGACCGGGGAGCGGGGAGATACGAGGTGTTTGACCGGGGAGCAGGAGGGAGATACGAGGTGTATGACCGGGGAGCAGGAGGGAGATACGAGATGTATGACCGGGGAGCGGGAAGATACGAGGTGTATGACCGGGGAGCGGGGAGATACGAGGTGTTTGACCGGGGAGCAGGGAGATACGAGGTGTATGACCGGGGAGCAGGGAGATACGAGGTGTATGACCGGGGAGCAGGAGGGAGATACGAGGTGTTTGACCGGGGAGCAGGGAGATACGAGATGTATGACCGGGGAGCAGGGAGATACGAGGTGTATGACCGGGGAGCAGGGAGATACGAGGTGTATGACCGGGGAGCGGGAAGATACGAGGTGTATGACCGGGGAGCAGGAGGGAGATACGAGGTGTTTGACCGGGGAGCAGGGAGATACGAGGTGTATGACCGGGGAGCAGGGAGATACGAGGTGTATGACCGGGGAGCAGGAGGGAGATACGAGGTGTATGACCGGGGAGCAGGGAGATACGAGGTGTATGACCGGGGAGCAGGAGGGAGATACGAGGTGTTTGACTGGGGAGCAGGGAGATACGAGATGTATGACCGGGGAGCAGGGAGATACGAGGTGTATGACCGGGGAGCAGGGAGATACGAGGTGTATGACCGGGGAGCAGGAGGGAGATACGAGGTGTTTGACCGGGGAGCAGGGAGATACGAGGTGTATGACCGGGGAGCAGGAGGGAGATACGAGATGTATGACCGGGGAGCAGGGAGATACGAGGTGTATGACCGGGGAGCAGGAGGGAGATACAAGGTGTTTGACCGGGGAGCAGGAGGGAGTTACAAGGTGTTTGACCGGGGAGCAGGGAGATACGAGGTGTATGACCGGGGAGCGGGGAGATACGAGGTGTTTGACCGGGGAGCGGGGAGATACGAGGTGTTTGACCGGGGAGCAGGGAGATACGAGGTGTGTGATTGGGGTGCAGGGAGATACGAGGTGTATGACCGGGGAGCAGGGAGATACGAGGTGTATGACCGGGGAGCGGGGAGATACGAGGTGTTTGACCGGGGAGCGGGGAGATACGAGGTGTTTGACCGGGGAGCAGGGAGATACGAGGTGTGTGATTGGGGTGCAGGGAGATACGAGGTGTATGACCGGAGAGCGGGGAGATACGAGGTGTTTGACCGGGGAGCGGGGAGATACGAGGTGTTTGACCGGGGAGCAGGAAGATACGAGGTGTATGACCGGGGAGCAGGGAGATACGAGGTGTGTGATTGGGGTGCAGGGAGATACGAGGTGTTTGACCGGGGAGCGGGGAGATACGAGGTGTTTGACCGGGGAGCAGGGAGATACGAGGTGTGTGATTGGGGTGCAGGGAGATACGAGGTGTATGACCGGAGAGCGGGGAGATACGAGGTGTTTGACCGGGGAGCGGGGAGATACGAGGTGTATGACCGGGGAGCAGGGAGATACGAGGTGTGTGATTGGGGTGCAGGGAGATACGAGGTGTATGACCGGAGAGCGGGGAGATACGAGGTGTTTGACCGGGGAGCAGGGAGATACGAGGTGTGTGATTGGGGTGCAGGGAGATACGAGGTGTATGACCGGAGAGCGGGGAGATACGAGGTGTTTGACCGGGGAGCGGGGAGATACGAGGTGTTTGACCGGGGAGCAGGGAGATACGAGGTGTGTGATTGGGGTGCAGGGAGATACGAGGTGTATGACCGGAGAGCGGGGAGATACGAGGTGTTTGACCGGGGAGCGGGGAGATACGAGGTGTATGACCGGGGAGCAGGGAGATACGAGGTGTATGACCGGGGAGCAGGGAGATACGAGGTGTATGACCGGGGAGCAGGGAGATACGAGGTGTATGACCGGGGAGCAGGGAGATACGAGGTGTATGACCGGGGAGCAGGGAGATACGAGGTGTTTGACCGGGGAGCAGGGAGATACGAGGTGTTTGACCAGGGAGCAGGGAGATACGAGGTGTGTGATTGGGGTGCAGGGAGATACGAGGTGTATGACCGGAGAGCGGGGAGATACGAGGTGTTTGACCGGGGAGCGGGGAGATACGAGGTGTATGACCGGGGAGCAGGGAGATACGAGGTGTATGACCGGGGAGCAGGGAGATACGAGGTGTTTGACCGGGGAGCAGGGAGATACGAGGTGTATGACCGGGGAGCAGGGAGATACGAGGTGTATGACCGGGGAGCAGGGAGATACGACGTGTATGACCGGGGAGCAGGGAGATACGAGGTCACGCTGTCATTGATAAGAACGGTACGGACACAGACGTCGCTGCTGCCGGCAGTGTTCATCAAAGTCTGAGGTTGCGTTGAGCCTTTTGACAAGAGATAAGGCTTTAAGAGCTATTCAAATCTAATGATTGTGGTTACATACATCTTCCTAAACTCTATTTTAAAGGTTTAAGAGCTATAAGTGAAGCATAACAAAAAACGATGAGGTGACAAGGCTGTCTAATAGGCGGAAATTAGCCTAATCTGCACGCAAACTCACCTTCGTGGCTCACGGGCTTCCTGCACCGAAGCATTACAGTGTATGAGAGTGCAGGTCTGGGAGTGCAAGTGCAGGTCTGTACCCTTCTCAACAAAACGGAGGCTAGCTCGACCCTTCCCTCCCCCTCCCTCCTCCTCATCCCCCCACCTCCCCCTCCCTCCCTCCTCATCCCCCCGCCTCCCCCCCCCTCCTCCTCATCCCCCCGCCTCCCCCTCCCTCCCTCCTCATCTCATCCCGTTATTTTTAGTCTGAAGTCCGTTTTGCAGAGATGGACTAAAAATAAACTCCCGTAAGTTACTGCCAGATTCTGGAAGAGGAATTCTTCAAACCGTGGCTCAAGAGGATCTGCTGCTGGTCCTTCAAGACTCACTCTCAATCTGTCGGTCTATAAAAATAAAATAATTGTTTGTGACCCTGGATCACGTCACCAGTCACATGTCGCACGGGTATATCTGTGGCAATAGCCAACAATACATTGTATAGGTCAAAATTATCGATTTTTCTTTTATGCCAAAAATCATTAGGATATTAAGTAAAGATCATGTTCCATGAAGATATTTTGTAAATTTCCTACCGTAAATATATAAAATACATTTTTATGAGTGAATGCAGCACAATCTCGAACATAAATGAACAACTTTAAAGGAGATTTTCTCAATGTTTCAATTCTTTTGCTCCCTCAGATTCCAGATGTTCAATAGTTGAATCTCGGCCAAATATTGTCCTATCATAACAAACCACACATCAATGGAAAGCTCATTTATTCAGCTTTCAGATGATGTGTAAATCTCAATTTCAAAAACTTGACCCATGTGACTGGTTTTGTGGTCCAGGGTCACATATTTATATATTTATTTTAATGCCTGGGAAAAAAAAATATGATCAGAAAATCAACGCGTCTAATAATTCTGCACGCACCGCATTGACTCGATGAGGAGGTTGACTTGTGTTGTGTCTGTCCCGTTGAGGCGAGGTCAAGACGCTGATGATCCAGCTGCTGAGGGGTGTTCGGCATCTGCATGATAACTGGATCCTCCATCGGGACCTGAAGACCTCAAACCTGCTGCTCAGCCACAAGGGCATCCTGAAGGTCAGACAGCTGTGACCTCATCACAAAACTCACATGGAAACTCTCTTTATTCATTGTTTTATTCAGATTAATGATATTTTCCTATCAGCTGGATTCATGCATTACCAGGGCTGGGCTAAACATATAGAGTTTTGATTGAATCAGCTGATATTGATTCTTAAATCCCAAGTTCGATCTTTAGTCAGTGCGAGAACTAAACTTCACTGAACTCTATTTGTAGCTCCTGCCATCCAATAATCACAATCATCTTTGACACTTCTGATATGAAGCAAAGTCTGTGTGTTTGTGTGTCTTTAATGTGCGTTGACACACAGATCGCTGTTGAACCGTTCAAAGGTTTGGGATCGGGAAGATTTTTAATGTTTTTAAAAGTGTCTCTTCTGCTCGTCAAGGCTGCATTTATTTGATAAAAAAAAAAAAAAAAAAAAACAGTAATATTGTTTGACAGTGTAAATCATCTGTTTTCTATGTGAATATATAGTAAGTAAAGTGTGATTTATTCCTGTGATCAAAGCTGAATTTTCTGCATCATTACTCCAGTCTTCAGTGTCACATGATCCTTCAGAAATCACTCTAATATGAGGATTTGATGATCAAGAAACATTTATGATTATTATCAGTGTGTAAAACAGTTGTGTACAATTTTTTTCAGGATTCTTTGATGAATAGAAAGTTCAAAAGAACAGCATTTATTTTAAATAGAAGCTTTTGTAACATTAAACACTACTGTACAAAAGTCTGGGGTCAGTAGGTTTTGTTTTTGGCGGGGGGGAAATTAAAGAAATCAATATATTTATTCAGCAAGTGACAGTAAAGACATTTATAATGTTACCAAAGATAAACGCTGTTCTTTTGAACTTTCTATTCTTCAAAGAATCCTGAAATAAAAGTGTCCACAACTGTCTTCAATATTGATAATAATAATGAATGTTTCATCATATTTCTGAAGGATCATGTGACACTGAAGACTGGAGTAAAGATGCTGAAAATTCAGATTTGATAAATTACATTTTACAATATATATTCACATAGAAAACAGCTGATTTACATTGTAATAATATTTAAAAATATTACTTTTTTGTATTTTTAGTCATATAAATGCAGCCTTGGTGAGCAGAAGAGACTTACAAATCTATTAAATTAAATTAAAAACCTAAAAAAAGTACCGATCCCAAACTTTTGAACGGCAGTGTGTATCTAAATGAATCTATATCGAATCAAGATTGAAATTTAATCGAATGACAAGCTTGTAAATCAGAATTGAATCGTGAAATTTGTGTCAATGCCCAGCCCTGCTAGCTACACATCATCACTTGTTTGCATATATATATATATATATATATATATATATATATATATATATATATATATATATATATATATATATATATATATATATATATATTGTTTTTGGTTGAACTGTCCCTTTAATGCTATTAATATGAATGTGATATTCAGAATATTAGCTAAGATGTGAATGTGTTTTGTAGATTGGAGACTTTGGTTTGGCACGAGAGTACGGCTCTCCGCTCAAGCCCTACACACCTGTGGTGGTCACGCTGTGGTACCGGTCACCTGACCTGCTGCTGGGGGCAAAGGTCAGTCGATGACATCATCATCACACACACACACACACACACACCTGCAGGACAGAGCCGGAGATCAGGAGGCCCCAGAAATAATCACTAAATACAATGTAATGTGTGTACAGAGAGCAAGAATTGGGATCCAACCACATTTTTCACAGTAAACAACAACATATAAGCCTTTAAGACGGACCTGCCATGAGCTTTTAGATGAAGTAAAGACTGATGCTCCTGTAGAAGATACAGAAATATTGTTTAAATGGGCTATATTTACAATTTGGAAAGCCTTGTTATTAGCGACACCTGTCAGGAGCGCACGTGACGTCATCCGTTCGGTTTCCCCGACGAACGCCCCGAGTCCGTCACATAAACATCAGCCTTTTATAGATGAACTGAAGTTTTGTTAAAAGCTGTTCACTTATTGACAATAAAAAAAGTGATTAATACATGAAACTGTTACATATACGCATTTAAATACTCCACTACCCATAATCCTGAAGACAATGCTCAAAGCAAATCGAGTCAGTTATTTGTATTCAATACACATTGTTTTGACAGCTTTACATAAAATCATGATGTTAATATCCTAATATTTTCATGCCTTATACAGTTTGCACTTTGAAAAGATACAATCAGATTTGCTATATAGTATATATTTTGTAATCAGAAGTGAAGACGACGTCCCATGCTGCTGATTTATATTTTATATATGTGAATATTTTTTTGTAAACGTCAAATGTTTTTTTTTTTTACGGCTGTGCAGCGATAAATCACATCCAAAATAAAAGTCTGTGTGCATAATATATGTGTGTGTACGGTGTATAATTATTCTGTATATATAAATACACACGCATGCTTGTATATATTTCAGAAATATTTGCATATATATATATATATATATATATATATATATATATATAATTTATATTATATATAAATATTTTATAAATGACACATTTTTCTTAATTATATACATGCGTGTGTGTGTTTGTCTGTGTATTTATATATACAAAATAATTATTCGCTGCACAGCACTATTGCTTTTGGACTGGAATGTTTTGTAATGCAGTCCTGATAAATGATATTGCATTGATGTTTCTTTAGTCTCGTCTTCATCAGGTGTAAATCATCACTCTTGGAGTTGAGTTTGTTGATGGTAGACGCTCGCTCTCGCTGTGTTGGTGATGATCTCGTGTTGTGTGAATCAGATGCTCATCAGCTTGTGTACATGTGTGTCTCCTGACAGGAATACTCCACAGCCGTGGACATGTGGTCGGTGGGCTGTATATTCGGAGAACTGCTCACCCAGAAGCCTCTATTCCCTGGCAAATCCGAGATTGATCAAATTAACAAAATTTTCAAGGTATGTTTCATCACAGCCTGAAAGTCTTCAGTTAATTAAACTAGTGATTTTTGAGACTATTACAATATACTCATCAGTGTTGATATTCATATTCATTCTTTATTGTCCTCGATAGAGAGGTGTGTTCACAGACTGTAGCTTCACAACATTCATCACGCATAACATGCACACACCACACAGAAGTCTGCACACATAAATAGACATATTGCAAAAAAAACAAAGATGTTTATCTATAGTTGCTGAGGACATTCAAACTACATATAATGTAGTTATATATTAAAACTATTAAAAGCGCTTAGTGGCCGCAATAATGCAGATATATACAGATTAATCGTGATAAATAAACACTTATTTTTACATCATAATTAGGGATGCACGATATATCGGCCACCATATTAGAGCCCTGCACGGGCCAAAAACTCCAGCCCTAACCCGGCCCTGGCCCGTGGTGTTCAAGCCCTACCCGGCCCCAGCCCGACAACGGCTGCAATTTTTTCAGCCCGAACCCGACCCGACCCGACCCGAGACCAACATCAATATCACTTTAAGAAGCTCTCTCTGACGCGGACTATTTGATGCACGTTCTCTGATGCGCGCGAACACACGCACGGCACATCACACGCTACTGAAAGGTAAACTTTTATTATTGGCCTGAAACATCAACAATCATGCCCACAAATATTGAACAGACTGTCCATTAGAGAGAAGCATAAGCATGCAGTAGAGAATATAGCGCTACGGGATCCAACCGCAAAAATAAGTAGCTAAATAAACGGCCTACCTTTCTTTGCTTTTAAGTAACTGAAGAACAATGTTCAAAAATGAAGAACTCTTCGCCAACTGGCTAATGTTAAATAATATTAATGAAAAAAAGAAAATCCAACTTCTCCCTGATCCTCTGCATGGTCAACTGTCACCTGTTAATGCACGTGAGTGACGCGTGCGTATATGCGTATTGCGTTTGTGTTGCTTAGGCGATGTATAATATTTATAATATAATAAATATAACAATATTTCATGCACATTATGTGACGTGTGCTCTGCACGTACATTATGGGCACAATGAAAGGAGAGAAAATAAGCCCTAGTCCGACCCGAGCCCGATCTGTAAAAAAAAAAAAATGGCCCGAGCCCGGCCCGAATGGGGTTAGGGTGTCGGGTCCCATCGGGTCCCGACGGGCTTGCAGACCTCTACACCATATCTGTATCGGCTGATATATGTTCATTTTAAAGTTATCGTTATCGGCCTGATAAGAAGATTTGTCCGATATATTAAAGCCGATGAATAATGTATTATCTCCTCCAGCTGAGACGCTTCAGATGCGCACTGTTCATCATGATGGTTTTGAATTGCTTGAAATATGATTGGAATCACTTCAGAAAAGAAAAATATAGTTCAGAGCAACATGTGCAGCGCAAGTCTGATCATGAGAACATCATACTTCTGTTTTTGTAATCAGGCTCTCAAAAATTATTTAAAAGTTTGGATTCAGATTCATCGGCCGATATATCGGTTATCGGCTTTCAAATATAAATAATTATCGGTGTCGGCCAAAATGTTCATATCGCTGCATCCCTAATCATAATTTAATCTTTTTAGTTTTCGGAAACTAATTGTATCAATTCCAGTGTAGCTGCAAACACACAACTGCTGAATCTCTTTCTAAATACTGTCTATTTTGCACAGTATCCCGGATTAGGATTAGGATTAGGATTAGTGCAGCCCAAAGTGGGATTTGAATGGCTGCCCAGACGGTGCAATATTTTTGGCAAGAAAATAACAACAAAGGGGAAATTAAAAAAACAGCAGTTTTTGAGAGCTTGATCCCAAGCGTGAAGTAATTAGAGTTGTAGTAATGAGTTTATCAGGATGCAGAGCTGGATAAAGCCTGTTAATGTCAATGAAGACTGTGGGATTGACTAGCGGGGACCGTTATATCGCCAAGGCCTTTATATCGGCTGATATTTGGCTTTTCTTTTTTCTTATCATGAGCATATGCCAATAAGTTTTTCTTGATGAGTTGTAAGCTGGACTTTTATTTTGAAAGCGCGGGGAACATTCTCTGTCTTCATTGGTTTACTATCTCTGTTTAACCGGTCTGTCTAATGAAGTATTAGCCAGTTTTTTTGATTGGATTATATTATTATAGCCATAGACTTCCTCCTCTTTCAGTGTTAGCATGTCACAGAAGTACTCGATGATATCCAGCACGAGAGTCATTTTTGAAAACGCCTCAGACTCTTTTATAGGGCTTTTTTTTGTTGTTGTCTGAAATGTAGTTGTTTGAGCATGTAAGTGATCTACAGTTGCGAAGCAGAAAGAGTGAATCTGTGAAAGTGAAAGCCTCGTTTGTAGTCCTGCCATGACTGTCGTCACTCAGAGGTTACATAAGTACATTTATTCAGCAAACACATTATAGTCGAGATTCATGTTTGGATTTATTACAGTTCATCACTGAAGATCTTCCGCTTCCTTGGCGCTGCTTCTGCGGTGTAGAGAGAGCGCAGGGTTGCCAGATTGCAAATATTACAGTAAGACAAGGGGCAGAAGTGCATCACTTTAAGAGAAAAGCTCTGATTGGGGGATTTCAGCACAAGGTGACATCTGGCAACCGCACTCAGCACTTGTTGGACAGCAGTCTCTGTCTCTGTCATATTATGTGTCCTTTTTTCTCCCATCAGTAATATCGCATGTTAATAGTCACAGTTATCGTTTAATGACTGGTGTCATCTCGTCTCGGTCACGGGAACACAGCTCGTCACAGTCAACACTACTGTAGACACTGAGTGCAGTGGAGTTGCTGGATTGGACGTGTTCACAGCTGTCGTGTGTGTGTGTGTGTGTGTGTGTGTGTAGGACCTGGGCTCCCCCAGCGAGAAGATCTGGCCGGGATACAGTGAGCTTCCAGCGGTGAAGAAGATGACTTTCACAGAGTATCCCTACAACAACCTGCGCAAGCGCTTCGGGGCGCTGCTGTCCGACCAGGGCTTCGACCTCATGAACAAGTAAGAGCGCGCAACACTAGCGTGTGTTTGTGTATTTCTATGTTTACTAGAATTATTGGTCACACTTTATATAGAGGTTATGCATCGAGTCAGTTTCCCGCGGGAACACACTCCCTCAGCCGGCCTGAGTGGCAGAAGAGCTGATGCATGACTGGGTTTAATAGAGGAAAATGAGAAAACTCGAGTAAAACACACGATTATCAGTTTAAACTAAAGGTTGGACTCGATATAGTGTTTCTTACAACTTACCAAAGATCCAGTGATCATACATGCAGCAGGAATCGTGTTTCTGACATTTATATGAGCCTGATTTCCACGCCGGGGAAAAACATAAAGCAAATTTGCCTGTGAACGCTTTATATAAATACAAGATAGGTCTAAATCCATGTGATCACTAATATCAATGTTATATATATCGTCATATCGCCAGCCTTAAAACTTGTGAAGTTTTCATCAGTGTTTATTTAAAAACATCCAATTATGCAGAATATATGATGGTAAATATTTAATTGATGAGTTCAATACAATATCAATAGAATATATAGGGTGTGATTTTACCCCTAAATTCAGCATATTGACACACGATGAAACTGTAAATCCAGCGTTCTCTGCCTGGATCCAGTCGTTACTGTGAAGCACAGTGATTCATTCACTTCTCTGTTCTGTAGCTTTCAGCAGTCTGTAAAATATACCTCAGATTTCTTGTCAAATCTATTAATACAGTCGATCTCAAAGCTCTTTCCGGTTTAGATGTGTTTTTCACCACATTCACGCTGAAAACCAGTGCTGTGTGTGATTACAGTCAGAAGTTATTTACAGATGTAACTCCACACAGGTATTTTTAAATACAAGTACAGATCTGTCAATCGATTAAAAAAAAACAAATTAATTGCACATTTTCCTGTAATTAATCACGATTAATCGCACCTAACATTAAAGTTTTATGTTTTTATATTGTAATAATTTCACATTTAATCTCCTAATTACTGTAGAAACAATGCAAAGACTGTAGTGTATATATTAAATATTTGTTTAATGGCATCTTTTTATGAAAGTAGACACTTATCAACACTGCTACTGATGTCACGATGAAACGCGATATGAGAAATAAGACTTCATTTAACTCCATTTAAGACTTCATTTAACTCATTTAAGACTTCATTTAACTCATTTAAGACTTCATTTAACTCCATTTAAGACTTCATTTAACTCCATTTAAGACTTCATTTAACTCATTTAAGACTTCATTCAACTCATTTAAGACTTAATTTAAGCCATTTAAGACTTCATTTAACTCATTTAAGACTTCATTTAACTCCATTTAAGACTTCATTTAACTCATTTAAGACTTCATTTAACTAATTTAAGACTTCATTTAACTCATTTAAGACTTCATTTAACTCATTTAAGACTTCATTTAACCCATTTAAGACTTCATTCAACTCATTTAAGACTTAATTTAAGCCATTTAAGACTTCATTTAACTCATTTAAGACTTCATTTAACTCCATTTAAGACTTCATTTAACTCATTTAAGACTTCATTTAACTCATTTAAGACTTCATTTAACTCATTTAAGACTTCATTTAACCCATTTAAGACTTCATTTAACCCATTTAAGACTTCATTTAACTCCATTTAAGACTTCATTTAACTCATTTAAGACTTCATTCAACTCATTTAAGACTTAATTTAAGCCATTTAAGACTTCATTTAACTCATTTAAGACTTCATTTAACTCCATTTAAGACTTCATTTAACTCATTTAAGACTTCATTTAACTAATTTAAGACTTCATTTAACTCATTTAAGACTTCATTTAACTCCATTTAAGACTTCATTTAACTCATTTAAGACTTCATTCAACTCCATTTAAGACTTCATTTAACTCATTTAAGACTTCATTTAACTAATTTAAGACTTCATTTAACTCATTTAAGACTTCATTTAACTCATTTAAGACTTCATTTAACCCATTTAAGACTTCATTCAACTCATTTAAGACTTAATTTAAGCCATTTAAGACTTCATTTAACTCATTTAAGACTTCATTTAACTCCATTTAAGACTTCATTTAACTCATTTAAGACTTCATTTAACTCATTTAAGACTTCATTTAACTCATTTAAGACTTCATTTAACCCATTTAAGACTTCATTTAACCCATTTAAGACTTCATTTAACTCATTTAAGACTTCATTCAACTCATTTAAGACTTAATTTAAGCCATTTAAGACTTCATTTAACTCATTTAAGACTTCATTTAACTCATTTAAGACTTCATTTAACTCATTTAAGACTTAATTTAACTCATTTAAGACTTCATTTAACCCATTTAAGACTTCATTCAACTCATTTAAGACTTAATTTAAGCCATTTAAGACTTCATTTAACTCATTTAAGACTTCATTTAACTCATTTAAGACTTCATTTAACTCATTTAAGACTTCATTTAACCCATTTAAGACTTCATTTAACCCATTTAAGACTTCATTTAACTCATTTAAGACTTCATTCAACTCATTTAATACTTAATTTAAGCCATTTAAGACTTCATTTAACTCATTTAAGACTTCATTTAACCCATTTAAGACTTCATTTAACCCATTTAAGACTTCATTTAACTCATTTAAGACTTCATTTAACTCATTTAAGACTTAATTTAAGCCATTTAAGACTTCATTTAACCCATTTAAGACTTCATTTAACTCATTTAAGACTTCATTTAACTCATTTAAGACTTCATTTAACTCATAAGACTTCATTTAACTCATAAGACTTCATTTAACTCATAAGACTTCATTTAACCCATTTAAGACTTCATTTAACTTATTTAAGACTTCATTTAACCCATTTAAGACTTCATTTAACTCATTTAAGACTTCATTTAACTTATTTAAGACTTCATTTAACCCATTTAAGACTTCATTTAACCCATGACTTCATTTAACACATTTAAGACTTCATTTAACCCATTTAAGACTTCATTTAACACATTTAAGACTTAATTTAACCCATTTAAGACTTCATTTAACACATTTAAGACTTCATTTAACTCATTTAAGACTTCATTTAACTCATTTAAGACTTCATTTAACTCATTTAAGACTTCATTTAACTCATTTAAGACCTCATTTAACCCATTTAAGACTTCATTTAACTCATTTAAGACTTCATTTAACTCATTTAAGACTTCATTTAACTCATTTAAGACTTCATTTAACCCATTTAAGACTTCATTCAACTCATTTAAGACTTAATTTAAGCCATTTAAGACTTCATTTAACTCATTTAAGACTTCATTTAACTCCATTTAAGACTTCATTTAACTCATTTAAGACTTCATTTAACTCATTTAAGACTTCATTTAACTCATTTAAGACTTCATTTAACTCATTTAAGACTTCATTTAACCCATTTAAGACTTCATTTAACCCATTTAAGACTTCATTTAACTCATTTAAGACTTCATTCAACTCATTTAAGACTTAATTTAAGCCATTTAAGACTTCATTTAACCCATTTAAGACTTCATTTAACTCATTTAAGACTTCATTTAACCCATTTAAGACTTAATTTAAGCCATTTAAGACTTCATTTAAGCCATTTAAGACTTCATTTAACTCATTTAAGACTTCATTTAACTCATTTAAGACTTCATTTAACCCATTTAAGACTTCATTTAACCCATTTAAGACTTCATTTAACCCATTTAAGACTTCATTTAAGCCATTTAAGACTTCATTTAAGCCATTTAAGACTTCATTTAACTCATAAGACTTCATTTAACTCATTTAAGACTTCATTTAACTCATTTAAGACTTCATTTAACCCATTTAAGACTTCATTTAACCCATTTAAGACTTCATTTAACTCATTTAAGACTTCATTTAACTCATTTAAGACTTCATTTAACCCATTTAAGACTTCATTTAACTCATTTAAGACTTCATTTAACTCATTTAAGACCTCATTTAACCCATTTAAGACTTCATTTAACCCATTTAAGACTTCATTTAACCCATTTAAGACTTCATTTAAGCCATTTAAGACTTCATTTAAGCCATTTAAGACTTCATTTAACTCATAAGACTTCATTTAACTCATAAGACTTCATTTAACCCATTTAAGACTTCATTTAACTTATTTAAGACTTCATTTAACCCATTTAAGACTTCATTTAACTCATTTAAGACTTCATTTAACTTATTTAAGACTTCATTTAACTCATTTAAGACTTCATTTAACCCATTTAAGACTTCATTTAACCCATGACTTCATTTAACACATTTAAGACTTAATTTAACCCATTTAAGACTTCATTTAACACATTTAAGACTTAATTTAACCCATTTAAGACTTCATTTAACACATTTAAGACTTCATTTAACTCATTTAAGACTTCATTTAACCCATTTAAGACTTCATTTAACCCATTTAAGACTTCATTTAACTCATTTAAGACTTCATTTAACTCATTTAAGACTTCATTTAACCCATTTAAGACTTCATTTAACCCATTTAAGACTTCATTTAACTCATTTAAGACTTCATTTAACTCATTTAAGACCTCATTTAACCCATTTAAGACTTCATTTAACTCATTTAAGACTTCATTTAACTCATTTAAGACCTCATTTAACCCATTTAAGACTTCATTTAACCCATTTAAGACTTCATTTAACCCATTTAAGACTTCATTTAAGCCATTTAAGACTTCATTTAAGCCATTTAAGACTTCATTTAACTCATAAGACTTCATTTAACCCATTTAAGACTTCATTTAACTTATTTAAGACTTCATTTAACCCATTTAAGACTTCATTTAACTCATTTAAGACTTCATTTAACTTATTTAAGACTTAATTTAACTCATTTAAGACTTCATTTAACCCATTTAAGACTTCATTTAACCCATGACTTCATTTAACACATTTAAGACTTAATTTAACCCATTTAAGACTTCATTTAACATAAGACTTCATTTAACCCATTTAAGACTTAATTTAACACATTTAAGACTTCATTTAACTCATATCGCACTTGAATGGTTTAAAAACATTTGCATGAATGAGAGTGTGAAGATATAATGTAACACTAGCCAAAGGATGACGGGAAAAATGGACGCTGCATTAATTGCGTTAAACTGAACGCGGTAAACTGAAAAAATTAATCGCATACATTAACGCGTTAATTATGACAGCCCTATTATGTACACAATAACTGCATTGTATCAAATGATTAATTGGAAACACTTTACAATAAGGTTTAATCTGTTCAAATTAATGTATTAGTTAACATGAACTGAGTCAGTTCATGAAAAATACAGTTGTTGATTGTTCATGTTAGCGTTAACACATAACTTGTGATTTTTAAAAGTGTATTAGTAAATATAGAAGTAAACATTTACTGTAGAATTATTGTTCATTGTTAACAATTATTACCAATTGAAACCTTATTGTAAAGTGTTACTGATTCATTTAAATGTTAGTACATAGTAAAGACACTTAATATAAAGTGGGACTGAAATATTTATATTCTACATTAAATATAAAGGAAACTTTCTTTATTAACAAAGGAAACAATATCATATGATACAAAACACTTACTGATTTGTTGATATCAGTACATTCAAGTGATTATATTAGTAAATCAGCAGACTGATGTGACAGCAGTGTAGAATACGTCATAGGAAATAAAGATGAATGAATATAAGACGTTCAGATGTCCTTACTCCCGCACAGACGGAGGAACTGTGTGTGTTGCTGTTGTTTTGCTGAAGTGCAGAAACAGCTGCTTCACATTATGAAGCACTTAAGAACTAAAGGCTATAACTAAGACGTTATAAATGTCATTGAATGTGTTTGAAGGTGTTGCCAATATATGCGTCCCTGTCTTTAATGAGGGTTAGGCTCCTGATAAGATAAATGAAATATCATGCATTAAACTTGATGTGTTTTGTTCTGGAAACCTGAAGCATTTCCGGATGTTTACAGACCTTGTCACTGAGCCTGTTTGATTGCGAATCTTTCATCTGGAATAAACAGCCATCGGTCTGAGCGCTGCTTCGACATGTTTTTAGACGTCTGATTTATTTCTCCAGTTGAAATCTCTCGTTCTTGTTTGCATAGTTTGAGGGAGTCGATCTGCGTCACAGCCGGGCTGAAAACACCACAATCACATGAGAAGTAAGAGGAAGGACGTTTAAGATCACAGTAAACGTGCCTCATTCGGTCAGATTTATTCTGTCGGACTGCTTTGAAAATGCAAGTATTGGGTTACAAGTTACTGGGATATCTAATGACCGTCCCACTTCACAACGACCCTCGCGGACTTCGAAGGATGCAGCCTCTAGTATCTCTTTGTGTCCATTAAGTTCAGAGACTGTTGACAGTGGCGTCGAAACATGTCACTCATTCTTTGAGATTATTTAAAGTCCCCCTGAAATCAAAATGTAAGTTTTTAGCTTTTCCTATGAATATGTTAGCCTTACTGTGCGTTCACACCGGACGCGAATAGCGCGTCAAATTCGTGCCTGCCGCGTCTAGTTATACGCTTGACCACTTTGTGTGCATTCGCGCGTCAAGGGCGAAATTGACGCGCGTAAAATCAAAAGTTTGAAGCGAAATTTACGCGCGTTAGAGGCGAAATCCGGAGGCGAAAGGTTCGAAACCTGTTGGCGGCCATCTTTTATCGAGCATTAGCATTAGCATTAATCGAGAGAGTCACTGCTCGTATATGCTCTGGAGAGCAGAAACAGCTGCGTAGGGGACATCGTGGCTGTACTCGGGTCCACCAAACCCTCCGGAGGGTTTCAGGAGTTTCACAATTTGCTCCAGGATGTAGGTTTGGTGGACCTAACGGTGAGGACGCTGACGAGGACAGCGTAGGCCGTATAAGCCTCGGCCTCGAGTGGTGGTCGCTGCCTGACGAGACCGCGCTGTACAGCCCGGCGCGAGGTTCACCCTCGCCTGCACTAATCTGTCATTTATTTTTGTTTTGATAATAAATGGAGCCAGCCTCCAAAAGTGAAACCTGTCCTGTGATTTTTTTAAAAAGTTTTTATACACTAAATTGTGTTTGTTGTCTTTACATTAGATTAATAAAGTTTCATATAATCTAGAATAGATATGGAATAAATAGCATTAAATACAAAATGAGTATCTCTCATATTGAAATCGAGTTTTTATGTGAAAGATGTGCTTTGTTGTGCATTTTAGTCATATTTCAAAATAATGTATTGAGGCCAAACATAAAATAACATTATAAACCGTCAGTTCACCACGTGACAGCAGCAAGCAGGCTCCTGATTGGTTAACGCGGCGCGAATTGACGCAGAAGTTCAGATTTTTCAACTCGGCGGCAGACGCGAATTCGCGTCAATCGCGTGAATGCACAAAAAGCACTAATAAAATCATCATGCGAACTTGACGCGCAAATGAGGCGAATTCGCATCTATCTTCAACTCGAGTCTACCGTCTACCGCGCCACGCTAAACGCCTCATTCGTGCCGCAGGAATTTTTTACGCGCATAACGCGTCTTTACATTGACTTAACATTGAAATCACTCACGCCTGACGCGCTATTCGCGTCCGGTGTGAACGCACCATTAAGGTTATGAATAAGCTGGTGTCTTACAAAACAATGACAGAATTCACATTTAGTAGATATAAACATTCAAAACTTAGTCTCTCACTTACGCTAAAATGGATCAGGGATTTTTATGACATCACTTCAGCTTCTCATCACATCTTCTGTCCAATCAAATGCTCTCTAGAATCTGAAGCTCCGCCCCCTCTGCTATAAACACCGGAGCCATATGGGTTGCAGTGTGTGTTCGGTGGCTCAAAAACTGTACGTTGGTTAAGAATGAAATGGCTAGAGTTTATTCACACTTCTACTATTGAATCCAGCATATCATCAGCGCTCGGATTCGCTTCCATGGTGCTGTCAGTCTGTGAGGGAAACTAAACGCTATTGGCTGTTTGAAAAGGGGGCGGAGCCATTCAATATGCCCCGCCTTAGCTTCTGTTTCAGTGGAAATTACATCAACGCATCAGACAAAGCACTTCAGTGGGGCTTTAATGTAAGTGCATGACCATTTAAAGTCGACTTGAAAGTGAAGATGTGACTTTTGTGTCGTATAACTGAGTGAAACGCTTCTGGAACAAGAACAAATGTGGGCGGGGCTTGATTGTGTCTGTGGGGAATTGATTGGATGGTGGTGGTTTGCTATTGGCTAATCTCTTGTGAGTGACAGGTTGCTCCGCCCACATCATCAGAGAAGAGAAGCTGCAAGAGGAAGTGATTCTGATTCAAGATTATTAACACAATAATGATGTGCACTGATAAATCATTTAAAATGAACACTGATATTACATTAAAAACTAAAGTGTTGACAATATATAATGGCTTAAAGATCATGTTCGGTGTAACGGCACCTTAACGGACGGTTGAATTCCAGGTAAAAATAAGCGTAAAACCCTCACGCTTTAGTTTCCTACAGCGCTGTTCACATCAGCTGCTCCTGACATCACGTCAAGTCTCCTTTATTTATATAGTGCTTTTTACAATACAGATCGTTTCAAAGCAGCTTTACAGAGATAACAGGAAAATAATGCAACAGAGTTTGTTTCCAGAAGGAAATAGCGTCACAGTCCAGCTTAAGTAAGTAAGTTTCTCTCACCAGTCTGCTTCCCGTCTCAGGTTTCTGACGTACTGCCCTGCGAAGCGCATCAGCGCGGACGAGGCGCTCAAACACGAGTACCTGCGCGAGACGCCGCTCCCCATCGAGCCCTCCATGTTCCCCACCTGGCCGGCCAAGAGCGAGCAGCAGCGCGTGAAGAGAGGAACCAGCCCGCGCGCGCCCGAGGGAGGACAGTTCAGCCAGATGGTACTCTCTCAGCTCAACATCTCTCTTAAAGTCACCCTGTACTCAATCATTTTATCCCTTAAAGGTGCAGTGTGTAAGTTTAGCAGCATCTAGTGGTGAGGTTGTGAACTGCACCCAACAGAAGTTACGGTGGCCGACAGGAAGTGATGTCGTCGTCTGAGACAGCAGAGAGTAGCCAGTTAAGCGGAGGTTTCTTTACAAAGATAAATGAAGAAATTAGGTTTGCTTAATTATTCAGTAAATCGATATTATTGCGAATATTATTGTCACTTGTTCATCATTGTGTCAGTGTTTTATTCGCTGACTTTAGCTGAAGCTTCTTTACACGAAGAACAACATAGTGAGGAAACGCGTTTGTCCGCTCAGGGCCACCGTAGAAACATGTCGATGTAAGCGGACCCGCGGTGTGTGTAGAGAGAAACGCCTCATTCTAAGCTAATAAACACACGTTCATTATGTAAGGTCTTTATACACCACTGAAAACACAGTTATGTTTATGATATTGCATTTCTGTCAACAGATCCTCCTAAATATTACACACTGCACCTTTAAAACTCATCTTTGATCAAAATGACATTTAAATGTTTTTTCCTTGAAAAAATGTCTTCACGCCTTTAAAATATCTTGAATGTAACTCGACACCCTTGCCTCATTTAGTATGCGCGGTTCTATGAATATGCAAATGAGCCTATTCTTTTTTTATTATTTTAATTTAACATTTGATTGTTTATTTTTTTGTCATTGAATATCCTGTTGAAAAAAAAAAAATTACAGCAGAAAAATGGGTTGTGAACTCAGATTCATGTTCATGTTAGTTAAAGGGATAGTTCACCAAAAAATGAAAATTGTTATCATTTACTCACACTCATGTCGTTCCAAACCCGTCCTTTCGTTCATATTTATAACATAAAATGAAGATATTTTAATGAAATCTGAGAGATTTCTGTTCCTCCATTGACAGTTACTCAACTACCACTTTGACGCTTCAAAAAGTTCACAAAGAGATCGTAAAACTAATATGAACTGAACAGTTTAGTCCAGATTTTCTGAAGAGACTCGATCGCTTTATGATGAACAGATGTAATTTAGGCTTTTATTCACATATGAACCGAATTTCAAGCATACTTTAGTAAAAGCCTAAATTACATCAAGATGAACGAAAGGACGGGTTTGGAACGACATAAGTGTGAGTAATTAATGACACGACTTTGATTTTTGGGTGAACTATCCCTTTAAAGCTGTTGTGAATCACAGTTCTGTCTCTGTTGACCAAGATAACACTTATTAAATCACTGTCTGTTCATGTGCTCGTCTTTTTCTTCCTGTAATTCCCGGTTATTGTTCCTGATTCTCATCTCTTCTGTTGTGCTCTTCAGGGTGATGATGATCTGAAAGATACTGGTTTCCATTTGACCAGTGCGAACCAGGGCGCGTCCAAAGCCGGTCCGGGGTTCAGCCTGAAGTTCTGAGCCCGATGGTCTCTGGATTTCTCTGAACGCGTCTGTCATGACGCTGAGACTCACTTTAAGAGCAGTTCACTGAACTCCACACACACACACACACACACACTCTGGGGACCCGTTTCTCACAGCGCCGAGGACCTCCGTGAAGCTCGAGTGCTTCAGATTCCTCATGCTCCTCTGAAATATGATGTGTTGGTTTGTCTTGCTTGGTTCTTTTGTCCAGCTTGAAAACAAGCAGAGCGTTTATTTTTCTCTCCTTCTGCAACGGTAGTTGAGGAGTAGGATCAGAAAACTCATTTTAGTGATATATGAATATTAAATAAAACTGTTTTGAAAACATTGATACTATGGTCTTTTTGAATACTTAATTCTGATTGGCTGGACGGTGTGCGTTCAGATCGTCAAAATTAAATTCATAAAATGATCCCATCTTGGAAACCCTGGAAGGTTCTGTATGTGAATCGCCCGACGGAGCCGTTTAAGAGGAGCCGCTCGCACACAATGCCTTTTTCCACTTTCCGATGTTGACGGACATGTTGGCCACTAGGCGGACGAGTTGTAACCTCAGCGTCTCACGCATGACACGGCATTCAACTTTGTGTGTTCCACTGTCCTGCTGCTTTGCGATGTGTTTCTGTGAACCGGTCCTAAAAATCACCAAAATTACATTAAATGTTTTTTCTTTGAAAAAATGTCTTCATGCCTTAAAATATCTTGAATGTAACTCGACACCCTTGCCTCATTTAGTATTCGTGGTTTTATGAATATGTAAATGAGCCCCGCCTCCACTCACTCACAGCAGCTATCGCTGTCATGCTAGTCCTTTGACACAGCATTCAACTTTTTTGTGTTCTGTCACTGTCCTGCTGCTTTGCGATGTGTTTCTGTGTTCTGTACGTGTGCAGTTTTGCTTTAATGAAGGCCGAGTCACTCACACACACAGAGAAACATTCAGGAGCACACAAACTTCCCTGTGACTTATCAGTGAAATAGTGAGCATAGTAAAGTGTGAGAATCCATTGCTATTTATTTCCTTCCACCCTGCTTCACATCGAGTGATTCTCTGTCTTTAAGTCCTTAAAGTCTCCGTGTAGTCGATCATTTTATCCCTTAAAACTCATCTTTGATCACCAAAATGACGTGTTTTTTTCTTGATGAAAAAAAATGTCTTAAAATATCTTGAATGTAACTCGACACCCTTGCCTCATTTAGTAAGCGTGGTTCTATGAATATGCAAATGAGCCCCGCCTCCACTCACTCACTCAGCTCAGAGATCCACTGGTTGACGATCACACGTTGATCTGATTGGTTACAAGGTAGTTTGTGACGTCAGAAACACCAGCGATTTCAAAGCGTGTTTTTGAGACTGTCTTTGGTTCACTGCAGTTTTAAGGAGGAAATACTCAGCAATGCTGTCGACTTATGAATTTACACATGCTTTGTCTTAAAGCACTGTCAAAAAAAATCTTTCTGAAAGTGATTCCAATCATATCATTCCTCTTTATAGATTAAGATTTAGACTATTCTTTTACATTTAGAAGGTCTTTATCGTTGAGTTATCATCCTTGCTGTGAACGGGCCTTTAGTCATCAATAATCTTTCCTCTACACTAACACTGTAAATCTGAAGCGCTGCATGAATGCCAATCATCATCATGTTCATGTCTTGAGAAAATGTTGCCATGTTTGATTTGAGAGTTACAGTAGAGATGTTTTCCATTGAATAACAATGTATATTTTGGTCTTAAGCGTTCATATGACTTGACTGAATCTAGCACTTCAGTCACACACACTTGAATGTTATGCTTGGGTTTCAACAACTTGTTTGTTTTTTAATTTTTTAAGCTTCACTTTCAGTATTCTGAAACGCAGCCATCTTATTCTTCACAAATCCTTCTTTTGTTTTCTGCACAGTGTCTTCTGGGTTTGGAACAATATGAAAGTGTTCTGTTATGTCAAAATCTCCAAGTCATTTTTCTAGAGTTAAATCCCCACTTGCTCCTCTCATTATATAAGGTCTCGAATCGTTTGTTTCCAGCTGTAAAAGGGGATTTCAGGAGTGAGCCGTCCACCCTCATGACCGTTTGTTTTCCACTAGTTTTCCACTCTTTAAATCGCTGCCATGTCTTCAGGATTCCTAATGAACGCTTATAATGCGGACGGGTGGCATCTTACACGTGTTACAGTCAGAAACGGGCCGAGTCCCCTGTGCGTTACAGCAGAATTGAAACCAGAAGCTTGAAGAAGCCTGGATCTCTACCAATACTTCATACTGCTGATTATTTTGTCTATGAAAGGAAAATGCTTGTGGAATACAGTGTGAGAGAGTCGTGTTGTTCGGCTGTGCACTCCGACACAGCTAATCTTAAACCAACTCAATTAATATTTAACATGATCAGTCTCAGATCACGCTGGATATTGTGAATCGTCAGGTTTTGTTCATGTCACCTTCAGTACTGAAGAAACAAACAATACTAAGACATTCAGAAATGCATATACATTTTTGAAATTTGTTGTAATTTTAAAATGAAAACTTCAAACATTCTGAATCGATTAAACAAAGGCTTCAAATTGATAGAATAAATTGTTTTATTTGGCAAAATAAGAAATGTATTTACAACATGTAAAAACCCTGATATCAAAACTTTTAGCAATGTGAATGAACTGATATGAATATGTGCCCGAGTGAGTGATGAACTTTCATCCTTGATCAGAAACCACAGGGTCAGGGTTAGGGGACACTGGTCTGAGCTCGTGTTCTGGCTATAATCTGTGTCTTACAGGAGCAGCTCACTTCAGAATTACAATTTCCTGATAGTTTACTCTCCCCCACGTCATCCAAAAGTTCATGTCTGTCTGTCTTCAGTCGAAAAGAAATTAAAGGGGTGGTATAATGCCCTTTTCACAAGATGTAAAATAAGTCTCTGATGTCCCCAGAGTGTGTGTGTGTGTGTGGAGTTTTAGCTCAAAATACCCCACAGATATTTTTATGTAGCATGTTAAAATTGTCAATTTTTGAGAGTGAGCAAAAACACAGTTTTTGTGTCTGTTCCTTTAAATGCAAATGAGCTGCTGCTCCCGGTGCAGAGGGCGGAGCTTCAAGAGCTTGTGCCCTTTTACCTCACATAGACATGCACTGAACATTTTAGCCTTTTGGGCCCTATTTTAACGATCTAAGCGCATGGTTCACCCTGTAGCCCAAGACTGGTTGCCCACTGAAGCTAAGCAGGGTTGAGCCTGGTTAGTACCTGGATGGGAGACCTCCTGGGAAAAAACAGGTTGCTGCTGGAAGAGGTGTTAGTGAGGCCAGTAGGGGGCGCTCACCCTGTGGTCTGTGTGGGTCCGTGTGGGTCCTAACCATAGACTGTAAAAAAAGATGGACGACGCCCCTTCGCTCTCTTCCATTGATGAGAACTGAAGCCGCCAGAGTCCCGATATGGCGCTGACATATTGGAACTTGAGTCTGCGCAGTAGCGATCTCGGGACCAGACCTGCGCAGTCGTGAGCAGGAAGTAAAGCCGCGAAATCAACGCTCCGCCCTCACTCTCGCAGGGAAAGTGCATTCTGCACACTTTTTAAAAAATTGATTGCAATACGACAAGAGGCTTATTAAAATAAAGTAAATACAATCTCCTCAGTCCTCCGACGATCCCGAAAAAATGTCCGTTGGTGCTTCAGTGACTACTTCGCTCAGAGAACCTGTCAATCACAGCTGTCAATCATGACGTTACACCACCGCATCACGTAACTAACTAAAAACCAACTTATTTTTGAAACAGACACTTGAACTTACATCAGCGTGATAAAAACCACAGCAAATGAAAGAAACCACCTTTGGAAAAAGATATTTGAAGTGTAATTTAATTGTTTAGTTGGTCTCGCGTCCCGTTGAATAACACGGGGAGGCGGGGCTTATGACCTATACTAGGACCAGTCACCGGGGGGCGATCGAGACATTTTGGCTTCACTTTTCAGGGCTTGTGCGGCACGCTTGGTCCTAACGCCCCAGTGTAGTAACGGGGACACTATACTGTCAAAGAGCACAGTCCTTCGGATGAGACGTAAAACCGAGGTCCTGACTCTATGGTCATTCAAAATCCCATGGCATTCCCATGGAGTAGGGGTGTAACCCCGGTGTCCTGGCCACATTCCACCCATTGGCCCTTAACAATCATGGCCTCCTAATAATCCCCTTACACTGAATTGGCTCTATCACTCTCTCTCCTCTCTCCACTATAGCTGGTGTGTGGTGAGCGCACTGGCGCCGTTGTACTGTGGCTGCCGTCGCATCATCCCAGTGGATGCTCACACTGGTGGTGGTTGAGGAGTAATCCCCTGATATGATTGTAAAGCGCTTTGGGTGTACAGTAGTACATATGAAAGCGCTACATAAATGCCTCATTCTAAGTTCACTTAGTGCGTGTCCGAAACCACTTTTGCTAGTTTAACGACGGGAATAATGGTCGGCACTCCCGGCGCATGGTCTAAAAGTGTTGTCCCTATTCTCATAATGAGTAATGGGTGTGTTCTGGGATTTACGTGCGTTAAACCAATCAGAGTCTCATCTCCCATTCCCTTTAAATGCCAGTTGCGCTCGCGCCATGGCGGATTCGGATACATGACGGAATTTGATAGTGGAAAGACCGAAGCCGTCTCTAGAGGGCAGACGGAACTGCTCATGTGCGAGGTTAAAACTGTTTGTGTGTGTGTGTGTGTGAGAGAGAGGTTAAAGCTGTTTGTGTGTGTGTGTGAGAGAGAGGTTAAAGCTGTTTGTGTGTGTGTGTGAGAGAGAGGTTAAAGCTGTTTGTGTGTGTGTGTGTGTGAGAGAGAGGTTAAAGCGCGTGAGCAGACCATCTACCGGACAAGCCGGATTCCACCATATCTTTATGTACACAATTATAATCTTTTACATTGTAATCCTTTTATTTTAATATTTGGCATGTTTGTGTCCTGCTGTGCGTCCCTGTGTGTGTAATAAGCAGAGTGTACGCGCGTTGTGGACCCGCCTATAGGCGCACATTACTAACACGCTCATTAAATAACTAAAAATATTGCGCCATTGACTTTAGAGCAGGTTCAGTTGGTCAATGAATGACTATTTCTGTTGCCTCAAAACAGCAACGCTCCAACAATGTGCCAGAACACACACCTCGTTTTCAGACCAGCAGCCCATGGGCCATAAATGGGCGCAAATGCATTTGCTATGCAGGATGTGAAAATGAAAACTGCGTTGGACTGAAACCAGCAACAAACACTTGCTTGGCGCTGCATTGCACCGGGTGTAAGATAGGGCCCTTTATGTTCAAACCGGAGTCAGACAATGATGGAGAGACTCGAGAAGAAGTGACAACATGTAGAAACAACAGGACATTTCTGAATGGTTAGTTGATGAATTAATGTAGCTTATGTGTAGTTATCTTCTAGTCATTGATTAGCATATTCTGTCTTGATAATCTATAAATCGTGTCCCGGGGGCGGGGTTTATGTAAATTCTAGGGTTGTTGATGTCACTAACCCGGGAGGAATGTGGTGTAGTCTCTACCAGCCGTTTGTTGTAGTCCTTAAAAAGCGATTTCTGTAAAAGCAAATATCTCCCTTTGCTCTGAACTTTGAGTGTTGTAACTTTGCAGATGTTGTTTATGCTCAAACAGCAACATTACACACTAACTAAAGTTAGAAAAGTGAAATCATAATCAACCACCCCTTTAAGGTTTTTGAGGAAAACATTCCAGGATTTTTCTCCAGTGACTTCAATGGGGTCCAACGGGTTGAAGGTCCAAATTAGTAATTTTCAACAAAAAACAAACATTTATATACTTTTTAACCACAAATGCTCGTCTTGCATTAGCTGTGATGCACCACACATTACGTAATCATGTTGAAAGGTCAAGCGTGACGTAGGTGGAAGAACCGACCCAGTGTTTACAAAGTAAACGTGCAAAGACTAAATCAAATGCCATTTACAAAAAAAAAAAAAAAAAAAAGGTCGGCAACGATGTCGGCGATTTTGAAGTCGGATGAGAAAATGAGATTGAGTTTTTCGCCCTTTCCTGCATTTATGAACCGGGACACGCTTGACCTTTCAACCAGATTACGTAATGTGTGCCGCATCACAGCTAGTGCAAGACCAGCATTTGTTGTTCAAAAGTATATTAATGTCTATGTTGTTCTAAAATGTCCGCTGGTTTGTCTAGATGAGACTCTTATTCCTCGGCTGGATCGTGTCGAGACTTTGAAGCTGCACTGAAATTCACATCTGGACCTTCAACCCGTTGGACCCCATTGAAGACACTATATGGAGAAAAATCCTGGAATGTTTTCCTCAAAAACCTTAATTTCTTTTCGACTGAAGAAAGAAAAACATGAACATCTTGGATGACGTGTGGGAGAGTAAATGATCAGGAAATTTTACTTCTGAAGTGAACTAAATCTTTAAGAGTGTCTCAGAAGCGCACTCGTACCCTCCAAGAGTACGTGGTCAGCACCTTGTTCTTCTTCCTCACAATGCAGGTGTATGTGCCCTCGTTGATGGCATTCGCCACGATTGTGATGTGGTCATCTTTCAGGGAAATGTATCCGGGATGAGAGAATTCCAGAAGCTCGCCGTCTTTATACCAGCTGTCGGTGTGGGAGAATGCTCATGGTTAGGACATTTGTAACAAACACAAACCTTAAATATGCTTGAATATACCTGAAAAACATCCAGATTTCAAACTGTGCAAACTTAAAGGATTGACCAAAGCCCTTCATGTTCCCTTTCACATAATCTTAGATTATTGTCATATGAACTGACAACATTTGATGTAATCACCAAAATCATTTGCATTGCATTAACGCATTAAATTTGGTCCCGAGGACCAGGAGTGAAAACTGAGATAATGGGTCTCATTCACTAATAATGGCAAGTCAGGCCCTGGAGATCCATTTTCCTACAGAGTTAATCTCCAACCTTAAACAAACACACCTGAACAGGCTAATCAAGGTCTTCAGGAGTTTGATCCAGGACTGGCGCTAAACTCTGCAGGACAGTGGACCTATAGAGGGCCGGAGTTGCCCAGCTTTTCACAAAACATCTCCTCCAGACTGACGACAGGTGCATGCACACATACATTTTAAATAGGATTCAGAGTTAGGATGTTCCTACAATACGTTCCCAGATCTTAATTCATTTGAGAACTCATGAACTCATTTTGGATGTGGACCTCATCAAACACACCTGATTAAAGCTGCAGTCGGCAAGATTTTTTTTATTTCATATTCACTGAAACCGACACTTTGCTCCGACAGAAAAACATAAATCAGCCGGTTTTAGAAAAAAACCCGCGCTTCTACCTCCACCTGAAGCCTGTTATTTGTTTTGCAAAAATCCACCGCTCCCGGTTCTTCTGGTCCGATCAGCGCAGGGCTGTGTGAGATCTGACTGTCAATCACAGTTCGTGCACACGCCACAGATCCCCCTCCCCTCTCGCACACGTTACAATATCACATGCACACGCCTGAAGTTCGCAGGTGTGTTGGATTGTACGAAGCGTGATGGAGGAGAGAAAATCTACTAACAAGCTTCCAATTCCTCGGTTAACAACCAGAGCTAGGAGGTCCAAAACAACCAAAGAAAAGAAAATGATGCTTCGATGCTGAAGAGACGAGCGCGTTCACAGAAAATCTGGTGCACACGCACTGACGAGCACAAACTCGATGGTAGGGGGCTCGCTGGTAGTGAGGGAGGGGCATGAGAGTTGTAAACATTCAAAATTTTTGCTAAGTCCACTCAATCTGCCAGACTTGCCGACTGCAGCTTTAACTCATTAGCTCATTAGTAGAGCCGGCAAGACTTGAATTGGGTGTGACTATGAGGGAGACATCCAAAATGTGATTGTGGGGGATCCCCAGGACAGGTCTGAGAAGCACTATTGTAGACCAATAAAACACAAAAACCACCAAGGGGCAAATGCTTTTATAGGCAGTGTAATAAAACTTTTTTAGAAACAGCATGAATATGGAAACCAGTCAGAGTTAATATAACAATCTGTGTGTGGAAAAACAAGAACTCACTAGATTTTGCCTTTCCTGGCTGCGATCTTCTTACCACAGCGGAAGGTGAGGTTCTTTCCCTCCACAACAAACTTGTGTTTTGTCCGTGGGGGGGTTGCAGTTGGCGGGGCAGTGGGAAATGGGAATTCTGTTTGAAAGTTAAAATGAAATCAGCACTTATTATTCATCCAGAACATCAATGAATTATGGTTGCTAGCAGTGGAATTGTTCTCTTGTACACTCCCAGTGTTGAAGGTGGCCTCGCTCCCTCTCCACTGTTGACTCCAAACATCTATTCATTAATCTGCTAAACTTTGGGATTGGGAGTGGTGCTGAAGTGTAAAAATGCTGACAGTGTTAAGTAGGTTGGGGAATCAGAGAATGATTAGTCTCCATGCATCTAATATACTAAAGCCCGCTTCGCATTTGAATCAAATATCACAAAATGCCCATTTATGATCTC
This sequence comes from Squalius cephalus, assembly GCF_949319135.1. Taxonomy (NCBI): domain Eukaryota; kingdom Metazoa; phylum Chordata; class Actinopteri; order Cypriniformes; family Leuciscidae; genus Squalius; species Squalius cephalus. The sequence goes on from NC_137137.1 coordinate 35,977,986, forward strand.
AAATGCTTATTCAAGCATGCAGAGTATGACTGCGGAGTTATTGTGGGCATACGTTGAGCATGTCCATCCGTGCTCACGGTTAATGGAGTATAGTTTAAAATGGTGTGGTGCATGAGACATGGGAGCATCATAATCTCAAGGCCTTTGTCAATTCAGATGTAACTTTAAGGACTGCACTTGCCAATCATCTCCAATCATCTTCCACAAAGCTACCTCTGATCATAATCCACAGATTGATTGGTCCTCTAGATCCTGGACTAGATGGAGCTCTAACTGTTATACTTCTTGTCTGTCACTCTGCCATCCTCAAGCTATTGCCTGTTTATCTCACACCACTACTTGACTCTTCTGCGTTGCCCCCTGCCTCTCAAGAGTTGCTGGCCTCTTCAAATGTAGTGCAATGTAACTTCAACCCCATAGACCAGGGGTAGCCAACCCTAATCAGACATACCTGAACCAGAAATAACAGGAAGATGTGTGAGATAAGGGTTGGTACTGAAGTCTGCAGGAAGGTCTGCCATAGACCCTATGGCTGAGCCATTAAGATGCTTGGAACCTGTTCACCACAAGTAAAGCTTTGTTCATTTTCTGCTCCAGAGAGAACTGGAATGGAGAGTACAGGCCCTTAACCATCTTCACTAAACTCTATCTCCAGAACACCTTGTGCATTCACAAGACTACCTTTCACCACCCCTACTGGCCATTACAATTACTAGGTAATGCCATTTAGGCTGGTCAACGCATGGGACAAAACCCTGCAAACAAGTCCAACGCTTCCAAGGTTTTGCCCATTTTTACAGATGATTCATTTGAAACTAGCAGAACCCTTTTACTGCAGAACCACTTCTAACGGAGAATCCCTCTAGGCAGTTCCTGTGGACTGTGAAGGCTGGCCAGGCATTTATTCAGCTCAAGCAGGGATCGAGTACCATACTGACCCTCCATGTCCTGAGTTGCTCTTCATTGAGAATGTAGATCTCACCCTGAAAGGAGCTTTGAGATCAGAAATCAGGAGCTCTCTGCAGTGAAGTTGGTATTTAAAGAATGGGGACACCGCTTTCACAGCATCTCCCAGGGCACTTTCCTGTTTTGGAAGGCTTTCAGTCGTCTCATTGGATAATCCATCAGCCTGTCTTTGTTTTTCACCCTCAATCTAATGATCAAACAGGGAGGGTTAACCAGGAGCAGACCCTAAGATGCATGGTCTGTAACAACCACACTTCTTAGAGCTCACATCTGATTAGGGAAGAGTTCGCTAACACCTTATACCATTCCTCTGTAAGTATGTCCCCTTGTGCCAGTCTGGGTTCCTGAAGGAGGGCTCGGACAGCCCAATTGAACAGCAATAGGAAAAGTCTAATCACCACCGCAGATCTGGAGCACTACTCTGTCCAGGCCAGAAGGTTTGGTTCTCAGCAAGGGATCTCCCTCTTTCTATTGAGTTTCAGAAACTGGGCCTGCGTTTCTTGGTCCCTTCAAGATCCTCCGAAAGATTAGCCCTGTTTCTTACTGTCAGGAGTCAAGTTTGATTCCTCAGCTTGTTTTCCTTCTCCCTCTTCTCCACGTGCGCTCTCGCACGGCTGTCCGCTATCTCAATCAGCGTTCGGGCCCTCGCTCATCATCTCACACCTGTTCCCCTTTGCCCTGATCTTCTTTCTATTTAGATCTCATCTTCTCTCCTCTTTGTCGGTTTGTTGTTTGTTCATTCATGCCTGTTACAGACGCCTCATCGTTGTGATTTACCTCTTCTTAATCTTGTCCTGTTCCGTCCTGTGTGTGTATCAGACGAGAAGTACCACCTGTTATCCTCTGCCAACAAGCCTGCTATTCTGTGCTGCTGTTTCTGCCAAGTGGAGTCAGTACTCGTCGTTTCCAGTGCGCGCTTTCTGACAGCAACTACCTGTGCCTTTCACCCCGCCTGGTTGTAGCCTAGTCCTTTTGAGTTTCATTCTCCTGTTCTGTGTCCGCCTAGATGGCCAGTGACCGGCAGACAGCCAATTTTATCATTTATCTGCTATTCAATAAATCTCTGTAACCAGCTTTCGCTTTTGGGTCCTTTTCTAACTGTGACACTTACTGGCTCTTGCTGGCCCCTTTCACATCTCACACTCAAAGCCTGATGTCTGTTGTTCTCTCTCTCTCCGGTCACTACTGTAGCTCTTCACTGTGCCACACATCATCAGGGTCTAAATGAAGTTCCGGGTAAATATTTCCCCCTCAGGAAGTCTCTGCTCGGGAGGTAGTACTTTTGCAAAGTTCAGGAACTTTCAGAGGTGGGACTTGGGCGCTGAACATGCTGATTGATTGAGTGTTCCAGCACCACTCTTTCTTTACTAACTTGTTTGTTTTAAAAAAATCAGACATTTCACTCCTCATCTCATTCCCTAGCATTACAAGTGTAGACCCACGTTCAGTGCATTTACTGTTTCTATCTAAGTGGCTGGACCAAACTTTATGTAGTTTAGCTCTAATCTGTCTCATGGTTTTTCTATACACAATTCGTTTTTTAGGTGATCCCTGGTCTAAGTAACAGGCCTCTTACCGTAACAGAAGTCACAGCTGGACGGACAGTGTTTCTGCATGAGCCTCCTCTTGCTGTCACAGTAACCCTTCCTTGCCCAAGAAGGACAGATAAATAATCGATCCAAACATCCTGCAGTGGCATGGACAGTAAAACAGCAAATAAGAAGGTGTCAGGTAATTGTAGAAAGGTAATAATTAATCCAGATTTTACATATTTTTGAATGTTTATTTGTGCTTATGTGTAAAATACCGTAGAGTCGATGTAAGCCCCAGACCTCATCTTGAGTAATTAGTTTGCGGCCCGTCAGTGTGGCATTGAGGTGCATTAAAGCTTTGGTATTCTGGGAATGCATCAATCCCAGTACATGACCGATCTCATGAGCCGCCACGTGAACTAGATCTGTCAGCCACACGCCTGAATACAACAACAATCACACACAGAAACATGTTCAAAACGGCTTTTTTCTTCCCATGAACAAACGCCTGTCATGCGCATGTAAAAGTTTGCCAGCTGAGACGCTTTATTACTTGCCTTCTAGAAATTGCATGATTTGCCTTCCAGAATTTAAGAATTCAGCGTCTTTTTTAACCAGTAGGAAATCATACAAAAGTATTCTGGCCAGGCACGTTTGACACATTTCCAATAATAAGTCATTTTTTTATACTAAAAGCAAAAACGCCACACAATTGCAGCCAACCAGAACATACTTGGTGTTGAATATACAACTGTGGCTTTATGATTGACAAAATGCCTCAACTCAACCCTGTTTCAGAGGCTAAAGAAATTAATAACTGGAGAATTCAACTGGAAAATTTTGCTTCTTAGCTTCTTATTATTTCAAACTGAAAACAAGGCACTTGCAGGTCAAAGGCACACCATGCAAGATTTGTACCTTAATATAACAGCTTCGAAATCATTTCGATAGCAAGTTTGAGAGGTGGCGCCCCGCCAAATCTCGCGAGAATCACGACTTGCTTTACGGCACGACGTCACATACATCAACAACACATTAAGAGCCTCTATGGAAGACACTAGCACACATTTCAGACGTGAATCATGGCAGAGTCGACGAAGAAAGCGTGGTCGGAAGTCGTGACTGGCATTTACGACAGCAACATTAAATACAAGTACTCCACAGCGACTCTAGGGGGCGCTGTTTGAGAAAAACAGAAACTGCATAGTGTGCCTTTAAGTAGGTGTTTTGATATGTTTTATCTGGTCAATTTAATGATATCTCTATTTCTTTTGGTATAATGAACATCGTAATACCCAGGAAGCAACAATTACTGCACTCTTTCTCCAGCGAAGTAAATAATCAGATTCTTATTTTCTTAGTTCACACTGAGGCTACGTCTACATTAATCCAGATAACTCTGTCCGAGAGCGTTTTTAAACGAAAACGCTGTTTTCTAATGTATCTGGATTAATGTAGACGTAGCCTACATTACGTCTAGTAATGTAGTAACGCCTGAACGCCTAGTAACACCTGAAAACGCTACGGAGAGTGTTTTTAAACGAAAACGCCGTTTTCGAATGTATGGGTTGACTAATGTACGCTCAATTCACCTCACAAAATCTCACTGAGATGATACAGACGGAAAAATAAATAATTAAGTTATTACGCGATTCTTCTGACTGGATAATTCTATTTAGCAAACATTTTTTCGTTTTCAAACGTGTGGACATGACCTCGGTGGGGGAAAACGACACCTGCCTTTGTTCCAGCTGAAGCGCATGTTTCCCAGAATCCAGTACTCGTCATCGTCGAAGTGGATCTCTCCGGTCTGAGGGAAGAAGGCGTGGGCCAGTTCCCCGGTGATGCCATCGAAACAGTGGTGCAAGTAGGACTGTAGACAGTCGGTGTGGTTTACAGAGTAGAAACCTGCCGAAAGTCAAACAACCAATATGATCCAAAGATCCCATTCTATACGCATTATGGCACAGCAGATATTGCAGATTTGTTTGTGTTTCCATGAATAATGCATCTCACAATTAGCCCCAGTGAAAAACTTTTTTTATCAGTTCAACCACATCACAAATGCTAATCATTATTCATGATGATTATGTAATAAAGGATTAATCTGGTGTTGGTCTTATTATCTTTTATTCATTATTCTGTGTTACTTTAACCCTCTGGGGTGCTGTTCGCATGGCGGTCATACATGACCATATTTTTATTTCAATTAAATTAATGTACTATATTTTAGTTTGATAATGTTTTTTTATTTAATAATTACTATTTATAGGGAATTGTATGGTGCAAAGTTATATTTATGATCCATTTGTTAATCACTTTTTGAGCATAGACCTGAAAACTCTCGTAGATCTTGAATGCTTTGGAGCAACAGACTTAAGTTTGGTCTCTTTTTATAGGAGACACTTGGCAGATTATTACAGAAGTGAAGCAAGTTTTTTTTTTAAATGGAAGTAAAAATAAGTGAGATAAGTTTAAGTTTAATATTGTGAAAAATGCATACAAATACTATTTTTAAATTTTATATGAAATATATTTTTCATATATTACTCTTACTGAAAGCTATTTTTTTTTAGATTTCAACCTCAAATTTAAAACACAACTTGTTTAGATTTATGGCTTTGATTTAGTCACAGTTAGAGTTTGTTTGTGCCCAGCACAAAACGTTTCCACTAGATAAAATACGCATCCCATTCGTTTCCAATGCGCTCATTTCTTACTGCGAACGTAAAAATTTTCTGTGACTATATTTTTTTTAAGGGCCATCTTACCTTTTCGAATCGTGAACATGATTTTGGTGTGTGTGTGTTCACACACCAAGTGCCAAAACCTTTACCAAATTTCGTACCATTCCGATGAAGTAAAATATTCTAAAAACCAAAACGTTCAATGATTTGGTCTAAAATAACGGAACACAACAAACTGCAACAAACAAACGTATGAATGTGTTGACGCACCGATTTTGATGTCCGCCTCTTGATCGGAAGGGACTTCACGGAAACTGAAGGGCGAGACGTCGCTCCACATGGAGAAGGCCTTGGAGACGCCTCTCCTCGTGTCACTGGCATTCAGAAGATTCCTGGGAAACGACAGCAGTCTGCACGAACACAACAGTGACACGCAGAGCAAAGGTAACAAAAATACACATCTAGTGGTTACACTTTATTTTTTTAGTCCACTTTAGACATTCTACTGACTATAAGTAACTTTGGAATTACATGTCAACTTATTCTACTAAAATACTAATACTCTGAGAGTTAGATAATCCTAATGCTTTTCTGGACTTGTAAAAATGTAAAATGGTTATGAAATGTAAAGAAGCAGCAGCCATGCAAGGCTTAAAGTGTATGAGCTGTGATGTGGTACAAACACATAAAAACCGAGGAAGATTCTTACTTGTAGGTCAGCTTGAACTTGTCCCACTTTAGTTTCTCTGGAGTGAGCGTGTAGCGTTTGTTTCTGGAAAGGTGAAGCACATGGGAGCGGGCGTCTTTATGAATCCCAATGATTAAAACACCAGACATGAGAGCTTCTTCCTTGGACAAAGAAATCTCAGATTAGATTAGATTGATCTGTGAGCAGGATTTTCCATGAAGGTCCGTCTGTGCCACGTTTGCTCCTGAAAGAGTGATAACTCCACTTGTGAGGTGATTCGCTCTAATAACGGCTTTGTTAAGCCAGAAACACATCTTGTGTTGATTAGTCGGGAGTGAAGTAAGCGCAGTCGGAGGAAAGCTCGGTTCGGTTGTTAAGTCAGATTTCTCTTTTTATCGGATGTAACAATTATTGAATGCTCTTTTCAGGACTGTGCATGCACAACATTGGTGTGATACTGCTCAATACATTACAGTATTATAATATTTAGTGTAGCCTAAAATTTTCACAAGTGGAAAATATGAACAATTCTTCATTTAAAACCCCAAGCTGCTCTGATCTGCTATTGAGCTCATATTAGATTTGTTCAAGATTGTTGTAATATGTACTGAGAACATTTGGTTTAATCACAAACACAACAGAGTTACCTTTTTAATTCAGTCATTTTATCTACACTGGTGGTCAAAAGTGTGCAAAGACTTTTAATTTTTCTGAAAGAAGTCTCAGCAAGGCTGTATTTATTTAAAGAAAAATACAGTAAATATTGTTATAATGTAAATCATCTGTTTTCTATGTGAATATATAGTAAAGTGTAATTTATTCCTGTGATCAAAGCTGAATGTTCAGCATCATTACTCCAGTCTTCAGTGTCACATGATCCTTCAGAAATCACTCTAATATGATGATCTGATGCTCAAGAAACATTTATGATTATTATCAATGTTGAAAACAGTTGTGCTGATGCAGATTTTTGTGGAAGACTGGAGTAATGATGCTGAAAATTCAACTTTGAATCACATAAATCAATAAAATTTAACAATATATTCACATAGGAAACAGCTGTTTTATTTTGTAATAATATTTCACAATTTTTACTGTATTTTTGAGAAAATAAATGCAGCCTTGGTGAGCACGAGAGACTCTTTTAGAAACATTAAAAATGTTAATAATTCTAAACTTTTGACATCCAGTGTATTTAAACAAAACAATTATTAAAATCAGATGCAGAGCTGCCAACACTTGATGGTATGGAAGATATATACATAATATATATAGCCTATATATATATATATGGGTATAAAAGTGAAATTATAGCATTACTACAGTTCTCATAGTGTTACTGCAGTGATTGAATGTGTAATCAAGGAAGATTCAGCTAATTTAAAATAGAGAGAGTATAAGATCAGCATCATATCACTACATGTACATAACAACTGAATGACTGTGTAAATAAACTTTTGGATTCAGATTTGAGCTACAGTTGTACAACATTTATTCTGGGAGTTTGTTATCTCAAAGTATCAATAAAGAAGGCGACTTGCAGACAAAATCATCCTATCATCAACAACAAAAAGTAATTAATGTAACTTTAAAGACCCCATGAAATTGTTTCCTGTGTGATGTCCTTCACTGGAAGTAGGGGGCGGGGCCTATCACATTACAGGGGGGTGGGGCCTATCACATGACATAGGGGCGGGGCCTATCACATGACATAGGGGCGGGGCCTATCACAGGGTTCTTTTTCAAAAGCACGATTGAAAGCAATGAAGACACTTTCATGAATATATTTCAAATCAGCAGTGATTGAATTACAGCAACTTTCTTCACACGATGAAAATAGTGCCAACTCGACCAAATACTACCTGGTGACAGATAGTATTTATAATCCAGTGGGAGGGTCAATTTAACTGTCGAGACGAGGATTGTACTGGACAAAAATATGCATAAACCCATGCATGCAAGATCAATAATTAGAGTCAGTTTGGCAGGAAAACGAGACTCTTAAGTGTATGTGCGCTAAAAGATTGTCAATTATATTGAAGGCCTCAAAGCTAATAGCCACAAAAAAATGTGTTTTGACTTCATAAGAATGTGCACTGTAATGAATTGGCAGGAAGATGCCAAGTCTAAATGAATAAAAATTAAAACATTCCTCTTACTAGCCATAAAAAACAGCCTGATTTTTATATTGTAATTCCAGAAGGTATTTGGCCTGGATTTGAACTCTGAAGTTAATGTTGAGCGTACTCTCTGGGTTTCATAACGCTGTCCAAAGCTTCACTTCACTGGTAATCTGACCCTAAACCAGTGTCTGAAACAGACATTCACAGACACACACACACACACACGCCAGACAGTCCCTGGGTTAGAAGTCCACAGTGTTTGCATGAAGCTTGGCTGCGTTGTGTTTCACACAGATCTTCAGACTGGATGACAGCATGATTTCCTATACGGGCTGTAATGTACTTGCTGACTTTTTCATCTCAGTCTTCTGGAAAAGCGTCAAGTGTTGATAAGTGTGCGAGTGTTTGAGTGTTTTAAAAGTGAAAAGGCTTGCAGACTCCACTTGAAAACGCTGATAAAGTCAAGACTAGTGGAGATGGAGACTATTTTGGTCCGACAGGGCAGAGAGGACATTCCTGAACGGATTCAGACTGACTTTATATCACATGACACGGGTTTCTAAGCCGCACTCTTGGCAATCAGGACATTTCTGTCCAGTGGAAAATGATTTCAAATGGAAAAAGGTATTTTGGATCCAACATAAGTTGACAGAGTGGAACTCCCAAATGGCAATGTTTCGGGGCGATCAGCTCGCCGTCCGCTTTAATAACACTAAATGTCTTGAGCTGACCTCGATCTGGCGATGTAAAGGAGTTCGAGACTCCAGGCGGGTCTCTCTCGAGTTAGTGCAACTATAAGCAGAAAGTCACAGGACTATCTAAAGAATCATTCAAAGCACTAGGGGTGTAACAATATATCGTATCACAATATATCGCATGACAATATTGTGTGTATAGTTCACCCAAAATGAAAGTTACTGTGAGAGAAAAAGATTGTATGTAATGTATAATAATTCAATGGGGGAATATTTGTGTGTCCTGATAATGCCAAATGTCTGATGTTACTGGTAAAAAGTGGCCTACATTATTTTAAATATATCTAGTCAGTGACAGAGATCAAGCATATTCGTCTAAAATAATTATGTTTTCAGCTCCAGAATCGTGAATATTGTTATTCTGGCGTCTCTATTGTCCTGTGCTTTGGGTTCCAGCACCAAGTCCGAGTCTATTCATTTACACACACAATGTAATAAATTTAGCATTTTAATCACCATTTCATTTTTTGTTAACCTTTTATCATATGTCTTGGAGTATCTAATAATATCGTATCGTGAGTTCAGTATCGTGATATGTATCGAATCGTGACTTGAGTGTATCGTTACACCTCTACAAAGCACACAACCACCAAGCAGAAACATGAAGGCTTGGATGTAATGAATACATTTCAAGATTATGTGAAGTAGAGATGCTCGATATGTCGGCCACTATATCGGTATCAGCCGACGTTCATCTTAAAGCTACACTGTGTGATATTTTCCCCCATCTAGCGGTGAAATTGTATATGACTACCCAGTGAATATTAGTTTCTGTTCCTCTCAATTCCGAGGGCGTTTTCACTCCTACGGTGGCCGTATTATTCCAAGATTAACATGGCTTCCAGTTATCGACTTCGTCCATGACAATAATAAACAATACCTCTAAAATGAATAAAACTACAGGACAGATGTCAGGAGGTAAACGTCACCCTTGGAATCGGCTATCCCAGCATAATCAGATTAGGCTAACGTTACAATGTGTACAAAGTAAAAGCAATTAAAAATAACTCAAATTTACAGTGTCCTTTTTTTTATAGGCCTATAGCTTAAATTGCGCCTTTAAAACTATTCATCACCTGTGTCGCAGCACAGATTTATGTTATAAGGTAAACAATACTTTTTCACCATTGACGCGAGGATGAAGTTATTATTTACACAAACAGGCTGGATTACCTGTCGAGAAGAAAGCAGGCAACTTCGGCGTCCGTTTTAAAATCTTTGCTCCTCATGAGCTCTTTCCATCTGGGAAAAGTTACTCCAATATTGACTATGGTCTTGCTGATTTGCCTGTCGCGTTGACGTTTTAATTCTCTCTTTCAAATGTGAGTGAACACACACACACACACACACACACACACCACACTATCTTTCAAATCTGCCGGCACTCGCGAGCTCGCGAGTAATCTCCCCCTCGCATTCGTCACGGTGTCACTGAGTGAAAAACGCAAAAGGCGAAGCTTGAATTTACAGGTATGTCCCTCTTTGGCTAATGTAGTTTCAAGATGGAGGGGCAACATGGCGACCGGCATTCGAACCCCTCACCCGTATGTACTTTCAATGGCAGATTATAAACTTAAGAGAATACTTTATTACTTGAAAGAAGTAAATATACATTAATGAGCACATATATTTTTGAAAGAACTAAGTGTTTTTTGCTAAGAATCAACTAAAAAAATTACACAGTGTAGCTTTAAATGTTATCGTTATCGCCCCGATAAGAAAATGTGGTCGATATATTAAAGCCGATAAATAATATATTATTTCCTCCAGCTGAGACACTTCAGATGCGCACTGATCAACATGATGCTTTTGAATTGCTTGAAATATGATTGGAGAAAAAAGGAAAATACAGTTCAGTGCAACATGTGCAGCGCAAGTCTGTAGTATCGGCTACATACAATTATAATGAGAACATAATTGTGTGTTTGGGACATGGATTTAATGGTGAGACTTTTGTTTCTCTCAAAAATTATATAAAAATTTGGATTTAGATTTATCGGCAAATATATTGGTTATTGGCTTTCAAATATAAAGAATTATCGGTATCAGCCAAAATGTTCATATCGGTGCATCCCGAATGTGAAGCTAATACCCAGCTGACAGGGAAATGTTCGCTTAGCCAAGAAAAAGAACATTTTACTACTATTTTGAGCATTCAGAAAAGATTCAGATTGCATATTTTAATGGGAACATTAGCCAAAACCTTCTTAGAACATACTTTGGTACACAGGGGAGTTATCCAGAATGCATACAAGTCTTTGCAAACTGTATGTCCGATTATGGACATCACAGAGGATTTAGACCGATGGTTCAACAACAATACCTCAGAATTGGTGGATATTCTATCAATTGTCCATCAACAAACATACAACTTAGCTTTATAGTGGGACACTATGTGAAGCCGCATTATTTGCCCAGGTCTGAGGTTTGGTGCTGCTTGCCAATGTACAAGTCAACTGGGACAACTGGGACACGGGGGCTCACAGGCTTCAATGGGTTTCCGTTGCCCAAGAACCCACTGGAACAGAGATAAACCAGAAGGTGCATTTGTCACCCAGTTCTGGTTGTATTCCATCCATTGTGAAACCTTTAGTCCGACTGGAACCTGTATGATTGCCACGGTTTCCTCATTTAGCTTCTCTGTTAGACTGGCGATAACACCATGAACCGAGGCCGAGACTGACATTAAGCAGCTTGGGATGGAAAGTTTATAATCTCTTTCACGTCTTCTTGCGCTTGAACAGACAAATACACACAAAATTATGTCAAAATATCCCTGTAAAGACACTGATCTGGACTGAATAACTAATTAATAAGGATATAGGCTATATTTTATTTATAAAAAGGAAACTATGCTGGGTTATTTTACATTTGATTCGCCTATATTTGATTTCTTAAATTTTGTTCATTTGTATTTATTAGGGGTTTTTCAGTTATTTGTTCTTATTTGCCTTTAACGATGTTTGAAATATATTGAGTCTAGTTGTTTTTGCTGATGTTTTTGTTAAAACCATGGGCAAGTTCCTCATGTAAGTGTTCTTTAAAGGCTGATGATTTTTGTTCATTCAGCTGTGAACTAAATATTTTGCAAAAAGACAGTATAAAAATGTTTATCATCTAAACGTTTGACTTTTTAAAAGCTAAAAGCTTTATTCATACAGCACTTTATACAATAGATTGCTTTACAGCAGCAGCTTTACTGTATTAAACATGAAAACAGTGTCAGAGTCTCTTTCAGTTCGAATCACAGCTTGAGTTTCTGCTATAAAGCGTCTCTCCAGAGATTTCATGTTTTCACTGAACAGAAGAAATGAACCGGAGAAGATTTACACCTCAAAGAAGGCGGAGCCTCAGAGCCACTCCCACCTATTACATCATCACCACATCGACCAATGTGAGTTCAGAGGTGTTTACCAGCCAGACTGAACTTTTCCAGAAAGTCCCAAAATAAACTTTTCAAATAATTTTTTTTTCAAAATGACGTCAACCAGTTCGTTCTTCTATTTCGCTTTAAAGGGGTCATATAATGGTACATGCACTTTTACAAGTTGATTGTACTGAAATGTGTGTTGGCAGTGCCTGTACACACCATCATAAAATGATAAAAATTCATCCAGTGTTTTTTTTTTAATCTTCTTATATGTTTTCCCGTCTCAAATCAAGCCGTTCGATTTTGTGATGTCACACGGTCGGACGCCCCTCCCACGATTGTTGATTGACAGCAGCGTTTCAACACAGACCCGCCCTCGCTCATGAGCGAGCTGTCAATCAAAGTCTGCGCGGACCGGCACGGTCATTGTTGATGCGCTGGAGCACTGTCTATGAGCAGAATGGCTCTAAGCGATTGTGGTGTCTGTTCTTGGGTGTAATAAGGAACACAGCATCATGTTGATGTTCCTAAATCCGAACCGCTGAAGACGCAGTGGCTGAGTTTGTTCTCGAAGGGAATATTCCCCACGATCAACGTCAATGCTTTCATGTTTGCGCAAATCATTTCTCACACCAGACTGCTTTATAAACAAGGGTCAGTATAAAGCTGGTTTTGCTAAGAAGCTGCTCCTGAAAAAAGGATCGGTACCAACTATTCGTGTTTCTGCTGCACCTCCAGAAGAAGTAGTGAGTGTAACGTTTTATGAACCTTTATATTAATCTTTGCAAATCGCTTGCTGCACGCTTCATGATGAATGCGGCTGTTTACACTCAGGTACATTACGGCATGTTTTCTATGTACGACGTTCTCAATATAATTCATAATCCCACGTTTTTAATGAACAACGCGTTATGGTTATTGTGTTATTATTACAAACGGTGTACGCACAGAACAGAGGACGGGGTGAGCAAAGCTCATTATCATTTAAAGACACATGCACTGAAATGGCGTGCTGAAAACAGAGCTGTTTTTGACCAGGTAAAATGAGTGTTTTCTTACAATACTAATGAGAATTTTTAATTAAAGTATATTACAAACTTTTAATTTAGACCCTAAAGCATCATATTAGCTTGTACAAAAATGGCATTATATGACCCCTTTAAGTTTATCAGGACCTTTAAAGTCCCCCTGTAGTCAATCATTTTATCCCTTAAAACTCATCTTTGATCACCAGAATTACATATTTAAAAAAAAAATTATTCTTGATGTCTTAAAATATCTTGAATGTAACTCGACACCCTTGCCTCATTTAGTATGCACGGTTCTATGAATATGCAAATGAGCCCCGCCTCCACTCACTCACTCAGCTCAGAGATCCACTGGTTGACGATCACACGTTGATCTGATTGGTTACAAGGTAGTTTGTGACGTCAGAAACACCAGCGATTTCAAAGCGTGTTTTTGAGACTGTCTTTGGTTCACTGCAGTTTTAAGGAGGAAATACTCAGCAATGCTGTCGACTTATGAACTTACACATGGTTTGTCTTAAAGCAGATTAAAAACACCACATAGACACATAAACTACATCATCACCACAAGGACAAATTATACCAAGCCAGAGTGAACTTTTCCAGAAAGTCACGAAATTAACTTCGTTTTGGCCTGATTTCGTTCGGAATGACGTCACACCAGTTCGTTTATCAGGACCTTGAAGAAATCTTAGATAAATAAGGCAATCTTAGAGGCAATAAGAGTAGGAAAGAGTAATTGGTTCTCTACTGAGTTGTATGAATGACTTGAAAGTGTTTGATCATTCGCTCTCTACAAAGATAGCTCTGAAGAAACTAGTTTATTTTGTCATGAAAGGAGCATGACGTCAGAATGCTCTGAATTATCACATTTGGCTTCAGAAAGAGGCATAACTAAACACAGACAGGGATTATGAAGCTTTGTAGGTCGAGTCTGTCAGCAGAGATGTCACTCTCTTGTGTATTACATCACGTTTCTGTTGTCCTGTCGGGTTTCCCATTAATAGTCCCTTGAACCCTGATTGTACTGAGCTGTATATCTGGGAATGAGCTGGAGATTTTGAAATGTAGGTCACAGTGTCTTGTCATGTATTGCTATGCGGTGTGGAGCTACAAAGAAAAAAATGCTATGATTCTTCGAGAGTAGCAGAAATACGAAGAGGAAAGCAGCCAAACTATTCCCGAGACACTTGGATAAACCTTCTACCTACAGGCCTTTCCATCCAGCAGAGAGATTTATCCTCCTTCTGTTCCTGTGTCTAACGACATGGATTGGATATGATTGTAGTTGTATATCCTGTTTGAAAATATGGAATTCATGCTGGTTTATTCTGGATTTTTCATCCTCTTCTTGTTTAGTTGCTACTTACTGCCTCAGACAGAGTTTATGAATGATTGTCCTCTGGTTTGTCAATGCTAATAATCATTTCTTTAATTGTTGGCGATCATTAGAGAGAACGGTCGTCAAACCCTGCTGTAGATCTGCCCTCGACTAAAGACTTTTCTAGTCGACTAGTTGTCGTTCTTTTAAGCCATTAGTTGACTAATTGCACGTTTGTATTAATAAGCCATAAATCAATCATAATAATGGCCTATAGAATACATAGCCTAAACAGCGCTCAAACGCACACATAAAGCCACAGCGCACCGGCAAACATAATGATTATGAATGTGAGACTCAAAACATTTTACTACTTTATTAGTAATGTTTTCTGTGTTTTTGGTTGCAGAGATACGCCTGTGATGGCCAATGATGTGGCCACACAAAAGGATGGTAACTGAAAACACTCGTGCATACATGCATCCTTCATTCTGGGTTGTTTACTCATTATTTTTAGTATTTCATGATTATATATTTGTTGGAGATACCTTGGTTACAGATCACACTAAATACATACTTCATAATAATGACAGACACAGATTTGGTTCATTTTCACTGTTTTATTTTCAATTTGTTTCATGCCATAAATTACTAGTTTGGGTGCACACTTTCTAGTTATTATTGGTATATTGTTAACGTTTATTTCTTTTGAGTTTAAGTTGCTTAAGTGGGAAAAGCGGAGGTTTGGGGCTGTCTGGGACGCTGCGCTCCGGTGGAGGTCCATTCCAATAAAGGACCGGCTGGCGTCAGTTGCCGCCATTTTGTTCTGTTGGGCTAATCCATGCTGCCAATTAGCTGGGGGGTGCATGATTAATTGTATGTTTGTTAGTTTATTATAATTCTATTTATATTTCGTTGATTATAATTATTTGGGTAAATTACTTTGTTTATGACCCATTTCTTGATATTTCTGAAGTTAATTACTTTATTTATTTTAATTGTGTTAAGTGATGTTTGTGGTGTTCCCTGTGTATATGTAATGGACTAGTCCTTTGTGTATATAACTTCCCCATGTGTGTCATTTGGCAGGTCATGTTGTTTTGTTTTGTTTAGTTTGGTTTGCTTACTGTTAAGTTTGGTTCTGTTCAGTTGACCCTTTTTATGGGCCCAGACCTGACTTTATTTTGTTCAGTTTTCAAATTATTTAGTTTGTAACTTTGTTTGGCATTTAATATATAGTTTTCTTTGTTTGGAAATCCTGCATTCTTTGCCCTTGACTGCTTGGTCCCTCACAACGCCTATATGCACGTTTCATATGGATTACACAATCTGAGAACATTTATTTTCCATTGGAATCTGTTCATTTAAAAGTGGACAATTCAAACTTTCTATAGGCTAGATATATTTCTCATGTCTGTGAGGAAAGTATACGCTGAGTTTCGGTTCATTTCTGTGACGTGCTCAAGTTCACTGAGACTGAGACGGCAGAAAGCGCATCCTGATTGTTTTCATTACTTTACAAAAGCACAACGTTTTGTTGTTATTGTGAGTTTACAGAAATAAAAGTAAACCCTTTACAGTTTGCGTTACTGAATGCAGCGATAAACCGGCGACGGTATGTCATGCAGTAAACACACTCTCCACACAAACACTTGAATATGTGCTAAATAATAGCACACAATTATCTAGGCTAACATTAGAACGAGCGGACTTTGAAGTCGATGAACGACAGACGAATGTTTGGATTCCCTGCTGTTAACGATCTGTCCCTCACGGACTGCTTGATTTCGCCACTTCCTTTGGAGTTTTTTTTTTCAACTATTTAGTCAACTATTGTGGGGCAGCACTACTTCTGTGGATTTAATTGGCTAAATGTGACCCTGTATCAAAAAAAAAACCAGTCACGAGTCGCACAGGTATATTTGTGGCAATAGCCAACAATACATTGTATGGGTCAAAATTATCGATTTTTCTTTTATGCCAAAAATCATTAGGATTTTAAGTAAAGATCATATTCCATGAAGATATTTTGTAAATTTCCTACCGTAAATATATAAAACATTTATTTTTGTGAGTGAATGCAGCACAATCGCCAACATAAATAGAGGAGATTTTCTCAATGTTTTGATTTTTTTTCACTCTCAGATTCCAGATTTTCAATTTCCAGATTTTTGTACTATCCTACTAAACCATACATCAATGAAAAGCTTATTTATTCAGCTTTCATGTGATATAAACATCTCAATTTCAAAAAAGTTACCCATGTGACTGGTTTTGTGGTCCAGGGTCACAAATAACAAGGTCCTCTGCCAGATAGCATACATATCCGGGCCTCATCTGGGCCAACTATGGCACATATGGCTCAGTTACATGGGCCACATCTGGCCCACACACATCAAGCTGGATTTAGTGTGTGTTGTGGCTTGCTGTGTGTGGGCCAGATGTGGCCCATGTAACTTTTGATGCTGCCAGAACTGAGTATATGTGCCATAGTTGGCCCAGATGAGGCCCGGATATGTAGGCTATTGTCAGCCACACACAGGTTGAGACATCACAGTCATTCTATGCCGTATTTGAGCCAGACAAATGTGGGAGATGTGGGCCAGAACTGGGCCAGATGTCATGGAGAATAATGCTTTTGATGGCAAACCCATCACAGACTGATTGTTTATAGCATTATTGAACAGTACAGTAACACAGTAATATTGAACAGAGTAAATATTCACGATCTATTTTACTTTGAACTGCATATAGCAGACAAAAATTGTCTACAATTTAGCTCTTGCTACTTTCAGCTTTAAAATATAGGCCTAGTAAACTCTTGGATTCATTAGAAGTCATATAGTTAGCTATAATCAAATAACACTCTTGGATTTAGCTTGAGCAAAAGTCTTCTTTAAAAAGTCAAACGTTTAGATAACAGATCTTTTTATACGGTGTCTTTTTGCTAAATATTTTGTTCACAGCTGAATTAACAAAATCAGCAGCCTACAAAACGCACTTACCTGTACATGAGAAACTTGCCCATGGTTTTCACAAACCTATCAGCAAAAACGTCTCGGTCACTGATGTAACCCTCGTTCCCTGAAGGAGGGAACGGGAGACGTGACGACGTAATTGGGATCACTTCAGGGAGCCCTATCAACTTCGAGTGTCTACAGAGCCAATGAACGTTGGCGTGCGTGATTCACATCACACGCACTTCATGGAACAAGGGTTACATCAGTAACCGAGACGTTCCCTTTCAGTCGCTCACGTTCAACGTAACGTCGATGTGATGACGTACAGTCATGGTCAAAATTGATGGCACCCCTGATAAATATGATAAAAAATGGCTGTAAAAAATAAATCTGCATTGTTTATCCTTTTGATCTTTCCTTCAAAAAATGCGCAAAAATCTAACCTTTCATTGAAGTAAAAGAATTGAAATTGGGGGGTAAATCACATTATGAAATAAATGTTTTTCTCCAAAACACGCTGGCCATAATTGTTGGCACCCCTAGAATTTTTTATGAGAAAAATATCTCTGAAGTATATTCCCATTAATATTGACCTTTATTTAGCACACCAGGGTGACTAGGAACATGAAATTGTTCAGCTATGAGTTCTTGTTTCACAGGAGTTTAAATATGAGGAAACACAAAGGCCAAATTCCCTGAATCATCCATCACAATGAGTAAAACCAAAGAATATAGTTCTGATGTGCAGCAAAAGATTGTTGAGCTTCACAAAATAGAAAGTGGCTGTAAGAAAATATCTAAAGAATTGAAAATCCCCATTTTGACCATCAGGGCAATAATTAAGAAGTCATAATCAACTAAAGATGTTACGAATCTGCCAGGAATAGGACGTGTCTCTATACTGTCTTAATGCACGGTGAGGAGGAAAGTTTGAGTGGCCAAAGACTCTCCAAGGATCACAGATGGAGAATTGCAGAGATTAGTTGAGACTTGGGGTCAGAAAGCCTAAAAAAAATGATCAAACAACCCCTACATCCCCAGATGTTGTTTGGGAGGGTTTCAAGAAAAATCATCCTCACTCCTCCAAAAGTAAACTCCAGCATATTCAGTGGTCAGACACGACTGGATCTTCAAAAGCGACCGGATTCTGTGGTCAGATGAAACAAAAAAAAAGGGCTTTTTGGCAGCAAACCCAGCAGATGTGTTTGGAGCACACAGGGATGAAGAGTACCCCATGCCTACGGTTAAATACACTGCTGGATCTTATATGTTGTGGGCCTATTTATTTGCTGGAGGTCCTGGACATCTTGTTCAGATACATGGTATTATGGATTCTAGCAAATACAAACAGATAAAAAATCCAAACCTGACGGCCTCTGCTAGAAATCTTATAATGGGCCTGGTTGGATCTTCCATCAGGACAACGATCCAAAACCAACATCAAAATCAACACAAAAATGGGCAACTGAGCACAAAATGAAGCTTCTGCCATGACCGTCCCAGTTCCCGGACCTGATGAGTGGAGTGAACTGAAGAGAAGAAGCACCAACATGGATCTGGGAATCTGAAGGATCTGGAGAGATTCTGTATGGAGGAATGGCCTCTGATCTCTTGTCAGGTGTTCTCCAAACTCATCAGGCATTATAGGAGAAAACTCAGATCTGTTATCTTGGCAAAAGGAGGTTGCAAAAAGTATTTAATAACAGGGTGCCAACAATTATGGCCAGCGTGTTTCATAATGTGATTTACCCCCACTTTCAGTTCTTTTACTTCAATGAAAGGTTAGATTTTTGTGAATTTTTTGAAGGAAAGATCAAAAGGATAAACAATGCAGATTTATTTTTTACAGCCATTTTTTATCATATTTATCAGGGGTGCCATCAATTTTGGCCATGACTGTAATTGGGATCCCTTGGAAAACGCCACGGTTGCTGCCACATCCAGCGCTCTACGCAAGACTCTCAGACCCCCAACTGCTGGGGCGGAAGGCCTGTGTAGAGGAGTTCAGACTGCAGTTCCGTTATACCCCACACAGTGGAACTCTTGGATAACACTGGGGAAGCGTGCATTTCCAGAGAAGAGGGACACTGCAGAGCCACATCCTGCCTGAAGAGAGGTACATGTGGAGAATGCACATGGACTGGCCGGTTATGTCACTGGGGTGGCTCCAGCCTGAGAAGGGGGAGGCAACACCAGACAGTGACGGCAGAGCGAACTCTGCCAAGGGAAAGACACGGGGAGCTGATCGTGGAAGAATACGCATATGGGATCGCCGCAGGGATCACAACATATGGAACCCAGCCTAGCACAAGTTACACAAGCATAGAGTACTAGGCCTGGCGTCTGATGCTCTGCAACGTCCGACTGCCGAAGGGGTGTGGAGGAACTCTACAGGGTTCGCCTAAGTGGGGAACTCGACTGGAGCAAAAAGCGCACGCATCCGTTCCAGTGGAAGGGAGTGGTGAAGCAAGCCGACACTAGAGCGGGAACTTCGGTGTTACCGGCTGGTTGAAGCGAGCACACAGGAAGAAACCAGCTCAACACGTAGGCTATAAAACCTAGCGATCGTGTTAGGTGTCGCCCAGCCCGCAGCTCTACAGATGTCTGTCAGTGAGGCGCCGTGTGCCAGCGCCCAGGAAGAAGCAGCACTCCTATTGGAGTGGGCTCTCAACCCGAGTGGGCAGAGGGTCGGGCTTCGTAAGCCAAGGCGATGGCATCCACGGTCCAGTGGGCCATCCTCTGCTTGAACCACGTACAGACGCAGAGAAAAGCCAGGGCTGGGTCTGCCTCCTCCGAACGCAGCGCTTGCAGGTTCACTACCTAGTCCCGGAAGGGACTAGGTAGTGAGGCGCACTCAACTCGGTGAATTTTCCATTTGAGTTGAAGTTTTTCAACTTGCGCGGAAGACGCGATTGAGGCGATTATCGAGCTTTCTCGGCAAGCGCGTCGCCCGATTCGCGTCATTCGCGTCTATTTGCGTCTTTGCATTGACTTTGTATGTAATCTACTCGCGCAAATAATTAAATTCGCGTTTGGTGTGAGCACGCCATTATCCGGGCCGAATTCTCGGCACGATTCGTCGACCGAAAATGCCTGCAGGTCCCCTACCCTCTTGATAGAGGCCAATGCAACCAGGAGTAATGAATTGCTCCTTTTGTGAAGAAGTGAAGTGATCCCAATTACGTCGTCACGTCGACATCACGTTGAATGTGAGCGACTGAAAGGGAACAACTAGACTTAATATATTTCAAACATCGTGAAAGGCAAATAAAAAGTCAGTAATAAAATAAGCACAAATAAAAAAAATAAAAAAATAAAAAAAATACAAATGAACAAAGTTCAAGAAATCAAATACAGGCTAATCAAATGAAAAATAACCCAGCATAGTTTCCTTTTTATAAATAAAATATAGCCTTTATCCTTATTAAAGCTACAAAACTTATTCAGTCAAGATCAGTATCTTTACGAGGGATATTTTGACATAATTTTGTGTGTATTTGTCTGTTCAAGAGCAAGAAGATGTATATGAGAGCTAGATCCAGAAAAGTCTTCTGTGAAATAGAAAGGTCTGATATGTGCATGGGATACAGATTTATTGAGGAAGTGTAGTAATAATCCAAAAGCAAACAGCTACACAAACACACAAATCACAGTTTAAACTTCCAGAAACCAGTCAGGATGTAAATCCTTGGACAACAAGAAATGCAAGGGTTAAAATCCCGGAGACAGTCGAGGGGTCAATAACACACAGGTGAGTAAACCGTCCTGACAGAAGCTAATTCATAAGACTCTTGCCAATCCAAATATTATTTCAGGATGGAAGAAAGATAGATTATGTGACTGCAAGCATTCCTTCCTTCTACAATCAATATTGCACAAACGTTTAAGAAGTGCCAAGACTGCATGAGGTCAGTGACATCTATAAGGGATTGTTCTTGCATCATGTCTGAGCTATTTAGATCGACTGAAATCAGGTTTCTGCCTCGTCTTTTCGTATTTGTAGCAAATACCATACAAATGCCTAAAATTACACTTTAAAGTCGGGATGACATGGAAACATTGTAATATACATCCAAGTGAAACTTACAAAATGCAGGGCGGGGCTTGGTTCAGTGCATCAGTTGTTGATTGGATGTTGAGACGAAGGGTGTGTCACTCAAAATATTATGCAAATGAGCGTGTGCTTAAGGGGCGGGGCTTAAGAGCACTGAATGATTGCAGAATCCAGCATACATCACCGCCGGAGAGAAGACTGACGCTTCACTGGAAGATCCAGTGACATTTTGATTAAGCATTTCAAGGTCTAAACATTTAGAAAAATGTTTAGTCTAATTACTCTCATGGCATTTCTGGCTCAGCAGAAATGTTTTTAGAGTGGCCATATTTCCAGAGCTACATGTGCCTCCAAGCAACCTGTCATCGTGAAGAATAACTTCCCCTTCTTTCCAGCATCTCTTCTCTTCTCTGATGATGTGGGCGGAGCAACCTGTCACTCACATGAGTTCAGCCAATAGCAAACCACAACCATCCAATCAATTCCCCACAGAGGACAGACACAATCAAGCCCCGCCCACATTTGTTCTTGTTCCTGAAGCGTTTCACTTGTATATACGACACAATAGAGGAGAAAAGACTAGCGTAAAACTTCCCTTTCATGCTGATTATTATATATCTTGAAAGAAAATTGAGAACAACAGTAGATTTTAAATATGCTAAAAGTGTTGGCTACACTTTATTTTAAGGTGTCATTGTTACAGTGTAATTATATATTTAAGTACCGAGTAATATTAATTAACTACATGTACGTTCTATAAGGTTAGGGTAGGATAAGGATTTGGTTGAGAGTTAGTTGCATGTAATTATGCATAATTTACTGTTATTACTATGGTAAGAACATGTAACATAGTAACAAGGACACTGTAAAATAAAGTGTTACCAAAGTGTGTTGTTGGTTTTTAGTTTTCTTTTTTAATAGTACACTGGCATAGATCATTTAAAGTGTACAAACCTGAAAACCCCACAAATTTATTATTATATTTTTTTTTTTTTTTTTTTTTTTGGAAATACCAAAGATTTCAGAGCATAAAAGCAAAAGTGAACAAAAAATAAAAACACATAAATTAAATGTAGCGAAAAAACACATAAATAAGAATGAAAATGCAGATGAAAGGTAATGGTAATGCCTGCAGTGATATCAATCTTTCATCTGCTCTGTTTTTATGCGCCAGACACACGTCGCTGGTCATTGCGTCGCGTCTCATGTCATGAGCGTTGCGTTTTAAAGACGACGCGTCAAGTTAAAAGCAGTTCACCGCGTCTCAGATCCCCTGCGTTGCGTTCTGTCCCATTCGTCGCGTTTCGTCCAGTCTGTGTGAACGACTTCTAGTTGTATAACTCGAGCGTATCAATGGCTATCACATCACGCGCGTGACGCCGCTTTGACGCGCGTCTAGAGTTATGCAAGGAAGAAGAGTTATGCTGAAATATGATTAGTACTGATGCAAAACTAATGACATACCTCAAATCTCCAGGCAGGCAAAGCCGTGACTTCATGCATGAAGAGCCCGAGCCCGGCCAGCGCCAGCAGAACAAGCCCTTCGAGCTTTCCATGAACTTCACGCACCATCTTCGCGACGTCAACGTCCAAATATTTGCCCTTAACAAAGACGTATCAAACCTCACCATTTATTATTACTCCCGTGGGTTATTTGTCTTGCCATTGGGTTCCCGACAGACAGCGTGTGTTCTCCGTCAGTGTTCAGCGTTCAGCAGAGACTGAGCTCAGATGGAGAAACACACTGACTGCTTCACAGCTGCACACATTGTAATGCAATCAATGCTGCTTTTACCACACTTGCTGTTTCATTGTCATTTTTGGAGGATTAATCATCTTTCAAGAGACAGCTGCTTTTGATTTTGCCTCCTGATTTTGCATCATTCTTGCACTTAAAATACAAGTAGCCTAATAGCTATTCATTTCATGTAGGCTACACACAACCACGAACCGACCGTTCCGTTCTGCTATCTGAACTAAAACAATCTGCAATCTGTTTTTTTTTTGTTGTTGTTTTGGTTTGGCTTATAGAAATTACATTGATTAATCATCGTTCCCTCGGGTCATTTTGACCCGAAAGTCTTTTTTTATTAAAAAAAATGGAGTGTTCATCAGAGGGGTCCGCACTTGAACCACGAAACACACGAAAAATAATGGATTCGAGGAGATTTGTGGATGAAATTTAAAAAAGTAACAAATCCTTCCCT
The DNA here is from genome assembly GCF_949319135.1 of Squalius cephalus. Lineage (NCBI taxonomy): Eukaryota > Metazoa > Chordata > Actinopteri > Cypriniformes > Leuciscidae > Squalius > Squalius cephalus. Next base: position 36,001,677 of record NC_137137.1, read on the forward strand.
CTCGGGTCAATTTGACCCCCTTAGGAATGAATGGAATGCGAGGAATGCTTCAGTTCACTTAGAAAAACCTAAAATGCTCAAAATTCAAACTAAAAATGCTAAAACTTTACCAAAAAATGATTGAATGTCTACATGTGTATCTGAATGCACACTGAAGTAAACTGACTTTAGCACCCAGAGGAACAGCTCATTTACTCCATATAGAGCTATAAGGCCATCTAGAGTCATGAAATATCATCTTATATTATTATATTTCCACAAGAGGTCCGCAAAGACACTCAGTGTAAGATATCTAGAGCTGAATTAAACGAAAATGTGAGTTATTTTGAATTTAAGTTGAAAGAATGTCAGGAATGTGCTTAAATGACTATTTATTTATATTTATTGATCTAGAAATCTAGTAGTTTAATGGTAAATATAAAAATACAAAAAATAAAAAAAAAACACACAAAATCTCCCAAAAAAAAAAAACATTGCATTAAAAAATAGAACAAATATTATCAAAATGAAATAAAATAAGCTTTCTGGACAAAAACTAAACTAAACTCTAACTAAAACTCTGTATGCAACAAAATACTGCTGTCAGTTACAACAGTAAAAATTAACAAATAAAATTAGCACCCTCAACTGAAATGCATTGCAGTATTGGCAATGAACAACATAGTGTCGGCCCAGATCCGGCCCACACCCGGTACGCGTGGACCCTTGCTTACAACAACTGATTTTATGCAAAGTTACGAGCAGATTCCAGTGAGTCCTGAACCTTTACAGCATGATGAGCACCGAAGGCACTGAACGCCCTCTCGTGCTCTTCGTCATTTTTGACTGAAAATGTGTATGTTTTTTTTTTATATTTTGTTTTTACTTGATCGGAATGGTACAAAACTTGGTAAAGGTTTTGGCACTTGCTGTGTGAACACACACACACACACACACACACACAAAATATCATGGACACATTTGAAAAGGTTTAATGGTCCTGAGAAATAGTCACACTTGTGCTCCTCGCGGTCAAAAATGAGCACATTGGAAATGAACGTTTTTATTCCAAATTTAAGCTTCAATTCTCAAAAAATGAGCTTTCAGATTATGGCTTTGATTTTCTTGCAGCTTTTGAGTAAAATGTGTTTTAAAAATATATTTCATGTGAACATTTTTAATTGCAATTTTGTGCATTTTTTAATACCAATAAACATAAAATTCTGTGATTTTTTTCACTTCAGCAATAATCTGCCAAGTGTCGTCTTTGAAAAGAGATCAAACTTCAGTCTGTTGCTCTAAAGAATTGAAAATTTCATTTTCAGGTCTATGCTCAAAACATGAATAAATGGATTTTTTGAGTGTATTTATAATTTAGTACCATTAAATCCCCTAAAAATACAAAATATTAAATATTAAAAAAACATTATCGAACTAAAATACAGTACATTGAAATAATAAAAAAACAACTTCGGTCATTTTTGACCGACATGCGAAGGGTTAGTTCTGAGGATAAATGAACCAAAACTGGTTCATGACAGAAATCACTAGCACATGTTTGTCCGACCACAGACTCTTCTGGCCCCGGTCTCCCACAACCCCTCATACTCATGTTTATCTTCATGGTGAAGCAGTGACAAACAGTTCAGGGCATCATCTGTAAGGCACATGGCCAAGAGCTCTGCGGTTTCATGAGCCGACGGGTTAAACGTGCTTGAAAAGCTTCCCGGATGTGTGAGTCCAGACGGTGTTCCTCTGTTGCCGAACAGAACCGGGCCTCACCAAACATCCGGCTTGCATTTGGCTCAGACTTTATCTTCTTTTGAGTCTGCTTAAGTTCCACATCATGTTGCAGGGACGATACCGACAGCAATCCTGTGGCCTAGATTCACTAACAGTCTTTTCAACATCACAGCATCATTATTTCTGTCTTACAATCACTCAGATTATCACAGAAGTGCTGGGAGAAAAGATTATAGTCCAGATATAAACACTGATGTCTACAGTAGAGATCAAAATAGAGCAAATCAGCTTTTAAAAGTAACTTGATACTTCAAATAAAGATTGTATTGATTACGTCGTTACACCAGTAGGTGGCGACAGGAGACTGCTAAAATATGTGTTTGTCATTGAATCATTCACTCAAGAGATTCATTCAGAAACACTGATTCATCCAGTAATGAAACAAGTGAAGTCTTTATGAGTGAGTCATTGAATCATTCACTCAAGAGATTCATTCAGAAACACTGATTCATCCAGTAATGAAACAAGTGAAGACTTTGGCCCTGTCCCAAATGGCGCACTTCATGTGGACTTTCGGTCTCGTGGACTTGAAATGCGCGTGCTCGCTGAGTCTACAAGTCCGTAGGCCGTCCCATTCAGCATTTTACTGCTCTGAAGTGTGCTCAGCAGCGCCCCCTGTGTTGTTTACTTGTCTATTCAGAATCGCGTGAAAATTGTGATCAGTTTGAAACAACATAATCGTGATGCTGACTTGTCCTGCTCTACGACTAAAGGCTTCAGCTGAAATCGCCTGTCTGAGTGCGTACTACATTCGAATTTGAACTTTAAATGCAATCTGGACGTACTACATCCACCATGTTGTCATGATCATGTGATCTACCAGCATCAGGTTTTTTTGTTTTATAAATTTTTTTTCCAATTGTGTTTATTGTCTCCAAAACGTCTTTATCTGCATGTCTTTATACAGCGATCTCTAAGCTTTTTTTTTCTTTTCAATCATATCTACCAGCATCAGTTGCGTCGCTTCACTGCCATTCATAAATCCTCTCCTGTGGCCTCTTGGGATAGTAAAGTGTCAATCGTATCAGAGAATGTCTAATAAGGGGAGAAGTTTCACTCTCAGTAAACTTCCGGCTTCTGAACTGGTTGCAGTTCCACTCTGGCTCCACATGAGGGCGCTCACAGGACGAGTGCAGGATGAATGGAGGTCTAATGGCGCTATACCCCTCAAAATCCACTTTTCTCAGGATATCATTTTTTGTCTAGTAATTTGAATGTATTCGAAAGGAGATGCAAATAAATTACACACTGCTGGGTCACTTATCACTTATTTGCTTTGTGTCAATGACGTCACACAAATCGTACGGCCAGAGATACTGCTTTACGGCAATCCTTCAGTCACTTTGGTGCTTTCAGCTCTGCACTTTCTTTACTCTCGAGGCATCGACAACACAGCTGACACAGGTAAACACACAACACAGCTGACACAGGTAACACACAACACAGGTAAACACACAACACAGCTGACACAGGTAAACACACAACACAGCTGACACAGGGAAACACACAACACAGGTAAACACACAACACAGCCGACACAGGGAAACACACAACACAGCTGACACAGGTAAACACACACACAACACAGCCGACACAGGGAAACACACAACACAGCTGACACAGGTAAAGACACAACACAGCTGACACAGGCAAACACACAACACAGCTGACACAGGCAAACACACGACACAGCTGACACAGGGAAACACACAACACAGGTAAACACACAACACAGCCGACACAGGGAAACACACAACACAGCTGACACAGGGAAACACACAACACAGGTAAACACACAACACAGCTGACACAGGTAAACACACAACACAGCTGACACAGGTAAACACACAACACAGCTGACACAGGGAAACACACAACACAGCTGACACAGGGAAACACACAACACAGCTGACACAGGCAAACACACAACACAGCTGACACAGGCAAACACACAACACAGCTGACACAGGCAAACACACAACACAGCTGACACAGGGAAACACACAACACAGCTGACACAGGGAAACACACAACACAGCTGACACAGGGAAACACACAACACAGCTGACAAAGGGAAACACACAACACAGCTGACACAGGCAAACACACAACACAGCTGACACAGGCAAACACACAACACAGCTGACACAGGTAAACACACAACACAGCTGACACAGGCTGACACAGGTAAACACACAACACAGCTGACACAGGGAAACACACAACACAGCTGACACAGGCAAACACACAACACAGCTGACACAGGGAAACACACAACACAGCTGACACAGGGAAACACACAACACAGCCGACACAGGCAAACACACAACACAGCTGACACTGGGAAACACACAACACAGCTGACACAGGTAAACACACAACACAGCTGACACAGGTAAACACACAACACAGCCGGCACAGGCAAACACACAACACAGCTGACACAGGCAAACACACAACACAGCTGACACAGGGAAACACACAACACAGCTGACACAGGGAAACACACAACACAGCCGACACAGGCAAACACACAACACAGCTGACACTGGGAAACACACAACACAGCTGACACAGGTAAACACACAACACAGCTGACACAGGCAAACACACAACACAGCTGACACAGGCAAACACACAACACAGCTGACACAGGGAAACAGACAACACAGCTGACACAGGGAAACACACAACACAGCTGACACAGGGAAACACACAACACAGCTGACACAGGCAAACACACAACACAGCTGACACAGGCAAACACACAACACAGTCGACACAGGTAAACACACAACACAGCTGACACAGGTAAACACACAACACAGCCGACACAGGCAAACACACAACACAGCCGACACTGGGAAACACACAACACAGCTGACACAGGTAAACACACAACACAGCTGACACAGGCTGACACAGGTAAACACACAACACAGCTGACACAGGGAAACACACAACACAGCTGACACAGGGAAACACACAACACAGCCGACACAGGGAAACACACAACACAGCTGACACAGGGAAACACACAACACAGCTGACACAGGTAAACACACAACACAGCCGACACAGGCAAACACACAACACAGCTGACACTGGGAAACACACAACACAGCTGAAACAGGTAAACACACAACACAGCTGACACAGGTAAACACACAACACAGCCGACACAGGCAAACACACAACACAGCTGACACTGGGAAACACACAACACAGCTGACACAGGTAAACACACAACACAGCTGACACAGGTAAACACACAACACAGCCGACACAGGAAAACACACAACACAGCCGACACAGGTAAACACACAACACAGCTGACACAGGTAAACACACAACACAGCTGTCACAGTTAAACACACAACACAGCTGACACAGGCAAACACACAACACAGCTGACACTGGGAAACACACAACACAGCTGACACAGGCAAACACACAACACAGCTGACACAGGTAAACACACAACACAGCTGACACAGGTAAACACACAACACAGCTGTCACAGTTAAACACACAACACAGCTGACACAAGCAAACACACAACACAGCTGACACTGGGAAACACACAACACAGCTGACACAGGTAAACACACAACACAGCTGACACAGGTAAACACACAACACAGCCGACACAGGAAAACACACAACACAGCCGACACAGGTAAACACACAACACAGCTGACACAGGTAAACACACAACACAGCTGTCACAGTTAAACACACAACACAGCCGACACAGGGAAACACACAACACAGCTGACACAGGGAAACACACAACACAGCTGACACAGGTAAACACACAACACAGCCGACACAGGCAAACACACAACACAGCTGACACTGGGAAACACACAACACAGCTGACACAGGGAAACACACAACACAGCTGACACAGGTAAACACACAACACAGCTGACACAGGTAAACACACAACACAGCTGACACAGGTAAACACACAACACAGCTGACACAGGTAAACACACAACACAGCCGACACAGGAAAACACACAACACAGCCGACACAGGTAAACACACAACACAGCCGTCACAGGTAAACACACAACACGGCTGATACAGGGAAACACACAACACAGCTGACACAGGCAAACACACGACACAGCTGACACAGGCAAACACACAACACAGCCGACACAGGGAAACACACAACACAGCTGACACAGGCAAACACACAACACAGCCGACACAGGCAAACACACAACACAGCTGACACAGGTAAACACACAACACAGCTGTCACAGGGAAACACACAACACAGCCGACACAGGGAAACACACAACACAGGTAAACACACAACACAGCCGACACAGGTAAACACACAACACAGCTGACACAGGGAAACACACAACACAGCTGACACAGGTAAACACACAACACAGCCGACACAGGCAAACACACAACACAGCTGACACAGGCAAACACACAACACAGCCGACACAGGCAAACACACAACACAGCTGACACAGGGAAACACACGACACAGCCGACACAGGCAAACACACAACACAGCCGACACAGGCAAACACACAACACAGCTGACACAGGTAAACACACAACACAGCTGACACAGGGAAACACACAACACAGCTGTCACAGGTAAACACACAACACAGCCGACACAGGGAAACACACAACACAGGTAAACACACAACACAGCCGACACAGGGAAACACACAACACAGCTGACACAGGGAAACACACAACACAGCTGACACAGGTAAACACACAACACAGCTGGCACAGGTAAACACACAACACAGCCGACACAGGGAAACACACAACACAGCCGACACAGGCAAACACACAACACAGCTGACACAGGTAAACACACAACACAGCTGACACAGGGAAACACACAACACAGCTGACACAGGCAAATACACAACACAGTTGACACAGGGAAACACACAACACAGGTAAACACACAACACAGCCGACACAGGGAAACACACAACACAGCCGACACAGGGAAACACACAACACAGCTGACACAGGTAAACACACAACACAGCTGGCACAGGTAAACACACAACACAGCCGACACAGGGAAACACACAACACAGCCGACACAGGCAAACACACAACACAGCTGACACAGGCAAACACACAACACAGCTGACACAGGTAAACACACAACACAGCTGGCACAGGTAAACACACAACACAGCCGACACAGGGAAACACACAACACAGCCGACACAGGGAAACACACAACACAGCTGACACAGGTAAAGACACAACACAGCCGACACAGGCAAACACACAGCACAGCCGACACAGGCAAACACAACACAGCCGACACAGGCAAACACACAACACAGCCGACACAGGCAAACACACAACACAGCCGACACAGGCAAACACACAACACAGCCGACACAGGCAAACACACAGCACAGCCGACACAGGCAAACACACAACACAGCTGACACAGGTAAACACACAACACAGCTGTCACAGGGAAACACACAACACAGCCGACACAGGTAAACACACAACACAGCTGACACAGGGAAACACACAACACAGGTAAACACACAACACAGCCGACACAGGCAAACACACAACACAGCTGACACAGGGAAACACACAACACAGGTAAACACACAACACAGCCGACACAGGTAAACACACAACACAGCTGTCACAGGGAAAGGCAAACACACAACACAGCTGACACTGGGAAACACACAACACAGCTGACACAGGTAAACACACAACACAGCTGACACAGGTAAACACACAACACAGCCGACACAGGAAAACACACAACACAGCCGACACAGGTAAACACACAACACAGCTGACACAGGTAAACACACAACACAGCTGTCACAGTTAAACACACAACACAGCTGACACAGGCAAACACACAACACAGCTGACACTGGGAAACACACAACACAGCTGACACAGGCAAACACACAACACAGCTGACACAGGTAAACACACAACACAGCTGACACAGGTAAACACACAACACAGCTGTCACAGTTAAACACACAACACAGCTGACACAAGCAAACACACAACACAGCTGACACTGGGAAACACACAACACAGCTGACACAGGTAAACACACAACACAGCCGACACAGGAAAACACACAACACAGCCGACACAGGTAAACACACAACACAGCCGTCACAGGTAAACACACAACACGGCTGATACAGGGAAACACACAACACAGCTGACACAGGCAAACACACGACACAGCTGACACAGGCAAACACACAACACAGCCGACACAGGGAAACACACAACACAGCTGACACAGGCAAACACACAACACAGCCGACACAGGCAAACACACAACACAGCTGACACAGGTAAACACACAACACAGCTGTCACAGGGAAACACACAACACAGCCGACACAGGGAAACACACAACACAGGTAAACACACAACACAGCCGACACAGGTAAACACACAACACAGCTGACACAGGGAAACACACAACACAGCTGACACAGGTAAACACACAACACAGCCGACACAGGCAAACACACAACACAGCTGACACAGGCAAACACACAACACAGCCGACACAGGCAAACACACAACACAGCTGACACAGGGAAACACACGACACAGCCGACACAGGCAAACACACAACACAGCCGACACAGGCAAACACACAACACAGCTGACACAGGTAAACACACAACACAGCTGACACAGGGAAACACACAACACAGCTGTCACAGGTAAACACACAACACAGCCGACACAGGGAAACACACAACACAGGTAAACACACAACACAGCCGACACAGGGAAACACACAACACAGCTGACACAGGGAAACACACAACACAGCTGACACAGGTAAACACACAACACAGCTGGCACAGGTAAACACACAACACAGCCGACACAGGGAAACACACAACACAGCCGACACAGGCAAACACACAACACAGCTGACACAGGTAAACACACAACACAGCTGACACAGGGAAACACACAACACAGCTGACACAGGCAAATACACAACACAGTTGACACAGGGAAACACACAACACAGGTAAACACACAACACAGCCGACACAGGGAAACACACAACACAGCCGACACAGGGAAACACACAACACAGCTGACACAGGTAAACACACAACACAGCTGGCACAGGTAAACACACAACACAGCCGACACAGGGAAACACACAACACAGCCGACACAGGCAAACACACAACACAGCTGACACAGGCAAACACACAACACAGCTGACACAGGTAAACACACAACACAGCTGGCACAGGTAAACACACAACACAGCCGACACAGGGAAACACACAACACAGCCGACACAGGGAAACACACAACACAGCTGACACAGGTAAAGACACAACACAGCCGACACAGGCAAACACACAGCACAGCCGACACAGGCAAACACAACACAGCCGACACAGGCAAACACACAACACAGCCGACACAGGCAAACACACAACACAGCCGACACAGGCAAACACACAACACAGCCGACACAGGCAAACACACAGCACAGCCGACACAGGCAAACACACAACACAGCTGACACAGGTAAACACACAACACAGCTGTCACAGGGAAACACACAACACAGCCGACACAGGTAAACACACAACACAGCTGACACAGGGAAACACACAACACAGGTAAACACACAACACAGCCGACACAGGCAAACACACAACACAGCTGACACAGGGAAACACACAACACAGGTAAACACACAACACAGCCGACACAGGTAAACACACAACACAGCTGTCACAGGGAAACACACAACACAGCCGACACAGGGAAACACACAACACAGGTAAACACACAACACAGCCGACACAGGCAAACACACAACACAGCCGACACAGGGAAACACACAACACAGGTAAACACACAACACAGCCGACACAGGTAAACACACAACACAGCTGGCACAGGTAAACACACAACACAGCCGACACAGGGAAACACACAACACAGCCGACACAGGCAAACACACAACACAGCTGACACAGGTAAACACACAACACAGCTGGCACAGGTAAACACACAACACAGCCGACACAGGGAAACACACAACACAGCCGACACAGGGAAACACACAACACAGCTGACACAGGTAAAGACACAACACAGCCGACACAGGCAAACACACAGCACAGCCAACACAGGCAAACACACAACACAGCCGACACAGGCAAACACACAACACAGCCGACACAGGCAAACACACAACACAGCCGACACAGGCAAACACACAACACAGCCGACACAGGCAAACACACAGCACAGCCGACACAGGCAAACACACAGCACAGCCAACACAGGCAAACACACAACACAGCCGACACAGGCAAACACACAACACAGCCGACACAGGCAAACACACAACACAGCCGACACAGGCAAACACACAACACAGCCGACACAGGCAAACACACAGCACAGCCGACACAGGCAAACACACAACACAGCTGACACAGGTAAACACACAACACAGCTGTCACAGGGAAACACACAACACAGCCGACACAGGGAAACACACAACACAGGTAAACACACAACACAGCCGACACAGGCAAACACACAACACAGCTGACACAGGCAAACACACAACACAGCTGACACAGGCAAACACACAACACAGCTGACACAGGCAAACACACAACACAGCTGACACAGGCAAACACACAGCACAGCCGACACAGGCAAACACACAACACAGCCGACACAGGCAAACACACAACACAGCCGACACAGGCAAACACACAACACAGCCGACACAGGCAAACACACAACACAGCCGACACAGGCAAACACACAGCACAGCCGACACAGGCAAACACACAACACAGCTGACACAGGTAAACACACAACACAGCTGTCACAGGGAAACACACAACACAGCCGACACAGGGAAACACACAACACAGGTAAACACACAACACAGCCGACACAGGCAAACACACAACACAGCTGACACAGGCAAACACACAACACAGCTGACACAGGCAAACACACAACACAGCTGACACAGGCAAACACACAACACAGCTGACACAGGCAAACACACAACACAGCCGACACAGGCAAACACACAACACAGCTGACACAGGTAAACACACCACACAGCTGACACAGGGAAACACACAACACAGCTGACACAGGTAAACACACAACACAGCTGACACAGGGAAACACACAACACAGGTAAACACACAACACAGCTTACACAGGGAAACACACAACACAGCTGACACAGGGAAACACACAACACAGCTGACACAGGTAAACACACAACACAGCTGGCACAGGTAAACACACAACACAGCTCACACAGGGAAACACACAACACAGGTAAACACACAACACAGCCGACACAGGGAAACACACAACACAGCTGACACGGAAACACACAACACAGCCGACACAGGTAAACACACAACACAGCTGACACAGGGAAACACACAACACAGCTGACACAGGTAAACACACAACACAGCCGACACAGGTAAACACACAACACAGCTGACACAGGCAAACACACAACACAGCCGACACAGGCAAACACACAACACAGCCGACACAGGCAAACACACAACACAGCCGACACAGGGAAACACACAACACAGCTGACACAGGGAAACACACAACACAGCTGACACAGGCAAACACACAACACAGCCGACACAGGTAAACACACAACACAGCTGACACAGGGAAACACACAACACAGCTGACACAGGGAAACACACAACACAGCTGACACAGGTAAACACACAACACAGCTGACACAGGCAAACACACAACACAGCTGACACAGGGAAACACACAACACAGCTGACACAGGGAAACACACAACACAGCTGACACAGGTAAACACACAACACAGCCGACACAGGTAAACACACAACACAGCCGACACAGGGAAACACACAACACAGCTGACACAGGCAAACACACAACACAGCCGACACAGGTAAACACACAACACAGCTGACACAGGGAAACACACAACACAGCTGACACAGGGAAACACACAACACAGCTGACACAGGGAAACACACAACACAGCTGACACAGGCAAACACACAACACAGCTGACACAGGGAAACACACAACACAGCTGACACAGGGAAACACACAACACAGCTGACACAGGTAAACACACAACACAGCCGACACAGGGAAACACACAACACAGCTGACACAGGGAAACACACAACACAGCTGACACAGGCAAACACACAACACAGCCGACACAGGTAAACACACAACACAGCTGACACAGGGAAACACACAACACAGCTGACACAGGGAAACACACAACACAGCCGACACAGGTAAACACACAACACAGCTGACACAGGGAAACACACAACACAGCTGACACAGGGAAACACACAACACAGCTGACACAGGGAAACACACAACACAGCTGACACAGGTAAACACACAACACAGCTGACACAGGCAAACACACAACACAGCTGACACAGGCAAACACACAACACAGCCGACACAGGTAAACACACAACACAGCCGACACAGGGAAACACACAACACAGCTGACACAGGGAAACACACAACACAGCTGACACAGGGAAACACACAACACAGCTGACACAGGTAAACACACAACACAGCTGACACAGGTAAACACACAACACAGCTTACACAGGTAAACACACAACACAGCTGACACAGGTAAACACACAACACAGCTGACACAGGCAAACACACAACACAGCTGACACAGGGAAACACACAACACAGCTGACACAGGTAAACACACAACACAGCTTACACAGGTAAACACACAACACAGCTGACACAGGTAAACACACAACACAGCTTACACAGGTAAACACACAACACAGCTGACACAGGTAAACACACAACACAGCTGACACAGGTAAACACACAACACAGCTGACACAGGCAAACACACAACACAGCTGACACAGGCAAACACACAACACAGCCGACACAGGTAAACACACAACACAGCCGACACAGGTAAACACACAACACAGCTTACACAGGTAAACACACAACACAGCTGACACAGGTAAACACACAACACAGCTTACACAGGTAAACACACAACACAGCTGACACAGGTAAACACACAACACAGCTGACACAGGTAAACACACAACACAGCCGACACAGGTAAACACACGTGCTAGAAGAGTTTTTGTTTTGTTTGTTTCTGGTCCCGCTTCGGATGCCACGATGCCATCAAGCGGTATCTCTGTTCGTAATCAGTCCTTCACTGACCAATCAGCGTTCATTAGCAGAATGCTAGCGTGTTATGGGCAACAACAACTCAACCTGTAAGAAATCGAAAGGACATAAGTACTCGTTCATTCAACTTTCGACCTAAAACCCATGTTGAACTTGCAAAACCTACAATCAAATCTGAGATTTCTCAACGGCAATCGGGTGAAAGAGACACATTTAGCCGTCTAGCCCCATAGACTCCCATTCATTCTGAACTCATGGGTGATCGCCCCCAGTGGAACTCTGGTGGAACTACAACCACAATGCGGTACAATAGGACTTAATAGGGAGTGGCCAGGCTCTCCATAGACGGGCTCTGATCGTATCCACACTTCAGGATCTCACCGGAAGTAGTAGATCATCCGGAGACTTTTTGTCTTCTGTTTTGTTGAATACTATGAATTCGGACAGACTTCTCTGTAGGCGTACTGTTTTTTGCACACTAAATATAGGCAATAATTCGATTTCGGACGCAGCGTTTATAAATAGAAAGACATTCATTCCTATTACTTATGAATGGGAGAAAGGGCAACACGCAGATGGGCGAAATTACTTAAAGGGGATTGTGTATAGTACTGTACTGTGAACTGGAGCCTATTATTTATATATGAAGACCTCTGATGCAAAAGCCTCTAAAAGCCACCATATGTCAAAATGAGATAATAATATTGAGTGAATGCTCTCCGCACATAGGATACGCTCATCAAATACTTTCACCTAAACTCACTAAATCTCAGCCTCAGCCCACTCAGAAATGTTGGTACTTAGGTAGAAACCTATACATAGGAGCCTGATAAAAATGTTAATATTAAAGAAAAACGTTAGACGGACTTAGAGGCTTTTGCATCTGAAGTCTTCATATGTAAATACATTTAGTATAGTTTACACAGTTTTTATATTTATATTTATTTTATTTTTATTCACTTTTACTTTTGATTCCTTATCTAATCCATATTAATCTACATATTATCATTTATTTATATCCGATTGTTAATTTTAATTAATTAATTTTAATATATTTATTTCTTTACATTTTACACATTCCTTATTTAATCTATATTAATCTACATATTATCATTTATTTATATCTGATTGTTATTTAATTTTAATTAATTAATTTTAATATATTTATTAAATATTTATTTTTTACATTTTACATAATTTGACTTTGAACCCGCTTTGAAAACCGAAAACCTCTGTCTAAGGCGGAACGATTAGTCGGGCGGAACGATTAGTGTTCTACCGTGTTTCCGCCCGGACTGTATCACACGCGCTGCACTCTGAGGTGTTGGACGGAAATGGCGATGTGTGAGTCGGTTAATGTTGCTAATGTCGTTTAAATCATCACTGGACTGCCACGCTCCTGCTCGGACCCTGCGGGGATTGATCCCTGAACCCACGGCACGATGCGTGAGTGGCTCTGCTGAAGAGTGTGTGTGTGTGTGTGGAGCAGGTAACGTTACGATCCTGACGGACACTTTGATAATCTCTGATAATCTCTCTAACTAGCATTAGCCTTTAGCAGCCGGACCACTATCATAATCATCATAACCAGTGATGGAACACTTGTGAAAGAAACGCGTATTGTGTTTGACACACGGATGAGTGTGCTTGTATGGACACGTGATCTGATGTTAATGAGCAGATCAACAGGTGAGCTGATTAAGGCTCTTTAATTAATGCTCTCTTAAATTACATTACAGGGGTTTGATTCAACGGGCCCCTAAATATGATTCTCCCTTTGCGAGGGAGTCCTTTCACAACAACTACTACTAATAATACATGAAATCATGTGTAAATATGGAAAATATTTACATATATTTTCTACCCAAAATATGGTATTACTGTCCAGAAACACACGGTATAACCAATACTGAAAAAAGTATGAAGATATACTGGATTATTTAGTTTATGATCATAAAAACATGGCAGGTTTTTGTTAGTGTCCTTGTGTTTTTGAAGGGCATATGTTTTTCACATGGCATTTCCACAGTAATTAATATCATAAATCATATTAATAAAATAAAAAAGTACATTTATAACTGTAGGCTATTTTGTGTTATATCACCCTAGCATCTGCATGGTGTTTTTAAAAGAACAGATAACAGTAAATTGTCTTTCTTCTGACTGCCCTAATCTAATTTTCTTTATTTAATAATCCTCTTAGTAATTTTTCTGTTTTGGAAAATCATTGAAACACTGTTGTGGATATTTTCTTTTGCAATTGGACCAAACTGGAGCACAGAAATCACATACAGTCATAAAAACTCAAGCGTTTCTTGATTTTGTAAGGAAGTCGGCCCTGTGAGCTACCAAGCTTGTTAATCTGTGGTATTTGCTTCTGCATTATTCCAACATATTTTAAGTTGATTTAAGTTGAATTTGTGGTGGAAAAACTACATTACCCATGATGCTGTACAGGAAATTCCACCAATCACAGTCACAACGAGCTCTTTAAGTCCGTTACCGTTACGATACTCTCAAAATAAACTTTATGATGATGATATTTAATATTTTATTAACCCACCAAACGTAAAACTTCCACGAGGAAAAACTCAACAGCTGCTGACTTCAGTGACCCGGATGAGCCTGTGTTTCTGTGTTCAGTTGTTATCTGGGAGTAATAAACCGCTGGATGCACGATTAACCAATCAGAATAAAGCATTCCAGAGCCGTGTAATAATGTTGTTCATATGTCTGTGGTGTTTTTAATATGCTTCAAGACAAACCATGTGTAAATTCATGTCAAGAGCTGTAATAATGTAAGTTAATGAATGTCTGCTGGTGTGATGTTGTAATGATTAGAGTGTGTGTGTGTGTGTGTGTGTGTCTCGACAGCTCGTCTCCTCTCTCTGAAGCGCTGCTAGACTGATCCGCCATGAAGCAGGCGAGCGCTGAGAGCTGTGTTCTCTCGGGGTCGAACGGCCTGAACGGGTCAGGGTGTTCTGGAGCGGGTCGGGCCCGTGGCGTGAGGGGTGTGCAGGGCAAGTGCGCGGCGTACGTGTTAGCGCTGCGTCCCTGGAGCTTCAGCGCCTCGCTAACACCGGTGGCCCTCGGCAGCGCGCTGGCCTACAAGCTGGAGGGGTCCGTGGACCTGCTGGTTTTGCTGGTGTGTGCCGTGGCTGTGCTGCTGGTCCACGGTGCCGGGAACCTGGTCAACACCTACTACGACTTCTCCAAGGGCATCGATCACAAGAAGAGCGACGACCGGACTCTGGTGGACCAGATCCTGAAGCCGCAGGACGTAGTTATGTTCGGGGCGGTGCTTTACTCCGCCGGGTGTCTGTGTGCAACACTGCTCTTCTGCCTGTCCTCGCTTAGACTCGAGCATCTGGCGCTCATCTACTTCGGGGGACTGTCCAGCTCTTTCCTATACACTGGAGGTGAATATGCTGGGTTATGACTGGGTCTTAAAAATGGCCATGAAGGGCAAAATTAGCTATATAGACCAAAAATTACTGGAGGTGAATATGATGGGTTATGACTGGGTCTTAAAAATGTTAATGAAGGGCAAAATTAGCTATATAGACCAAAAATTACTGGAGGTGAATATGATGGGTTATGACTGGGTCTTAAAAATGGCCATGAAGGGCAAAATTAGCTATATAGACCAAAAATTACTGGAGGTGAATATGCTGGGTTATGACTGGGTCTTAAAAAATGGCCATGAAGAGTAAAATTAGCTATATAGACCAAAAATTACTGGAGGTGAATATGATGGGTTATGACTGGGTCTTAAAAATGGTAATGAAGGGCAAAATTAGCTATATAGACCAAAAATTACTGGAGGTGAATATGATGGGTTATGACTGGGTCTTAAAAATGGCCATGAAGGGCAAAATTAGCTATATAGACCAAAAATTACTGGAGGTGAATATGCTGGGTTATGACTGGGTCTTAAAAAATGGCCATGAAGGGTAAAATTAGCTATATAGACCAAAAATTACTGGAGGTGAATATGCTGGGTTATGACTGGGTCTTAAAAAATGGCCATGAAGGGTAAAATTAGCTATATAGACCAAAAATTACTGGGGCAAATATTCTCTGTTATGACTGGGTCTTAAAAAATGGCCACAAAGGGCAAAATTAGCTATATAGACCAAAAATTACTGGAGGTGAATATGCTGGGTTATGACTGGGTCTTAAAAAATGGCCATGAAGGGCAAAATTAGCTATATAGACCAAAAATTACTGGAGGTGAATATGCTCGGTTATGACTGGGTCTTAAAAAATGGCCATGAAGGGCAAAATTAGCTATATAGACCAAAAATTACTGGAGGTGAATATGCTGGGTTATGACTGGGTCTTAAAAAATGGCCATGAAGGGCAAAATTAGATATATAGACCAAAAATTACTGGAGGTGAATATGCTGGGTTATGACTGGGTCTTAAGAAATGGTCATGAAGGGCAAAATTAGCTGTATAGACCAAAAATTACTGGAGGTGAATATGCTGGGTTATGACTGGGTCTTAAAAAATGGCCATGAAGGGTAAAATTAGCTATATAGACCAAAAATTACTGGAGGTGAATATGCTGGGTTATGACTGGGTCTTAAAAAATGGCCATGAAGGGTAAAATTAGCTATATAGACCAAAAATTACTGGGGCAAATATTCTCTGTTATGAATGGGTCTTAAAAAATGGCCACGAAGGGCAAAATTAGCTATATAGACCAAAAATTACTGGAGGTGAATATAATGGGTTATGACTGGGTCTTAAAAATGGTCATGAAGGGCAAAATTAGCTATATAGACCAAAAATTACTGGAGGTGAATATGCTGGGTTATGACTGGGTCTTAAGAAATGGCCATGAAGGGTTAAATTAGCTATATAGACCAAAAATTACTGGAGGTGAATATGCTGGGTTATGACTGGGTCTTAAAAAATGGCCATGAAGGGTAAAATTAGCTATATAGACCAAAAATTACTGGAGGTGAATATGCTGGGTTATGACTGGGTCTTAAAAAATGGCCATGAAGGGTAAAATTAGCTATATAGACCAAAAATTACTGGGGCAAATATTCTCTGTTATGACTGGGTCTTAAAAAATGGCCACGAAGGGCAAAATTAGCTATATAGACCAAAAATTACTGGAGGTGAATATGCTGGGTTATGACTGGGTCTTAAAAAATGGCCATGAAGGGCAAAATTAGCTATATAGACCAAAAATTACTGGAGGTGAATATGCTCGGTTATGACTGGGTCTTAAAAAATGGCCATGAAGGGCAAAATTAGCTATATAGACCAAAAATTACTGGAGGTGAATATGCTGGGTTATGACTGGGTCTTAAGAAATGGCCATGAAGGGTTAAATTAGCTATATAGACCAAAAATTACTGGAGGTGAATATGCTCTGTTATGACTGGGTCTTAAAAAATGGCCATGAAGGGCAAAATTAGCTGTATAGACCAAAAATTACTGGAGGTGAATATGTTGGGTTATGACTGGGTCTTAGAGGTGAATATGTTGGGTTATGACTGGGTCTTAAAAAATGGCCATGAAGGGCAAAATTAGCTATATAGACCAAAAATTACTGGAGGTGAATATGCCGGGTTATGACTGGGTCTTAAAAAATGGCCATGAAGGGCAAAATTAGCTATATAGACCAAAAATTACTGGAGGTGAATATAATGGGTTATGACTGGGTCTTAAAAACGGTCATGAAGGGCAAAATTAGCTATATAGACCAAAAATTACTGGAGGTGAATATAATGGGTTATGACTGGGTCTTAAAAATGGTCATGAAGGGCAAAATTAGCTATATAGACCAAAAATTACTGGAGGTGAATATGCTGGGTTATGACTGGGTCTTAAAAAATGGCCATGAAGGGCAAAATTAGCTATATAGACCAAAAATTACTGGAGGTGAATATGCTGGGTTATGACTGGGTCTTAAAAAATGGCCATGAAGGGTAAAATTAGCTATATAGACCAAAAATTACTGGAGGTGAATATGTTGGGTTATGACTGGGTCTTAAAAAATGGCCATGAAGGGCAAAATTAGCTATATAGACCAAAAATCACTGGAGGTGAATATGCTGGGTTATGACTGGGTCTTAAAAAATGGCCATGAAGGGCAAAATTAGCTATATAGACCAAAAATTACTGGAGGTGAATATGATGGGTTATGACTGGGTCTTACAGTCACAGTGAACACGTTTGTATGCACGCTCTTAAAGGGATAGTTCACCCAAAAATGAAAATTAGCCCATGATTTACTCTCCCTCAACTCATCCTAGGTGATATGACACACTTCTTCAAGACGAACACAATCAGAGTTATATTTAAAAATGTCCTGGATCTTCCAAGCTTTATAAAGGCAGTGAATGGTCGTTTATGTTTTGTCCATAGAAGTGCATCTACCCATCATAAAAGTGAAATTAATAAAGTTAATTATTAATTAATATTAATAATTAAGGCAGTTAATAAAGGCCTTCTGAGCTTGGAAAAATAAATGTTGAAAATAAAGAGCTTGGTTAATAAAGGTCAAAGCTTGGAAGAGCCAGGACATTTTTTAATATAACTCTGATTGTATTCGTCTGAAAGAAGATTGTCATATACACCTAGGATGACTTCAGGGTGAGTAAATCATGGGCTAATTTTCATTTTTGGGTGAACTATCCCTTTAACCTGAGGATATGATGTGAACATGTCGACCTGTTATCAGAGGAGAGTGATAAACGGCTTAAGCATAAGCCGATCGACAGCTGGATTCATCCCACACTAGGTTGGACTCACTGGCTGATAACTGACTAATCAAACACACATAACACATAAAATAGTGCAAATACAAAAAGTACTGTACTTTTTAAATATTAATTATACCTTGATCATTCATTATAGTTAAGTGCATTAACTAATGTTAAGAGATGCAACTTCAAAATGTAAAATTTATATACTCTAATGTACGTGTAAAACAGTGGTCTTCACTATATTTTTCATGCGAGCCGCACTGATAGGACAAAGTCAGTAGGAGAGCCATTTTACCGCAAAGTATAAAAAGTTACATCCAGTCATAAATACCATGTCTGCCTATCAATCTGTCACCCCTGAACAATACAATATGCAATGCAATAAATACAAAAGGGTGGAAAAAAAAACATTATTTATGATTTATCAGTCAAATTTGTAACTGAGACAAGATGATTTCCTTTAATGAAAAAAAAAAAAAGAAAACAAAAAAAGGGATTTCCAGAAAATATTCATCCCAGAATGACCTTAAGTTATTTTTTTCTACATTAGCCCATCTTGTAGGCCTATCTAACCAACCAAGAGCACATGCAGCGTTAAGAGCTGGAAAGACCGCCATAACTGGCATCTCTGCAGAGACTGGATACATGCACAACTTTTGTTTCAGTCGGACTGAATTCATTCCGATTGATGAATCTGAATGTACTATAGTTTACATGAACGCTAAACGTGATGTGATACATGATCGGGTTGATGTGCGTGTTTATAAGTCAAAAGATTCAAATCGGAATATGAACATATGAACCGTTGTGCCGTGCTGTTTGTTTTTATCACGCAGTAAAAATGCCCAAAGTCGTCTGTATGATAATCTGAAACAAGGACTGGTGAGCCGTTGTCCTGCTTCACTTCACAGATGCTGAGTGAAAGGAGAATTATAGAATGAAAGGACACTCATTTATGTGACACTTTATTCATCAGGAGAACAGCTCGTTCACGCGCGTCATACGTCGTCCTTTCAGTTTCGGTTTTCAGTCGATCAAGTTTTTTCACGTTCTCTCGATAAACCACCCCTTTCAATCCGATCGAAATTATTTGTAATAGAGCTGACACTTTTACTTTTTAAAGGGTTATGTTAAAGCCCTACTTGTTATTTAATGGTTTTATGAAATATCTCTAGTGAATGCATTATCATATCAACGTATTATATTTACCGTCATGAGAGCCACACAAATTAAAGCTTGGCGAGCCGCGCAATGAGTAACACTGGTGTAAAAGATGAAGAGTACTTCAGGCTTAAGACTGTGACTTGGCGCCACCTACTGGCAGTTTTAGCTATATTTAAAATGTTCATTTTCAAATATTTTAATATTGCAATGCTACTAATTTTAGCGCTATGAATTCAGTATTTCAGGCCCCAAAACATCGTCGTGGCATAAAACGTTTTCAGTTTTTAGTTGAAAGTGTGTAGTGTAAAAGGCACCTTATTATTCCAGTTTAATTTGGTTGGATGACAGAATCTGACATAAAAGATGACGCATACACAGAGCTGGTAGGAACTGATTATGTAATCTGGATTAAGTAATCAGATTCTATAAATTAAAAACTTATTATATTAAATTACACTTTAAAATACTCGTAATCCGACTACAGTTCCTCTTCATTACATGAGCGGTCGGTACGTGGAGGATAATCGCCAGTCGCAGTGCCTTTGTTTTGAATAAACGGCCTCTAGTGGCAAAGAATTACATAGTGTACCTTTAAAGGTGCAGTGTGTAATATTTAGGAGGATCTGTTGACAGAAATGCAATATCATATTCATAACTGTGTTTTCAGTGGTGTATAAAGACCTTACATAATGAACCGTTGTGTGTTTATTAGCTTATAATGAGGCGTTTCTCTCTACACACACCGCGGGTCCGCTTACATCGACATGTTTCTACGGTGGCCCTGAACGGACAAATGCGTTTCGTCACTATGTTGTTCTTCGTGATAAGAAGCTTCAGCTAAAGTCAGCGAATAAAACACTGACACAATGATGAACAAGTCACAATAATATTCGCAATAACATTTTACTGAATAATTAGGTAAATATAATTTCTTAATTTATCTTTGTAAAGAAACCTCCGCTTAACTGGCTCCTCTCTGCTGTCTCAGACGACGACATCACTTCCTGTCGGCCACCGTAACTTCTGTTGGGTGCAGTTCACAACCTCACCACTAGATGCTGCTAAACTTACACACTGCACCTTTAAATTTGTAATCGAAATAGATTACATTCATCTCATGTAATTTGTATTCAGTTTTATCCCCAGAACTGGTCATACATTTAATAATATTTGGGGAAAAATGAGACTTAACTGCAAAATCGCACTCATTTTCCAGGCGTGTGTTCACAATGCTAGTGTCCTCACGTGTTGTGTGTGTCCTCTAGGCATCGGCCTGAAGTACGTGGCTCTGGGGGACGTGGTGATCCTCATCACCTTCGGGCCTCTGGCGGTGATGTTCGCTCACGCGGTGCAGGTGGGATACCTGTCAGTGCTACCGCTAGTGTACGCCGTGCCGCTAGCGCTCAACACTGAAGCCATCCTGCACAGCAACAACACCCGAGACATGGACTCGGACAAGCAGGCGGGAATCGTCACGCTAGCCATCCTAGTGGGACCAACGCTCTCCTACATCATCTACAACCTGCTTCTGTTCGTGCCCTACCTGCTCTTCTGCATCCTAGCCACGCGCTACAGCATTAGCATGGCTCTCCCGCTGCTAACGCTGCCCATGGCCTTCCCGCTGGAGCGGCAGTTCCGCCGCCGCTGCTACGCTAAGATCCCGCAGAAAACCGCCAAGCTCAACCTGCTCATGGGACTCTTCTACGTGTTCGGGATCATCCTGGCGCCGCAGGGGAGCTTGCCCTTATTGTGAACTCTTGTCCTGTTTGTTTTAAACAACTCTAGGTACTTTTGTATTCGTAGCGATGCTAATCTAGAGTTCAAAGACTTTAATTTATTGTTGGTTATTTATGTTTTCAGAGTTGGCAAGTGCTCTCAGTGCATAGACTGCCCAGGACATCAGTATTGTGAAAAGAGACCAGTCTGTAAATTAAGAAGTGGAGATATATAGATATATATTAGTGCTGTGCAACCATCAATCACATTCAAAATAAAAGTTTGTTTACATAATTTGTGTGTGTACTGTGTATAATTATTTTGTATTTATAAATTCACACACATGCATGCATATATTTAAGAAAAATGTGTTTAGATATAAAATATATATATATATATATATATATATATATACAGTATATACATGCAAATATTTCTTAGATATATGCATGCATGTGTGTGAATTTATAAATACAAAATTAATATACACAGTACACACACAAATTATGTAAACAAACTTATTTTGGATGCGATTAGTGCAGGGCAACGATATAATGGTTTACTAGTACATTAAATGTTTCAGATATATTAAGTACCTTTATAATTTTTTCATGTTTTTGTAAACATGACTATAAATAATTTTTTTAATAATGTTTTTGATTTTCATTTTATAAAACCAGTCGAGTCTCAAGTACCCGCTCTTTAATGGTGGTCAATTGGTATTTTAACGAGGGAACTTTACCTTTAAAGTCCCCCTGTGGTGAAAATCCAGCGTTTAATGTAGTTTATATGCCTATGTGGTGTTATTAATAATCATGTGTAAATTCATAAGTCGACAGCATTGCTGAGTATTTCCTCCTTAAAACTGCAGTGAACCAAAGACAGTCTCAAAAACACGCTTTGAAATCGCTGGTGTTTCTGACGTCACAAACTACCTTGTAGCCAATCAGATCAACGTGTGATCGTCAACCAGTGGATCTCTGAGCTGAGTGAGTGAGTGGATTCATTTGCATATTCATAGAACCACGCATACTAAATGAGGCAAGGGTGTCGAGTTATATTCAAGATATTTTAAGGCGTGAAGGAAAAAGCGTTTAAATATGTAATTCTGGTGATCAAAGATGAGTTTTAGGGATGCAATCATTGACTACAGGGGGACTTTAAATAGTTCTTTAGTTTTAGTGCCAATGACTTTGAGGTTTTTTTGCCAAATCAACCAAACTCCTGAATCCACAAGAAAGGTCATAGTCAGCGTTAGACATATTTCAATGTCAAATAATTTTTTTTTTTCCAAATAAAGGAGATACCGAACCAAGTGTTTTGCTTCAGTTTGCTGCAGTTTCCTCCAGGACTCAAGGAAACTAGCGTAGCTAGCTCAGCTTTTCATGGTTTTTAAATGTTCACGTCAAAATGAACGTTTCATATGCTGCAGAACAAATACATGAGACGTTTTCTGATTATGACACATATTGATATTGATGCAGTGATTTAGAAATGCAATCCATTCACTTGGTTTCCAGATAGCAGCATGTGACCAAGTATTTGTAGACAATACAAGGTGATGATGAAGTTTAGTAATTCTGAGAGGATATAAGCTTATATATGTGATCTCTTTATAAATGTGTTTCTTTACTTGGATACTGTATGTAATAGCCTACTATTTCTAGAAAGCTTCCTTTTGTATATTACTTGGTTTTTCTCTTATTTTGTCCATCTAAACAAAATGCCCTTGCTTTCATATGTACACATCTCCCAGTATCAGTGCAGTTTAATCAAATATTGAGTTACAAAATAACTCACTATGCAGATGAAACTGATCGTTCAAAATGTCCAGTTTTTAAAAGGGTTTTTTTTTTTTTAACATTTTTTTATATAATTTAATTTTGCAAACGTTATGGGAACGTTCCTTTTGAATGTTCTCTGAACAAAGTAGCAACATTCAAAAAACGTTCTAACGTCCAACTAAAACACTTCAGAAAATTAAACGTTCCCTGAACAATATTTAAATAACGTTTTTAAGAACATTATTAAAGAACGTTATTAAACCAAATAGCCTAAC
Source organism: Squalius cephalus (assembly GCF_949319135.1). Lineage (NCBI taxonomy): Eukaryota > Metazoa > Chordata > Actinopteri > Cypriniformes > Leuciscidae > Squalius > Squalius cephalus. The sequence goes on from NC_137137.1 coordinate 36,026,406, forward strand.
TTTGTTGAGAAACCCTTGCCAGAATGTTAGCTAAAGTTCTGAGAATGTCTGTTTGCTGATTACTGAAAATGTCTGTAATAAGAGTAATAATGCAGTGCACACTGAAGTATGATGTATGATCATCGGTGTAGCATATGGATCGGCAACAAGATGGCTCACGAGGACCATAGAGTGGGGAGCGCAATGTTTTCGCGCATGCGCACTGTCCTGTTTCAAATCAGGATTTCACTATCAAGTATATTGATTTACTGATCAAGTATACTAAGGTTCCCGATAGTTCTACGCAACCTGCATCATAAATACATAATTTATAACTATAACATTAATTTAATGACGCACCATAGCCAAACAATTACGAATCCGACTACGGCGAAGGATTACCGCATGAATATTAATCAAGCGTTGCCTGGTAACCTTCCTGGAGCGTCACCTCATTAATATTCATGAGCCTATCTCTCGCCATAGTACGGTTGGTAAATTTGCATACGGCACGGGAAGCAGCGGCGTGGGCGTGTCCAGCGTATTAACCCGCACTGCTAGTTTGACTAGCGCGATGTGTTTTCATTTCGATGATTTATAGATGCTTTTTGGTTTTGTTTTCGTGTGGAATTATTTGCGGACGCACAACGCGAGGTGACGCGGAAGCTTCGGCCTGATGGATGTCCAGTGGCGTTACTGACGCGCGCGTCCATCGCATCGCAGTTATAACCGCTCGTAAGCCTGTATTAGCGCATTAATCGGTGGGCCGGGGAAGCATTAATGTTGTCGACAGGTAAGATGAAACAACGACACGATATGATGTGTTTTGTGCGACGGCTGATTCATATAACGGTGTCGCGGCCGTGCAGATGAAAAAACGGTTTACTTCTTTTGTTTGAATATTCATTAATGTGCATGTTTTGCTTGTAAAGAGAATTCTGAAACATATATTGATCATATCTCCCATAATCAGTCAACAAACAGTCAATGCTATATCAGTAAATGACTAGCTTTTGCAAGAGCAATCACGCGTTCTTGCTAATAAATACATATTTATTCGTTTATTTACACATTTATAGTCATGTTTACTGTAATATATAAATATTGTGCTTTGTTTATTTGAGCGTCGCACATTGATGTTTCTCTTATGGAAAAGTATCACTATATAAAATGCTGGGTTGCTTCAGCCCATGTCTGGGTCAGATATGGATGTTTAAACCCATCCGTTGGTTTATATGTTAGACTGTTCAGGGTTTGTCCGTATTTGACCCAAACATGGGATGAAGCTCCTCAGCTGTTGTATAGTGTGTATGTACTGATGGTAAAACATGATATTTTTACACATTCCACGTGTTTATCGAGAATATATCATTGTAATCACGTTATCTCAAACAATACCATGGTGCTTTATGTCTTTTGCACAGTATGGCACTAGCCTGTGTCCTAAAACTGCGATGTTTATTGTGTTTCCTTCAGTGGAATGGCGAGTCATTGTTATTTTTGGCTGTGTTTTGTTTGGGAATCGCTTTTTATGAGAAGTACTATGATAATACTGTGGTACATGGTACATAAAGAAATATATAGATACATAAAGTACTGAAAGAGCTACCTGAAAGTGGCCGAAGAATACCATGTTATTACCATTGTTCATCATTGGGTTTGATGGTTTTAAGATCCTTTAACATCAATGCAATCTTTCCATTGCACAAAAGCTTCTTTGGATTATTAAAATGCTCTTCACACTAAGATAAAATTGGTTATTTTAAGATCTGACCATCTCTATGGCATCACTGTGACCTTTGAACCTTTATTTTTAAGAGTGCATGCCGAAAACATGTTTAATTTTGATTTCTCAAACGCATTGATTAAGAGGACAGCAGTGTTGTTCAGAAGGTCAGGAGGAGTGTTTTTATTGGTCAGCTAACAAAGAAGTTGACGAAGCAGAGACATATAATATGAGCCAATGGAAATGCAGATTCAGTCCTTTGCTTAGTGTTTTGTTTCGTTGTAGTTTTAGACCTTTCATTTCTGTTCTGCATCCTTGGATATATGTATTTATATATATCTCAAAAGCTTGTGTGTTCCACCACAGTAGTAGAGGTGTGGTTCACCCGTGTGTTCATTCATCATTCTTTAGATCAGCTGTTGAATGAACAGTGGTTTTATCATGTGCTCCCCAAGCTGACATATTAATGATAGTAATATGAGAAGTGAACAATGAATATAATTAAGATCGTTTCAGTCTCGTTTTTAATAATTTTGTATGGTGAAATATTTATACATTTTGATTATGTACTTATGTTTTTGGTTTTCTAGTGCACTCGCAGAGAGACTCCGCCCACACGCTCTTCTGATTGGCTGTGAGTTTTGATTGATTTGGTTCAGTGCAGAGCGCTTGAACAGAGGCTCCGCCCACAAGCTCTTCTGATTGGCTGTGAGTTTTGATTTGGTTGCAAGTGCAGTGCGCTTGCAGAGAGACTCCGCCCACATGCTCTTCTGATTGGCTGTGAGTTTTAATTGATTTGGTTGCGAGTGCAGTGCGCTTGAACAGAGACTCCGCCCACACGCTCTTCTGATTGGCTGTGAGTTTTGATTGATTTGGTTGTGAGTGCAGTGTGCTTGATCAGAGGCTCCGCCCACACGCTCTTCTGATTGGCTGTGGTTTCTGATTGATTTTGTTGCGAGTGCAGTGTGCTTGATCAGAGGCTCCGCCCACATGCTCTTCTGATTGGCTGTGAGTTTTGATTGATTTGGTTGCGAGTGCAGTGTGCTTGATCAGAGGCTCCGCCCACACGCTCTTCTGATTGGCTGTGAGTTTTGATTGATTTGGTTGCGAGTGCAGTGCGCTTGCACAGAGACTCCGCCCACACGCACTTCTGATTGGCTGTGAGTTTTGATTTGGTTGTGAGTGCAGTGCGTTTGAACAGAGACTCCGCCCACACGCTCTTCTGATTGGCTGTGAGTTTTGATTGATTTGGTTGCGTATGCAGTGCGCTTGATCAGAGACTCCGGCCACACGCTCTTCTGATTGGCTGTGAGTTTTGATTGATTTGATTGCGTATGCAGTGCGCTTGATCAGAGACTCCGCCCACACGCTCTTCTGATTGGCTGTGAGTTTTGATTGATTTGGTTGTGAGTGCAGTGCGCTTGATCAGAGACTCCGCCCACACGCTCTTCTGATTGGCTGTGAGTTTTGATTGATTTGATTGCGTATGCAGTGCGCTTGATCAGAGGCTCCGCCCACACGCTCTTCTGATTGGCTGTGAGTTTTGATTGATTTGATTGCGTATGCAGTGCGCTTGATCAGAGACTCCGCCCACACGCTCTTCTGATTGGCTGTGAGTTTTGATTGATTTGGTTGCGAGTGCAGTGCGCTTGATCAGAGACTCCGCCCACACGCTCTTCTGATTGGCTGTGAGTTTTGATAGATTTGGTTGCGAGTGCAGTGCGCTTGATCAGAGACTCCGCCCACACGCTCTTCTGATTGGCTGTGAGTTTTGATTGATTTGGTTGCGTATGCAGTGCGCTTGATCAGAGGCTCCGCCCTCACGCTCTTCTGATTGGCTGTGAGTTTTGATAGATTTGGTTGTGAGTGCAGTGCGCTTGATCAGAGGCTCCGCCCACACGCTCTTCTGATTGGCTGTGAGTTTTGATAGATTTGGTTGTGAGTGCAGTGCGCTTGATCAGAGGCTCCGCCCTCACGCTCTTCTGATTGGCTGTGAGTTTTGATTGATTTGGTTGTGAGTGCAGTGTGCTTGATCAGAGGCTCCGCCCTCACGCTCTTCTGATTGGCTGTGAGTTTTGATAGATTTGGTTGTGAGTGCAGTGCGCTTGATCAGAGGCTCCGCCCACACATGATTGATGAACACGCTAAAAGCCAAACCACTTTCATGTTGTCTAAAACCCAGGGTTGCCCAAGCTAACCTGAAACACACCTGGCTGTCCTCCTAAACCGGCTCCATGGCGTGAGGTGTGTGACCGCAACAAGCTGCCACTCCGCATTCCTGCTTTATCAACACACACACACACACAAGATCTTCAAAGAAATAGTTCACCCAAAATGAAACTGGTCCTGTAACCCCACCTCATCCAAACCTCTGATTAACCTGACACCTGTCGTGTCCCGATCACATATCTTAGTGATCTGAGTGTCATTCGAAAGCTTAAACACTGCTGAACTCTAAAACCTTTTAGCGGCTCAATTTATGTTAGACATGCGGCTTTGATTTTCTAGATTCCAAATTATTTAGTTAAATATACATTTAAAATGTTTAGTTCAGTACATTTCCTTTACAGTATGTTCTGCAGTAATCTGATGTCTTCTTCGAGAAGAGAGCAAGCTTTGGTCTGTTTCCCAGAGCATTTACTCAGATATCAGTGTGTTTATGTCTGTGCTCCGGCGGGTAAACTGATAATCATGATTAATATTGCTCACAAATCTTAATCACTATTATTAATCACCGGTTTAGATTCAGTGCACTTTCACATTTTCAAAAGAACATCAGTCCACACACTTTATTTTATTTCATCATATACACTATCAGACTCTTTACATTATGAAAGCTGGTGAAATTCACTATATTAACTCCAATAATTCCACATTATATTTTCCCATCAAAGCAACAACAGAAATGAACTTGTGTCGTGGAACAGCGCATTTATTGAGCAACCACAACTGCAAACGATATAGTCCAGATTCATGTTTGGATTTATTACAGTAATACACATAAGGATAATCCAGGAGAGATTACTGTAGATGTAGGAGACGTCACTGGGTCGGGAACTAGAGTGACTACAAATGCTTCAAAAATAAGAGAGTATTTCTGCATCTCATGCGTGAGGTGTTTCAGGACCGGCGTGTGACTCTTAGTCAGCTCTTCCCTCCGCTTTTAACATATTTATTTACAATATCCCATACTTTGACTTTATTTTCATACGAAAATGCAGTTTACGTGTGTTATGTTTAAAGCTAATCGTCTTGCATTCGCTGTTCACGTCATCATTTCACCCGTCATGTGATCGAGCGCATCATCAAATCCATCATCATTTACTCAGAAAAACCTGAAACTCTCATTTCAACTCAAAGGAAGAATTATTTGAGGAACATTCTGGTTGTTCTTTTCTCGTGTAATAAATATAAACGGAGGCTTTACATTTACATGTAGTCATTTAGCAGACGCTTTTGTCCAAAGCGACTTACAAATTAGGACTAAATTAAGTCATCGTGAAGAGGCAAAAGAACTACGCAAGAAGTGATCAAAATACGAACTTCAGGCATTGTAAGCCCGATAAGCGAGGATTTAAAGGAAAAGGAAAGATTTTTTTATTTATTATTATTTTAATGAGGTTAATTGCTCACGGAAGAGATGGGTTTCAGCTGTCTTTTAAATGTTGCCAGGGATTCTGCAAAACACATCTATACAGCATAACTCAAAACATAATAATAGATTAATCATTTCTGAACATTGACTCTATTCACCTTTTTCTCATGGTTTCTCATTATAGAATAGAATAGAATAGTTCTAATAGGGGCTCATTGTAACGCAGTGTGACAACATGCCCCGCCTGAGCAACTGTTAAATAACAGATATAAGATTAAAATAATATCAGATTTGTCTCATTTTAAATTAACACAAAAAACAGAAATGAAAAATTAACATAAGACATGTACTTCTGCTATAGTTAAATAAATGTTCAGTGATATCTTCCACAGATTTCTGAATTGTGCCGCAGTGTGTTCTCTCTATCGTGTTGAAATGGTAACTATTAAACAACACTAAGTTTCTTCATGCTGGCGTGTGTGTGGAACGTTTTAAACCGTGTGTGTGACAACTAGCCCCGCGTCAGTCACCCCTACATTATCCGGCCAGTTTGTGAACAGAAGTGTTCGTTCATTTCCATGCAAACAATTTGCAAAATCTACAATTAAACATTTTGAATGTTTGAATCAAATGTGAGTGACTGGAGATAAAGTGAAGGCAGTGACTAGCAGAAGTGTTCCTGCAGAAGGAGACGGTGAACATCATGTCTGGGAACACCAGGAGACTCTGTACATCATCAGCTTCACTACAGCAGATCCGCCTCATCTACTCAAACATCTGCATCCTCCATGCTCATCTACTGATCCTCAAGCCGTGCAGAACACAGATAAAGCACTTCAACACGATAGAGAGAACACACTGCGGCACAATTCAGAAATCTCTGGAAGATATCACTGAACATTTATTTAACTATAGCAGAAGTACATGTCTTATGTTCATTTTTCATTTCTGTTTTTTGTGTTCATTTAAAATTAGACAAATCTGATATTATTTTAATCTTATTTCTGTTATTTAACAGTTGCACAGGCGGGGCATGTTGTCACACTGCGTTACAATGAGCTCCTATTAGAACTATTCTATTCTATTCTATTCTATTCTATTAGGAATTCTATTGAGAAAAAGGAGTCAGTGTTCAGAAATGATTAATTATTATTATGTTTTGAGTTATGCTGTATAGATCTGTTTGTTGTCAAACTCAAAAATTAGTTTATTTTTAATTATTAAAAAATGCTGTTAATTTATTTGAAAACGTTAATATTTGTATTTTATTGACAAAATATTTTATTTTGTCTTGTATATTTGTTTGATTAGATCAGATAAGATATGGTCATGGTACAGTATGGGGCGTGTTGTCACAGTTCACTTCCATTTAATCAAGAAAAAAGTAAACACTGTTTTAAAGAAACAAAACCACATAATTGTGCTAGATGTGTGAAATTAATATGGGAATAAATAAATACTCTGAAGAGTAGGTTTACAAACTGAGAAAGTCTGAAAGTGCTTGGGCTCTCCTCTATTATCTCATTATTTCAGATAAGAAATGTGCTTGTCCAGGCTCAGAAGGAATATATTACATTATGACATTTATACAGGAAGATAATCTGGTCTAATAAATGTTTCTCATAGCTTGAGGAGACGGACTACACTTTATAATATTCTCGGAGTGAGAGTAGAGGTCCAGGCTGTTCTCAGGTCAGTCAGAAGGCTTTATGATGTGAGCTGTAGTCATGTGACCTGGTTCTGGTGAACTGTAGTAATGTGACCTGGTTCTGGTGAACTGTAGTCATGTGACCTGGTTCTGGTGAACTGTAGTCATGTGACCTGGTTCTGGTGAACTGTAGTCATGTGACCTGGTTCTGGTGAACTGTAGTCATGTGACCTGGTTCTGGTGAACTGTAGTCATGTGATCTGGTTCTGGTGGCGCTGTGGTTCTGCTTTATGTTGGAGCTCTTCATTAGAGATGATCTGAATATGATGAAGACTAAGACTGATCGATCGAGAGCCGTTCGGCTTGAGCAACACGGCAGAGTTCACTCCGCAACGATAACGATAACGACACTTTTTATCATTCTTGGTGTGAAAGGACCTTAAAGTCCCTTAAAACCAAGCGGCAACATTCTGATCTGAAAAATGAAGCCTACCCGGAAGTGCGAAAAACTGCAATACATCTAAAATCCGCTAGGGGCAGGTCCCAAAAGGGATCAAATGTCCATAGCCCCCATGTTAAAATGTCCGTTTTCACAGCATAAATTCATGTTTTTACAGGTTGGTCCCATGGACTTTTATTGTATTTTCTGATAGGTTCCGAGTGCCTGACAACTGTGAGGGGGGTGAATTTTTTTCTGACTCGTTAGTTTAGATCGTATTTAGATATAAAATGTATGACAAATAAGGGTGTGGTTAAGTTTGATTGACAGCTGATAACGAGCATAGGCTGCGCCAAGGAGAACGACAACATAAGAAGCGCCATTTTTTAATATACAGTTGAAATATAATACTACTGTTTCTGTATCATGAAATGTAGTTTTAAGAGTTTTTCAGGCGAGAATGTAGTTGTTTAAAGCTCAAATCTGTGGTTTATTTAAAGATTTATGAAAATTTTATCCAGGTTGTGAGATCCAGCGATGACCGGGCGCTCGGCGCATGTACCCCGCCTGGAACAGCCTTTCCTCGGCTAGTCGTTCTGAGGTTTGCCGCTGACTCTGGCGTCTCTGTAGTGGTTAAACATGAGATATAATTCGTCTTGTGTATATCTAATGGGCGATCTCTGGTCTCGTGAATCTATAATTTGTTCCCTGGCCAATCGTTTTGGCTGAGGGGAAGTTTCATAACATTATAAGCTATTTAACTTTACCGTTTGTTTGGTTAGACTAGATCGAGCGCTGATTTTGTATGTTTGACTGAATTGTTTGCTTTATTTGTATAGCTTCTTATACCTTTTACTTATACTTTTATAATGGCTAATATTGATAAAACTGAAATTTAACAAAAAGAGACTGGGTTGAGTTTTGTCATTTTAAATTTTAATACAACGAAGATGATCTGTAATGTTGTTTACTGCAAAATCTGTTGTTTAGTACAAATGCACATATTGCCTGGACCATATTAAAATGTTTAATATTTTTATATTATATTTAAACGAAAAGAGGCAGGGTTAGTTTTATATTTCGTTTTGTTATAAATAGGCAAACGTTATATGCAGTGAATATGATCAATACGCGTTGCCTGAACCACATTTGTGTGGCTATAATGTTTAAGATTTCTTTAAATGAAAACGAAAAGAGTTAGTGTGGTGTTTTATAACATATTTCGTTGCCTAAAATATACAGAGATAGCCGGAGTAGCAGAACGAGTGACGCACACTGTTCCATTTGCAGAATAACCGGACTCGCGTCCTTTACCCATATATGGATTGGCCAGAAGGTGGGCGGGGTTAGGATTTCCCAAGATTTTCCAAGATGGCGCCGCCCATACCCCCCATAAACGGCTTCAAACCCGTTCTTCAGAAAGTCTATGGGTGACGTCACAGACGCTTCGTCCATATTTTTTACAGTCTATGCTTAAAACTCATCTTTGATCACCACAATGACATATTTAAACGTTTTTTCCTTCATGCCTTGCAATATCTTGAATGTAACTCGACACCCTTGCCTCATTTAGTATACGCGGTTCTATGAATATGCAAATGAGCCCCGCCTCCACTCACTCAGCTCAGAGATCCACTGGCTGACGATCACACGTTGATCTGATTGGTTACAAGGTAGTTTGTGACGTCAGAAACACCAGCGATTTCAAAGCGTGTTTTTGAGACTGTCTTTGGTTCACTGCAGTTTTAAGGAGGAAATACTCAGCAATGCTGTCGACTTATGAATGTACACATGGTTTGTCTTAAAGCAGATTAAAAACACCACATAGACACATAAACAACATTAAACACTGGATTTTCACCTCAGGGAGACTTTAAAGCCTAACATTATAAACGCTGTGGCTTTAACAGGCTCTCGCTGGATGTTCAGTGTTCTTGTTCTCCTGTGTGTGTGTCGAAGCGTCTTCATCCTCATCCATCATCGGACGCTCCGGCTCACGTGGAAGTGTGTGTTTACGTCACGATCACCTAATGCAGATTTATTAGGCGTCTGGTTGTGTTGCTGAAGATGGCAGGTTTGCTCACACAAGCATCTGTCTCGCATCAGACGTGTTCCTCACACCGAGTCGACTTTTAAGGGCTTCTGCAGTGCAACGGACATGGAAGGAGACAAGTGTGTGTGTGTGTGTGTGTGTGTGTGTGAAAGTCTCAGTCGCCTGCTTGGAGTCCTTGTCTGTCCCGTGTGGGATAATCTGTGCTGATAAGGCACACAGAGGACTAAACGCTGGCTGTGGTCACATGGCCTGTTCGGGGGCTGTGATTGGCTCAGCAGGATAGCCGGTCGTGTTCGGGGGCTGTGATTGGCTCAGCCGGATCGCCGGTCGTGTTCGGGGGCTGTGATTGGCTCAGCTGGATAGCCGGTGGTGTTCGGGGGCTGTGATTGGCTCGGCCGGATCGCTGCAGTGTCAGTCACAGGGTCTGTCTGGCCTTGGGTTGAGTGTCGGTCCTGTAGGTGACGGGGCACGTGGGATCTGCAGGACACACTCCTCAGCCTTACACACTCACCTGTGGTATGTGTCGTGTTTTGTATGTCATGTTACAGCGATGTGTGCATGTTTCCCGCTCGCAGAGAACGTGGAGATTAAGATTAGGTTGAGGGTCAGTTGCTTGTGATTATGCATAATTATAGTAATTACTGTAGTAATACATGTAACGTGTAACAAGGACACTGGTTTAGGGTTAGTTGCTTGTAATTTAGTGTTAAATTGGAAATTAGTGTAAACCCTTTATGAGTGGATTTACAATATGGCTTTTTTATTTGAACTGATGGGTCATTGTAATGATGATATTTTGACGAGTAAGCGTCCCTCATCTAATCTAATTCTCATTACTGTGATGCTAATAAATATTTAAAATATTTGGTTTCACTTTAATTCACGGTGTTTGTGTTGCAGTGTAATATAGAGCTGCACAATTCTGGATAAATAAAAAAATATGATTTTTTTAAGGCGATTACGAAACAAAATAACGTCATTTACTAGAGACAAACTGCTGCTGTCTATTTAAAAATATCTAATTAATAATTTAATTAATTTGATTTTTTTTTTTTTTTTAACAAATCTCTTGAGTGAATGATTCAATGACTCACTCGTAAAGACTTGTTTCATTACTGGATGAATCAGTGTTTTTGAACAAATCTCTTGAGTGAATGATTCAATGACTCACTCATAAAAACTTGTTTTATTACTGTATGAATCAGTGTTTCTGAATGAATCTCTTGAGTGAATGATTCAATGACTCACTCATAAAGACTTGTTTCATTACTGGATGAATCAGTGTTTCTGAATGAATCTCTTGAGTGAATGATTCAATGACTCACTCATAAAGATTTCACTGGTTTCATTACTGGATGAATCAGTGTTTCTGAATGAATCTCTTGAGTGAATGATTCAATGACAAACACATATTTTAGCAGTCTCCTGTCGCCACCTACTGGTGTAACGACGTAATCAATACAATCTTTATTTGAAGCATTAATTTGCTTTTAAAAGCTGATTTGCTCTATTCTGATCTCTACTGTGGACATCAGTGTTTATATCTGGACTATAATATTTTCTCCCAGCACTTCTGTGATAATCTGAGTGATTGTAAGACAGAAATAATGAAGCTGTGATGTTGAAAAGACTGTTAGTGAAGCTGTTTATATCTATTCATGACGACGGCTCTCTCTGGATCAGAACACACATCTAATGTTCCTGTGATCCGACTTGACAAATGTTACTATTACTATTACTAGCTTACTATTGGTTAAGACTAGGTTTAGGGTTTGGTTGAGGGTCAGTTGCTTGTAATTATGCATAATTTACTGTTATTACTATAGTAAGTAAAGTTTAACCACGTCACCTTAAAATGAAGTGTTACCAGATGTTTTAATGGTATTTTGATATTTAAGCATAATTAAATTATCACTATTGATCAGTACAAATGACTTTACGACAGTAATTAGAAGTCGATGAAAAACTGAGAATAATGGGAATCATGAAGAAACTCAAAAGTAGAAACGATAAAAAAAGAAACTTACAATAATGAGAATTTGGGAAAATGTGCTTAATTGTCATGGCAATAATGTCCTAATGCTAAAATGTCAATGGTCTTTAAAATATGCTTCATCTAAATATTATAAAAATTATAAATAAATATTATAATTATAAATATTATAAATATTCTAATTTTCCAGTATTTGGAGTATTTGGAGTTTGGAGTTTGCCCACAGGATCATCAATCATCATCACATGCTTCATCATCAAGCCCCCCCCCCCCCCCCCCCCCCCCCCCCCGCCGCACTCCAGTTAAACCACATCTTTAACCACAACAACTAAATAGAAATAATCACTGTATATTAGAAATCATACAAATATCAGTCAAAAACAGTTATAAATAAAAAGCATTACTATTGCTTCCTGGCCTTGTTCAGTGAGATGCATGTGACACAGACCATCAGAATTCTGGGTAATGGAGTCCAGTTCTACTCTCAAATCATCCTCTGCATCTCACCTCACTGCAGAACACGAGATCCAGGGGGCGGAGCTGGATCCAGATCTAAGGGGCGGAGATGGGTAGGTTTAGGTATATGTAAGGTGGGAGGAGTCAGATCTGGATCAGCTCCTCCCCCTGGATCTCGTGTTCTGCAGTGACGACCATCTCCGGCATCTAGTCCTAATCTGAAATGGGCGGGGCTATTGTGACGCAGACCTGCTTGTAAAATTAAATTATGAGTAATTTACAGCTTGTAATGTGAAATTTTATTCCTCAATAAAACTTTGACGTGAAGTTTACCCAAGTTAAATTAGATTTTAAAAAATTTGTTAAATAACTAAGAGAGAAATGTTCCGCCATTGCAGGCGGAAGAAAGGTCTCAGAAACGGCAGGTCTTGTGATGTTGACAGTGTCATCCTCATCTCATTATCCATCAGTATGATGAGCGGATTATTCATAATGGGATGATGATGATGGGTGTCATGTGATCCGCTACGTGTCGTCCTAATCTGACCCTGTGTTCACAACACTGAGAGAAGCTCAGCTTCATGAAGATTATGAATATGTATAACCTTCTGATTTTACACGTTCGCTGGTTTCATTTCAGCATCCATGAGTCTGGGCATTTACACAGATTCACGATTCGATTCACAAGCATGTGACTTGATTTGTTTTGATTGGATATTGATTAATTGGGGCCTATCAGGTGCAGAACAGGGGAAGGTCAGGTAGTGTCGCTGTCCTGAGCGTTTAGGCTGAGGGTTTATGGTGGTTTAGTGCATAAATCATATTGTTTCGATATTGATTAATTGGTTCTCAAGGAAAATGCACAGATTAGTGATAATGCTGAAATGTGTGTTTCTCTAAATGTACAGTGTTTTCAGATTAAAATCATATTTTTTACAAAATTAAGTAATGACATCTTTGCTTTACTGCAGATTTGTTATTGTCTCAATAGTACAATAGTATAAATAGAGCAATAATAAGAACAGATATTTTGAAGGTTGTGTCCGGACGAACGGGCATCCAGCAGGAGAACACAGGCTTTATAAACTCTTCTGTGGATCATCTGTGGTGTAAGTGTGTGTGTGTGATTGTCAAGACATTTGGTAACTAAGCAGAATTTTAAGTTTAGTGACATGTTACATGTTTACACGGTGAATGACTGGTCGGCTCCTGTTTCTGTTGCTTGACACAAATTTCACGATTTCAGTTCAAATCTTTTGGATGCTTTGATTGTGATTATACTTGCTGTGTTTACAAAAGTGAATTATTAGCAGCATATCTTTAGTTTGACTGAAAGTCTTGTAAGGTTTGATCTTGTAAGAAGAGTGGTATCAGTGTATTTCAACATCAGTGGCGGATACATGTGTTCACCGAGAGCTCGTGGAGGAGAGTGTGCTTCTGCTGCCCATCGAGAGCAAAGTTCAGCCCACACACACACACACACACACACACACACACACACACACACACACACACACACACACACACACACACACACACACACACACACACACACACACACACACTCTAAAGGAGGCCAAGCTGTGACTCTCTGTGTTCTGCTTTAAATGTCTGTAATTATATTCGTTTGCTCAAGGCTTGTTGGTATGAACGCATGTTTCTGCCATGAAATAAAAATAAATGAGGTTATTGCGACTTTTTATCTCACATCTCACATCTATCTCTAACTCTCTCTCTCTATTTTGTCTTGCTTTTCTAAAAAAAAAATAATAATAATTACAAAACTACAATTTAAAATAATTTATTTAACACTGATAGTTTTTTTTTATTATATTTTGCCATACATTATAGCCTATCAACAAAGCACTATATAACTTAAAATAGGCCTAAATAATTTTTTTTTTTCAAGGAGAAATACAGAAAGCAGGCCTTAAATAATTTCCTAAATCAAAGACACTTGAAAGTTTATGCAATTACATATATATCAAACCAGTATTAATAATAATAATAATAAAAAATATATATATATATATATATATATATAAGAGTTCAGATGCAAAAGCCTCTAAGTGCCATCTGAAATTGTCATTTAAGTGAAATTACTGAATTTAAATATACAAGCTTGATAAAAATGATCATTTTAGAAGAAAATTTCAGATGGCACTTAGAGGCTTTTGCATCTGAACTCTTCATATAATTAAAATAAACTGTTTTATATATATATATATATATATATAAAACAGTTATCAATACAGGGTGTATTCTCTCAGGCCTGGAAACAAGTTTCACAAGTGTTACCAATGCTTTGTTTCCTCCTCTTAACAGTAACTATATACAACAGAACATGGGGAGCTATTAGGCTACTTACAGCAAAATCCAAAAGTTGCAATATTCCAGAAGAAAAGAAAAATAGCCTTTCAAAAGAGGCCTGGGCGTACTGGTTTAATGTAATCAATCCATTTACTCCATATTTGGAGGAAGTCTTCCCTTAATGCTCTTAAGGAGAAAGATCATTTTTCCATCACATATATATTATGTGTTATATCAATCCACTCCTTCACCGTGGGTGACTCTGGTTTTAACCATTTTCTGGTAATTACTTTTTTACTAGCTGGTAGGAGAATTAACAATAACTTCTTATCATTTCTGTTCCACCTCTCTGAGGGGATATTATTACCCAAGTATAAAAACTCACAGGTAAAGTCAATCTCTACCCCAAAGACGGCCTTCAGAGCTCCTCTAATCTCTTGCCAGTACTGATTCAGTTTCTGACACCCCCAAAAAATGTGATAATGGTTCGCTTCCATTTCCCCACATGATCTCCAGCTCTAGTACCCTTCCCCTGATGGTTTTCTGTGATGGTGTAGTAAAAAACCTGATAACGTTTTTCCAACAAAACTCTCTCCATGTGGCTGAACTTGTGGATTGCCACTGTGCTCTACAAATTCTCCCCCAGTCTTCATTTGAAATATTTGAGTCTCCTTCCCTTATCCACTTGTCCCTTATATACAGAGTATTTTCGGGTAGATTTTGGAAAAAAACCCTTATACAACTTTGAAATGATCTTATTACATGGCTGAGCCTTGGATACTGCTAGGAAAACCTTTATTATTCCAGACTCAGCCCTTGCCAGTACTCCTGGTTTCATTTTACTTTCTAAATAATCCCTAACTTGAAGATATCTATAAAAGTCACTTTGGTTAAGCCCAAATTTCTCCTTTAGCGAATCAAAGCTTTGGATTTTACCCTTGTCGAAAAGAGTGTAATAATTTGAGATTCCTAGTTTAGCCCAAATCCGAAATCGATTATTTATTCTGTTTGGGATGAAATCAGTATCAAAGGCACACCATCTTAATACTCTCGATGCGTCATTCAAACCCCCTATTTTCATTGTCCGATGCCAAATTTTAAATGATACATTGATCAATGGGTTTGTTTCCTTATTCATTCTAGATCTTAGCTTGTTGTCTGCGATGAGGGCAGATAACGGGGACTCTTCCATCATCCCTCGCTCTATTTCAGCCCATTTAGCTAAATATACTGAACTACTCCAACAGACTAATGGCCTTAATTGTTGGAAATTAATTAATTGCAAGAAATTGTTGGTTCGGAATTTCCACCGGAAGTGACTGATAGAGATACAATAATTTTGGTAGAATAATCATTCGCACTGAGTCAACTCTACAAATTAGGCTGAATATGGGGATAAGGTTCCAACGTATTAGATCAGATTTTATCTTCTTGGCCTAAATAAATTGTTAAACTAAAAATATTTGTATTTGTTCATCTTTGAGCCCCCTTTCTTCAATAGCTTATATATATATATTCATGAAAAAAGAAAAAAGCGCTATCTTTGTCGTATCATCCTTCTAATGTTTAAGGGTGTTCTCGGTGAGCGGCGTCAGCTGCTGTTGATCTCTGTGAAGTGAAGCATCAGTCTCAGCGTTACACATGTGATGCGCTGATCAGACGAGTGTAAAGTGGCGCTCAAGGGTAAAATAATGTCATTGCATCTATGTGTGAATGAATCTGCGTTTTTGAAGATGTTAGTTGAGTGAATGTTTAATGACTCGCTTAAAGGGATACTTCACCTCTGGGAAGATGAATGTGTATTTAAAATAGGTCATTTATGTAGAAGAAATGTGAAATTATTTTTTAATTTGGAGCTTTCTAGACTGAGAAAAGCCAGAAAATGTATTTTTGGCTTATGTGGAAAGACAACAACTCCCAGAATGCACTTGCTTCGCTGCCCTACGAGGCCACTCCCAAGCCACGCCCACCGGTAAGAGAGCGCGCAGTTGAAAACAACAAGGCTAGGGTGCTAGTGAGTCTCCGTGACGAGTTTGCCCGGGATTTTCGAGATCGCCCAAAATGTCCGGGATTCGGTTTTGCGTTCTACAGTCGCCATTCATCACGTTTACTGTGGCGAGCAGGATGAGGCTGACGGCCGCGGGAGAACGGCGCGAGGCCGGTGGCGTCATTACTGATGAGCCGGTCTCGTATCTCTCACGGAGGAGCGGGACTTTTCTTAGCAATGTTAAAACGCACATCGACCTATCACTTGTTTAGTGTTCATGTAAACACTACATTCAGATTCACCAATCGGAATGAATTCAGTTAGATTGAAACAAAAGGTGTGCATGTAAACAATGAATGGCGACCGCAGAAAGCAAAAGCCGAATCCCGGACATTTTGGACGATCTCGACGGCCGGACATGTCTGGGAAAAAGAGGATGGTAACCCCTACTATTCAGCTTTCTCCACAGAGCAAGAGCCTGCTAGCTTAGCTTTCAAATAAAGACGGCTGACACTGTGTACATTCTGTGAATGAGATCCCGCCTCCTATGGGCGGGGTGAACACATGCGGGACAGCGCCTCCTACTGGCTGTAGTCTCTCGCCTCTGGCCAGAAAATCCTCCGATGACGCAAAATGACGATTTTTGCGTCATCTGAGGATTTTTTCCAGACAAAAAATCCATAAATCTCTCGTCTCAGGGGGACATGAGGGTGGAAAGCATGGTAATTCGAAAATACTACAGGTTTTCTACTAATACAAAGCTTAATGCTAAATCCTGAAGTATCCCTTTAAAGACAGTCCAGGGCTCCTGTTCTCAGTTGGTCGCACCTTTTTTCTCCCCGCTACAACATGGTATTAATCAGTCGTTGTCTTAAGTGGTAATACTCACCCAGTGCGGATAGGGCTTTAAAGGGACACTTCACCCATTTGCATTAAGCTTTGTATTGTTAGAAACCCAGTCATATATTATAATAAACGTGGATTTTTCGTTCATTTTTCCCTGAGATGGGAGAAATAAGTATTTAAGTGTTTTACTTCCTGCTTATTATGACGTAAAAATCATCATTTTGCGTCATAATAAGCAGGAAGTCACATTTCATTGAAAAGTGTAGAGACTACAAACACTAGCTCCTCATTATTCCAGGGGGCGGGACCCGCTCACGCTACAGGCCTATTACAGATCAGTGGGTGGGACTTCACTTTCTGAAACTAAAAGCAATATCCTCCATCTTGTTTGGAAGCTAAGCTAACAGGCACTGTGGAGCCAGCTGTGAAGATATGACAATAGCGGAGGGTAACGTTACTCAATATGATGTAGAAGAAGAGGATTTCGGAAGTCTGATGCTTGAATCAGGTGTTTGTGGCTACCTTTACAAGCCGCATTATAGCGAAGAGCAGCCGAGGCAGAAGACCTGCCTGCCGTGGACGAGGAGCCCGGACTGGCTCGAGCTGGGGGAGGACTGGTGGCGCCGGTGATCTCACTATGCAACTACGAACACAGAGATAGAGTCCGTCTGCTGCAAAGAATTTAAACGATGTAAACTAATTTAAACGAAAATCTCTGAATCAGACGAGGACACGGACGTTTGTGTTGTGACCCATCCTAGTTTCGCACCGCATCTGACTGAACATCCCGGTAACGTTACCATGCAATAATTCACCACTTCGAAAGAAATACAAATGAGGAGTAATTCACTAATGAGTTCGCCAACTAACTAACGTTAGACATTTTGTGTGAAATGAATTTCAAGCTCTGGTGGTAGCTAGCCTTATAGACGGATGAGTAATTCATATGCTGTTCTGGATAAGTGGGAGTGGCTTGCGCAGCTGTGCAATGTGGTGCATTGTGGGAGTTGTTGTCTTTCATACAAATGCGTCCTGAAGTTACTTTCTTTCTTTCCTCGGTCAAGAAGGCACCAAATTCAAAATTTATTTTACATTTCGACTACATATATGACCCACTTTCAATAAAGATCAATGTTCCCATGGGTGAAATGCTCCTTTAATGGCCAGTTCACACGGGATAAGAGATCTCAGTAACACTAGCAGAAGTGGGAGAGTAACTCGATTTACACACCGCCGTCACGTCTGTCCTCGTGTGTGTGTTACTGATATCACGTGCGCAAACACACATAACCTATATTTATATATATAAAACAGTTATGTCCGGTCGAATGGTGTATTAATGAACTTCAGACTGGATTGTGTTGGTAATAGGCACTTAGCTAACGCTAAAAGATGTTTCGTGCCTCTAACGAGTGCTGTCGATCTTCTCTCTGATCTGAATGGTGTGTGTGAAACACTTGAGTTTGTCCCAGCGTCTAGAACGCAACTGAACGCTTTTACAAGCGTCTCCATACTTGAAAAAACGCGGAAAACTACTTTGTAAACAGGAAATGACAAATTATTTACGTACATATTTACAGCGGGTCTATTCGCACGGGGTTAGCATTAACTGAGGCCATTTTTCCGGACCTTTTTACTGAAGATAAATTATCCGACATGATCACTGAGATGCACATTCAGACGGGACTAAAGTCACGGAGAAGCTCTGGTGATAGTTACTGTACCCCAGCTCTCCATGTCACACTCGCCCCGTCCGGATCGGGCTTTAATCTGTCTACTCTAGTTCTGCACTGATGTAAAGACTCAGGTGTGTGTGAGTGTGTGTGCTGGCTCGTCCTCTCCACCACACTCTCAGAAAGAAAGGTACTAAAGCAGTCACTGGGGCAGGACCTTGTTTAAAACGTACACTTTTGTTCCTACCGATATGTTCCCTTCAGACAGAAAAGTGTGTGTTAGAGAAGGCTCCGCCACACTGACCGCTTGTGAACCTGTTATTCTGAGTGTCGTTCTCGCCCTCCACACTTTGTTTTTGAGGGCCGTTTCACACCTGCCTTGTTTGGTCCGGATTTTCAGACTTTTCAGTTTGATCCGAATCAAAATTACAGGTGTGAACCCTCCCCCGGACCACGGTCCGCACCAAACAGACGAAATCTGGTCAGACGAAAAGAGGTAGTCTCTGTCCGGATCAAACTGAACAAAAGTTTGGTTAGTTTCTAGTGTGAACGCATTTTCTGTATGGTTCGGACTTTCAGACCATTTACAGGAAGTCCCGGTGGTTCCCGCGTAGCCTAAACAACTGAAGACACACACACACACATTTGTCCTGCGTCCTGCGTCCTGCCGGCAACGATAACATGTTCGCACAACGAGGACATTGATTTGGCGAATGTGAGCTAGCCTGGAGTATAGCTGGAGCTGCAGGGAGTAATGCTGTAATAATAACAGTGGCAACGATACGCGTCTGTTCATTCATTCTTGTCAAAGTTTCCCGCCGACTTGACAATTTGCTGACGTCAGACGCACGTCCGTCTACAAACCAATCAGTGTCAAGATGCAGCTAATATAGATGATGACGACAGGACGCAAGTACGTCATGTAAAGTTCTTTAGTGCGCTCGCATCATTGCAATGTGAAACCAAACCAAAACTAACCGAATGTATAGACCTTATGTAGCCCCGCCCCTTATGTAGCCCCACCCCTTATGTAGCCCGCCCCTTATGTAGCCCCGCCCCTTATGTAGCCCCGCCCCTTATGTAGCCCTGCAACTTATGTAGCCCCACCCCTTATGTAGCCCGCCCCTTATGTAGCCCTGCCCCTTATGTAGCCCCACCCCTTATGTAGCCCCGCCCCTTATGTAGCCCCGCCCCTTATGTAGCCCTGCAACTTATGTAGCCTCACCCCTTATGTAGCCTCGCCCCTTATGTAGCCCCGCCCCTTATGTAGCCCCGCCCCTTCTCAGCGCTGCGCTCGTTGTGTTTTGACTTCCGGTCTGTATTTTCACAGCGATCTTGCGTGTTTATGAATGAACGGCTCGTTTTAAAATCTTCCCGGTCGACTGACATTTGTTTAGTCATCTGCTTTAAACATTACAGTCCTCATGATAACTTTCATTAACTTTACATTAAGTAAATCCACTTCAAAGACAATATTCTAAAGATGGCGGCGCCCTCGTTTCTCTGGCGCATACGGTCTATACAATGTATTAAAACATGACCTTTGGTTCGGACCTTGGTGCGGACTTTCAGGTGTGAAAACGCCTTTAAAGTAATCTGCATTTTTAGACGACTTAATTCCTAAATTTCCTGAATTCCTAATTTGCGCGCTTCATCATCAGTGCGGCGTGTGTGCGTGTGTGTGTGTGTGTACGCGACTGATAATAGGGACTTTAAGCAACAGCTGCTGATACAGTGACGTTCTGGTGTCCTGTTGCGCACACACATGCTCTTCTTCTTGGCATTGTACAGTAACCGTGCTGTAACAGGAGATCAGCTGATCTGCCGTCGTCGATAACACGTGATGTGACCGTCCTGGCCTGTGCTTGAGCTTCACACGCGCGAGTGTGTTCACACCGGACACGAGTGTACAGCGTCACAGCAGCGGCTCCAGACTACACAAGTCAGCATTTCTTTCAGCATTTGCTTTTATAAGTCGGTCATTTATAAACCTGACAGTCTTGAAAGATTGTTTTAACACAAACACAACCAAGAGAAGCGCCCCGATCATGTTGTGTCGGTCACACTTTGATGTGTTTACGAGCTCAGGCATTGAAGTGCCACTGGAATCTGCGTTTGATCCGGTCACTGGGTTTCTTTACCCAGCCCTACAGCGGTTCTGATGATGGACGAGGTTTATCGGTGTCTTCTGGTCATATATTCACTACATTTCCTGTTTGGCTCCTTTGAAAACTCCATTTACATGATATTTTGAGAGTTTCATCAGTTGTAGTTTGTTCTGTTCGGTGCGGTCGGACGACACTAATGCGTGGAAGAGCTGGCCATGCTTCTCACACACGTGTGTGTGTGTTTCATGAGGAATGGATGTGTTTTGGTGCTTCTCTTGGGTTGATGTAATCCTCCTCAGTGCTGTTTATCCTGGATGAGTGTTGATTTATCTCCTCTCTCCTCCTCCACATGCGTCTGATGAAAGCCAGCGCTCCTGGGACAGATCCTCTAGTCTAACAGACCAAAGTACGACTTGTGTCATTCTAGCACAAATATACGTGACATGTCATCATGCCATTTACCTTTCAAATCGATTCGTAAATCACACTGAACGATTCTGTTCTTGAGTCAACGATTCACTGATTCACTGATCCGTCAGAGCAAGTCCGTAGTTAACGATTCACTTCATTCATAGGGTGAGTTACTAATGCCACAGTTAGGATGTATTTTTGCTAATTAAAATCATATTTAGGTCATGACTATCAGTGGTTAGTGAGCTAAATCTGCTGTAAAAGATTTAGCAGTAGGAAATATTTTGAGCTGTAGGAATTTGCAAAATAAATAAACTTTTATATTTTAAAGGTCCCATTCCATGGATTATTTTTATTATTTTATAGCCTAATGTTTCCAGGGGTGCCCTTATAATGTTAGTATGTTTTTTAGATCAAAATGTTTTATATTTTAGAAATAAAAGGCATATTTCCTAGCCTGATTTCATTCCCTGGTTTGAACACCCTGTTTGAAGGGGCGTGTCTGCTGTGAGACTTCAGTGTAAACGCCCTCTGCTGTGATTGGCTGACATGCTTGCATATGAAATATCTGGCATTACATGTGGAACTATCTGGAAAACTTTTACTATTACAGCTATTATACTTTTTTACTATTACAGCTATCTGGATTAATGAATCGTGAGAAGTTTTTTAAGTATTTAGATCTATTACCATCACATAAAAGGTTGCAGTGATGAGCATTGAGCAGATGACAGCCTGTTGATCGCGTGAAAGATCTTATCATTGCAACGCAGTTTCTGCACTCACTAATGATTTCACCAATGCAAACATGAGGCATATAAATACAGTAAGAGCTTCGTTGTGCAGTGTAACAGCGTCATTGATTTCATAACGAGTTTTGGCAAGTGTCCAGATAAACTCGCGCTGTGTGATTGACAGCTTGGCCGATTGGAAAGGGATTGTTCTTTGATCGCTTTCTGTATATTAATCACAGTTTAAGTAAGATTATTTTCATCCTACTAAGAGAAACGATGTGAAGTTGATCGCTACTTCCATATTAAATCACTACTTACCGCTTGCTGGAATATAGTTGAAATTGCCCCCTTCGTCAGTATGAAACGCTGAGAGAAGCCTGCTTGATATTATCCCAGGTTAGAAAAACAGTCCGTGGTGAAATGGACAGAGCAAACTAACAACTTCGAATTAAACGTTTGCGGTATCCGATTATAGATAAACATCAACCACGTCTGTTGACATTTCGCCATCAATACGCCTGTGTTCCTGTGGGCGGAGGTTACGGCTCTAGTGACATCACTAAAGAAGGAAGTAGAGGGGTGTAGTCCAATCCAGCCGTTTTTTGTAGTCAACTTCTGTTAAATAAAATATCTCGCTTGGCATTGAACTTTGAGCTTTATAATTTTACAGATATTATTTATACATTATAACATTACACACTAACTAAAGTTTGAAACATGGGATCACAAAGAACGGGACCTTTAATACTTAAGTACATTTAAGTACAGCTGTAGTCAATAATTGTATCCCTTAAAACTCATCTTTCATCACCAAAATGACATATTTAAACTTTTTTTTTAATAAAAAAACATTTCTTCATGCCTTAAAATATCTTGAATGTAACTCGTCACCCTTGCCTCATTTAGTATGCGTGGCTTTATGAATATGCAAATGAGCCCCGCCTCCACTCACTCACTCAGCTCAGAGATCCACTGGTTGACGATCACACGTTGATCTGATTGGTTACAAGGTAGTTTGTGACGTCAGAAACACCAGCGATTTCAAAGCGTGTTTTTGAGACTGTCTTTGGTTCACTGCAGTTTTAAGGAGGAAATACTCAGCAATGCTGTCGACTTATGAATTTACACATGGTTTGTCTTAAAGCAGATTAAAAACACCACATAGACACATAAACAACATTAAAAGCTGGATTTTCACCACAGGGGGACTTTAAAAGTCAAGTATCTTTGTACTTTTACTCAAGTAAAATGTTCTTAATACTTTGGCTGGAGTAATATTTTATTAGGGTATCTGTACTTTTACTCAAGTCCGTGATTTGTGTAATTGTGCTAATCACTGCGGTCCTGTGGAGTCACTCTCAAAATCCATTTCTTATCAGGCAATCTGTTGGGGATCCTTGCTAACTAGGCCCCCAGTAGGAAGTGCATGTGCTTTCAGATTAGCCATATGAGCTGTTGGTGCCGATCAGAGAGTTTGCTTTGGAGATTTCCTCAAGTCCACTTGGTCTGGGGTTCGTGTCGCTGTTGGTATGAATGAACACAATCCGTCCTGAACGGAAGTGAATGCCGTTTGTATCTGTGCATGTTCCCAGTCCCTCTTATCATAGCATAACGCATTCCTCATAGCTGCTAGGCTCTTCATAAGTTTCCTTTAGAGAGCAGCTTGTGTTCTTCCTATCGCTTGCAACACATTTGTGACGGACAAGCGCGAGCTGGCATAAACAGCTGCTAAACAGTTGCCACGAGTGCTCACATTTCTTTTATTATTATGTAATATTTTGTTTAACAGGGACAATGGACAGTCTATGACAGATCCAGGATTGGCTACTACATTTCAATAAGAAAAGAACACAGGAACATACGGCATCATTAATCATTAACCGTTAAATAACATACAAAAACACCTAACATTTAAGCATACACTACAGTTAATGATACAATTGCACAAAACAAAGATGCAGAAATAATAGCCAAAGTCAAAATAATAATAATATAGGCAGAGTACATACAATAATATAACAGATTACTAAGTTGCAGATTGTTTGACTCCTCTATAGCCGTATCTTCATGTTTGATTTAAACTGTGCCAAAGTGGAGCGTTATCTAGTGTTGGTTGGCAATGTGTAAACATTTGTTTTTAGTAGAGTTTTTGGTAACACTTTACTATGAAGTAAATTAGTTAATGTATTAACTTACATGAACTGAACATGAGCAAGAGCAATACATTTGTTACTGTATTTGTTAATCTTTGTTGACGTTAGTTAATACAACATACAGCTGTTCATTGTTAGTTCATGTTAGTTCACAGTGCATTAACAAGATTTTATTAAAGTATGAGTAAATGTTGAAATTAACATTAACAAGGATTAATAAATGCTGTATAAGTGCAGTTCATTATTAGTTCATGCTAACTAACATTAACTAAAGAACCTTATTGTAAAGTGTTACCAAGTTTTGAATGCACATTTACCAGATAATTTTGCCTGACTGCTTTATTTCCACCCGTCCTCTAGTTTTACTTGTGAGTAAATCATAGTATTATCTGCATACCTTGGGATTTGCACGTCAGACACAAACTAAAAGGCAGAGGTCCCAGGACCGAACCCTGAGGGACCCCGTCTGAACTCGTGAGGAGGATATAAATAGCATAGGGCACAATAAACGGGTTTCTGTATTAAGAAAAATAACTTTTTCTGCTATCTTGGACTTTTGGACTTGGCCTGGACTTTTAAGTTGAATGAGCTGGTCTCGACTAGTCATAGATAATATGGTTTTGTGCTCAGACTTGGACTCGAGTACGACGACACTGCAGATGTGTTGTAATGTAGATCTGGGTCCACCAGACTGACCTTTATTCGACTAGAGGCTCATGAATTGAGGAAGTTGTCTGATGGGAAAAGAGCAGTTCCTCTTTTTAAAGCCTATTTATATTTTTCGCTTATTCAGAGCGCTGAGACATTAATGACCTCAGGACATCAGATTCTGAGCATTTCCTCAAGATATGCTCTTTATATGCTGTTTAATGGTGGATAGGGGTGTACAAATGCACTGGTGCATTGCGATGCATGGATTGCATACTATTATTTCATTGCATTGATTACAGAATTCAGTAATTGTCGGTTGCGATGACTAGGAAATTCTCTCTTAAATGAAAAATGTTTGGATTTCTGCATTATAATAATTGCACACATCCATTTGAGCAAAGCCTAGTTGTTTTTTCTTGTGATTTATTATACAGATATTCGGAGAATATATATATATATATATATATATATATATATATATATATATATATATATAAAAAAGTCAGCACGCCTTGACATATGATTAATTGAACAAACATTTAATTCATTCATTCATTCATTTTCTCTTTATTTACAAAGTACTTTTAAACACAACCATAGGTTGACCAAGGTGTACATAAAGTTTAAATAATGTAAAACAAAACAAAAACAAGATATAAAAATTTACAAAAACAATATAATAAAACAATTTGAATTAAACTTTTAATCCACCATAATTTGTTTAAATAAGTAAGATTTAAGCATAGATTTAAAAACAGGCAACGAAGGTGCTGTTCAAACAAAAACTCTCTTTGAAACTTTAGATTTAGATGCATTCATAATAATGAGCATGCATTGGTTAACAGCTGAATTTTTTTATTTATTTAAAAGGTCTTAAAAATGTCTTAAAAGGGTCTTAATTTCTTTAAAGGGGTCTTAAACATGTCTTAAAAAGGTCTTAAAAGGGTCTTAATTTCTTTAAAATGGTCTTAAAGGGTCTTCATTTCTTTAAAGGAGTCTTAAACACGTCTTAAAAACGTCTTAAAAGGGTCTTCATTTCTTTAAAGGAGTCTTAAACACGTCTTAAAACCGTCTTAAAAGGGTCTTAATTTCTTTAAAATGGTCTTAATTTCTTTAAAGGAGTCTTAAACATGTCTTAAAAAGGTCTTAAAAGGGTCTCAATTTCTTTAAAATGGTCTTAAAAGGGTCTTACTTTCTTTAAAGGGCTCTTAAACATGTCTTAAAAAGGTCTTAAAAGAATCTTATTTTCTTTTAAAGGGCTCTTAAACACGTCTTAAAAACGTCTTAAAAGGGTCTTCATTTCTTTAAAATGGTCTTAAAATGGTCTTAATTTCTTTAAAGGAGTCTTAAACATGTCTTAAAAAGGTCTTAAAAGGGTCTCAATTTCTTTAAAATGGTCTTAAAAGGGTCTTACTTTCTTTAAAGGGGTCTTAAACATGTCTTAAAAAGGTCTTAAAAGGGTCTCAATTTCTTTTAAATGGTCTTAAAAGGGTCTTACTTTCTTTAAAGGGGTCTTAAACACGTCTTAAAAACGTCTTGAAAGGGTCTTCATTTCTTTAAAGAAGTCTTAAACACGTCTTAAAAACGTCTTAAAAGGATCTTAATTTCTTTAAAATGGTCTTAATTTCTTTAAAGGAGTCTTAAACATGTCTTAAAAAGGTCTTAAAAGGGTCTCAATTTCTTTAAAATGGTCTTAAAAGGGTCTTACTTTCTTTAAAGGGGTCTTAAAAAGGTCTTAAAAGGGTCTCAATTTCTTTAAAATGGTCTTAAAAGGGTCTTACTTTCTTTAAAGGGCTCTTAAACATGTCTTAAAAAGGTCTTAAAAGGGTCTTAATTTCTTTAAAATAGTCTTAAAAATGTCTTTAGAAGGTCTTAAAAACAGCTGTAAGTTCAGTGCTCTCCAGAGCAGTTCTGGTCATTGACCTGCACCTGTGAGGGCCAGCGGGGTTCATTGAGCTGTTTGTGTGTAAAGCTCAGTGAGAATGCCTCTTCATACACACTGTGGAGCTCGCCCATCTGTTCAGAAGCTCGTATCCCGGCAGTCTGAGACTCGGGTTTGTCCAACAGGTCGAGTGCCTTGAGCAGCACCGCATGGGCAGAACATCTGCTGCTCTTCTCCTCGTCTGTTGTAGTTATGGGACGAGTTTGAAGAGTGTGTTTGGTGTAACAGCTGGCATATGTTCGCTTATTTAATTAAAGGTGCATGTTTGACTTCAACAGCTTGTACATGTCTGCTTTCCCTGTGTTTCACGTACCGATGCATAATCATTCTGACTGCGTTCACAAGGCTGCATTCGGGTTGCATTGGATTTTCTTTGATATTTTAGAAACAAAGACAATTTTGCCAGGATAAGAAAGAATATTCTCTGTGAATTTTGAGGGTCATTCCGTGTCAAATCAACCAAATTTAAGAAATTTCTCGGCTCAAATTGGAGATTTTGTTCATATTTTTTCTGAAAAAAGACAAACATAAATAGACAATTTTCACCATAGATTTGGAGCCACATTACAGGGGTGTAAAAGTGACTGTTGAAAGATGGCAGCATCATTATTTTATTTTTACTCAGAGACTGGTAGGTCTAGTAGTGAAATATGTTGACTTTAGCAATATTTGTTGTGTTATAAGCCAACAGTGACAGTTCAGAAATGGGGAAAAGTTTAATTCTTAAACTTCTCTTTTGATATCTTCATTTTAAAGGCTCTATGTGATATATAGGGATTTCAATGTGGCTCTATCAGTAAATTGGTAAATTGTACACATTTTCAGTGGTCAAAACCCAAATGTGAGTCACTTTGCATACAGCTTATTTCATTTAAAGAGGAATAGCCTATCTAAAAAACAAATAAAGTTGAAACTAGAAATATATCTTGCATTGAACATTGCAGTGCCAAACATTTTTTTCCCAAAGTTTGCATACCTGTAACTCTAAAAGTATTAAAGATATCTCAATGTCCTTCTAGATTCTCATTTTTAATAAACTTTTCTTTTGTAATCTTCATCTTCATAAGACCCTATACGGTTAAATCCCATAGAGACGGGGATCTTAAAGCGACTCCGTGTCCAAGTTGTTGAATTTGACCCATTTTCAATGATCAAACCAAATGTGAGTTACTTTTCAAACAACTGATACTTATTGTGTTTAAAGAAGAATACACTGTTGAAACTAGAAATGTATCTTGTTTCCCTCTATCAAAACAATTGCTTAAAACACAGGCCTATCTCTCTTGAGTGTTTTTAACGGTCACCATTGGCATTAAATTTGCTCATGCTTTGTGACACTATTGGTTCCAGAAATGACATTGTATGTTGTCTATACAAAGGTCTCTGCCTGTTGCTTTTTTTGCTAATTTTTATGAAAGAATATGACTTTCTTTTTTCAGACGAATACAATCAGAGTTATATTAGTTACTTCCAAGCTTTATAATGGCAGTGAATGGCTGGAGAAAATTTGAAGTCCATTAAAGTGCATCTATCCATGATAAAAGTGCATTTATCCATGATAAAAGTGCATATATCCATCATAAAAGTGCATCTATCCATCATAAAAGTGCATCTGTCCATGATAAAAGTGCATCTATCCATCATAAAAGTGCATCTGTCCATCATAAAAGTGCATCTATCCATCATAAAAGTGCATCTATCCATCATAAAAGTGCATCTATCATCATAAAAGTGCATCTATCCATCATAAAAGTGCATCTGTCATCATAAAAGTGCATCTATCCATGATAAAAGTGCATCTACTCATGATAAAAGTGCATCTATCCATCATAAAAGTGCATCTATTCATCATAAAAGTGCATCTGTCCATCATAAAAGTGGATCTATCCATGATAAAAGTGCATCTATCCATGATAAAAGTGCATCTGCCCATCATATAAGTGCATCTATCCATGATAAAAGTGCATCTATCCATGATAAAAGTGCATCTATCCATGATAAAAGTGCATCTATCCATGATAAAAGTGCATCTATCCATCATAAAAGTGCATCTGCCCATCATAAAAGTGCATCTATCCATGATAAAAGTGCATCTATCCATCATAAAAGTGCATCTATCCATGATAAAAGTGCTCCACAGGCTCTGTGGTTAATAAAGGCCTTCTGAAGTGAAGCCATGTGTTTGTGTAAAATACCCATATTTAAAACTTTCTGAACTATAATCTCTAGCTTCCGACAGACGGCCGTGTGGAGTATTTTTATATCATGGATGGATGCACTTTTTTGGTCTTCACATTTTCTCTAGCCATTCACTGGATGGCTTGAGTGAGAGTAAATCATGGGCTAATTTTAATTTTTGGGTGAACTATCCCTTTAAGTGTTGCCTTTAGAGTTTGAATATAATTAGAATTTTGTTAATATTTAAGAAAGAATTTTGAATTGAGCTTTTCAGCCGTGTGTTCTCTGTGTTTTCAGTCAGCCCTGACCTGTCTCCAGAGACTGCCCTCCTCGGCTCCCTCGCGATCCCGGTTCCTCGCCCCCCGGCAGCGAGCGCTAGCGTCCCGCGAGCGCAGCGGAAGCCCAGCGAGGCCGGGCCGGCGCGCGGCAGCATGGAGGTGGGCATGCGTGTGGTGCGCGGCCTGGACTGGAAGTGGAGCTCGCAGGACGAGGGAGAGGGGCACATCGGCACGGTGGTGGAGATCGGCCGGCAGGGCAGCACAACCACACCAGACAAGACCGTGGTGGTGCAGTGGGACAGCGGGACCCGAACCAACTACCGCACCGGGTACCAGGGCGCATACGACCTGCTTCTGTACGACAACGCACAGATAGGTACGACCAAAAACATCTCTTCCACTTAAAGGTGCAGTCTGTAAGATTGACAGCCAGTGGTCGAAGTAGGTACTGCAGTCCAAATTAAACATACGGGAGATGGTTGTTTAGTGCTGGGCGTAGTGTTGTCAAAAGTTCTGACTTCGGTAGCAAGTCGTTACTGACTTTTTAAAAATGTGAGGCTTTGAGCGGAATCGTGAACGCCTCTGATTGGCCGTTGTGTTCACGCGCTCATCGGGTTTATCTGTGATTGGCTACAATGATCAGCACACGGGAGCGTTTGAAAGTGTTTTTAAAAGCGGGAGCGTTTGAAAGCACAAGCCGAACCGGTCCGCTGATTGACGCCTGCTTTTAAACGCTTGCGTGTGTGTCGTAACACAAGAATGAACCTCATTGGCTCTTGCTGAAACGCCTCCATTGTAGTCTTGAGGGAACAAACACGTCACAATATCCCTCATTATAATAATTAATGCGCAGAATAAAGGGGCGGGGCCTGGTTGAGTTAGTTAGTAGTGTGTTAAAGTGGCGGTTATGGTAAGGGGCGGGACATTTCCCAAACACACTCGAAGCGCTCGACCAATCACAACACACGGCTCCAGCCGACCAATCAGAGCACAGTGCTTTTCAGAAGGAGGGGCTTCATAGAGACAGGAAGTAAACAGAGCGTTACTGACAGACTGGGAAGAGAGGAGCCGCAACAATGGAGAATATGAGGAGAATAATCAACATTCAAGCTGGAAAACCTGTTCTAGTAGAGCCTGAAACACCATCAGGAGTGTGTGAAAGGGCAGAACAGGGCCTCTTTAAAGTGAGTGTTTGCTCACAGATGTGCAGGACCTGTAAGGTTTGTTCAGTGCTACTGTCATTGTGCTTTACCAGAGTAAATCAGGTGTTAAAGGAGCACACGAGCGGTCGTTTACTCCCTCAGCTGGCGGCGGTGTGTATTGCGCGCATGGATCTCTCTCTCTCTCTCACACACACACACACACACACACACACACACACACACACACACACACACACACACACACGCAGTGGCTGCAGGCTTAAACTGGCTTAAATAGTTACACCACAATCCTGTTCATCCCTGAAGTGATTATATTTCTCTCAGATAAGTGAGATCAATATCTGTCTGACACATTGCATTGGAGTCCTAGATATAAGATTGTGCACTGCAAAAAATGCTTTTCTTACTCAATATTTTTGTCTTGTTTCCAGTCCAAATATCAAAAAATTCTTAAATCAAGATGCATTTACTAAATAATGCCATTAGATATTATGTCTTGTTTCCTGGGAAAATTAAAAAATTGAGTTTTTTTATTATAATAAAAAAGCTAAATTATCTGCCAGTGGTGTAAGAAAAAAATCTTAATTCAAATGGAAAACAAGACAAAAAATCTTAATTCAAATGGAAAACAAGAAAAAAAAAATTAATTCAAATGGAAAACAAGAAAAAAAATCTTAATTCAAATGGAAAACAAGGAAAAAAAATCTTGGTTCAAATGGAAAACAAGAAAAGAAATCTTAAATCTTAAAAAAAAAAAATATATTAATTCAAATGGAAAACAAGATTATTTTTCTTACTTCATTGGCAGATAATTTAGCTTGTTGTTTTAAGCAAAAACTCACTTAATTTTGATTTATTTCCCCAGAAAACAAGACATAATATCTCATGCCATTTTACTACTTTGGTAAATGCATCTTGATTTTATCTAATCTTCTAATTTGTAGGTATTTTGCCTGGAAAAAAGATAAAATACTAAGTAAGAAAAGCAGTGTTTGCAGTGCAGATCTAAGACGTGTTCCTGGTGTGTTTACTAGGAAACGCTTAATGATGAACTGAAATGCTTTTGGCGCATCATTAAATCACCGTCATCTGCCTCCAATGACCTGTTTCTGATTAATGGAGGGAAAGCCTCAGGAAAGCACACATGCTAACAAACATTACGTGTTAGCGACTCACTGACCGGCTTCTAGACTGAGAACATGATCATTATTATAATGCTAAACTGCTGATGTTGAGAAACTGATGATGAGTCCAGTGGGACACTTCCTGTCATTTATACAACCCGTTCCTGGACTAGACTTGCTGATCTTCCCTTTTTTTCCTTTCTTCCTCTCAGGTGTCCGACATTCAAATATTATTTGTGACAGTTGTAAGAAGCACGGCATTATG
>NC_137137.1:36065617-36080789 GCF_949319135.1 Squalius cephalus
CTCTCTTTTTGAACAAATTGCAGCACATTCATTTAATTCTGAATTTCACATGTAAGTTGAAAGGCATTTGTTTGTGCATAGTAAAACATAAGCTATCTGTAACATTTATCACGTTCATAAGTGTGCGTGCATTTATTAATTATTATCTCAATGAATAATGCGACAAGGAAGAAGCATGTAAACTGCGTTGTTTGTTTATTCAGAAATAATTGAATGGATCGGAAAAGTAACAAAAGAGGACATCGAGGGCTGAGGCTGACTATTATCATAATTTATTTCTGTCATGGCAAGACTGCTTCATGTGTCTGTTCATCGTCGAAGGTCCCCGTTTTTTTGCTGTCATAGGCGAGCAGCGTGCCGCATTTAATGCACGAGACAAAGCCAACACATATGTTGTCACTCCCCACGACTAGTTTAAAATGTTTCCATACCTCCGATTTTCCTCCAAAATTGCTAAAAGTTAATTCTCCTGTTTTAATTTTTTTCTTTGCTTCTTCAAGCACTTAAGCTACAGTATAGTACAGCACGCACAGCAGGAGTGATGCGTCACGCGTGCGAGACTGCGAGTGCGAGTGGACGAGACGCTGCTTGCGCATGACACGTGACGTGCTTTATCAAGGGCTCGACCCGACCCGGCCCGAGGACAGTGGCGTGAAATATCGGCCCGGCCCGCGGGTCGGGTCAAGTCCGGGCTCGGGCTCGGGCTCGGGCTCGGGCAGAGAATCTAAGCTCTACTGTGGACACTTGTGGAGAAGTTAAACATGATGATGAGATGATCAGTGTAACTCCACAACAACTACAGAAATGTCTCCACTAACATTCAGAAGCTCTTCCTGAGTCTCTCCGTAAGGCTGCACTCGCTACTGGTTATACTGGGATTCTGGATGAGGGAGATTGGCCTGTTCTGTTATTGCCGGAGTTTCTGAAGCTCGTGTAAAGACTCCGCCCTCTTCTGAACGGGGGCGGTGCTAAAGCTCATTTGCATTTAAAGGGACACACACAAACGGTGCGTTTTTCCTCACACCCAAAAAGGGGCAAATTTGACAAGCAATAATAAATGATCTGTGGGGTATTTAGAAATGAAATTTCACAGACACATTCTGGGGACACCAGAGATTAATATTACATCTTGTGAAAAGGGGCATAATATGTCACCTTTAAGATATTCATGTTGTCAGTACAGAGCGAGAGGCAGTTTTGGTGTTTAAAGTTCATGGATTGTTTGTGTCTGTTGCGTGCAGAGCGTCACACACACACACCGTCTTACCTTTGATCTCACACACACCTGAGACACAAGAGCCACAGGCTTTCAGAGATTTAGTCTGATGCTGTCTTAAGCCGTGAGCGGTTCAGGCGGTGCCATATGGCGAGAGACGGCGTGTGAGAACGCACTCAGTGTCACTGCGCGATACTCCTGATTTCAGGAGAAAATGAGAAGGGCAAAAACAGCCGAACCAGAGCAAGGGTAGTGGACTCTGTTGATGGGATAGTTCCAGTTGAGGAGGAAGCGTGGATGGTTGAAGTATGGGAATAGGCAGTTCCTTTGCTCCCCGATCAGATCAGGTCTTCACTATAAGGTACGTGCGGTCAGTCGCTGTTATTACCGTGGTTTAACTAGTGTTCAGAGCATGTGTTTCCAAACGTGATGTGTGTTCACTGTGCTCTACAAGAACTAGCGCTTCCATTCGTTCAGCCAAATGTCATTAATTTTGAATATTACAATTGCTTTTTCTATCTGCTTGTATTGTCGAAAGCACTGGAGGATACAAATAAATAAGATATTTGAATTAGGGGTATATATATATATATATATATATATATATATATATATATATATATATAGGGCTGTGTATTGACACAAATTTCACAATTTGATTCGATTTCGATTCAATATCGATTATTTTGGATATCAGGTTCAATACATGGCAAATTTTCTCAAGCAAAATAAATCTCTTAACTAATGCTGTAAACTATGGGAGTCAGTTGTAACCAATAGGCTTCATTAGCCTACTGTAATACTGAAGGTAAAAATTAACTGATTTGTATACAAACACTAAAATTACATTTTTATTTATTTTTATAATAATAAAGTAATATGAAATATTAACATTTAAATGGTGGCTGTCATAAAAACCTGCCAGATTTATTCAAACATGCATTAAAAATTTAAGAACATTAAAATTATAATGAATATATAATATGGTGCATATATTTAGCAGCATGCTCCTCTCTAGAGTTAATATTTCTCGCTGACTGACGAGTTTATGGTCACTGGATATGTTTTTTCTGAGGTAAATGTGACGTTACATGACATTGTTTACTAACGTCTTTCCACGGTTGAAACACTGACTGAGCGATTCCATGTCTCATGATACGGATTTCGATAAGTTGTGCTCTATCTTTTAACACACTTTCAGAAGCTCATTCATGTTTATCTCGCGCTGTAACTGGTGTTATTAAGGCGGAAGAGAAGATCATGTGCTTCTCTAGAGCTGAGCCAGAGCGATCTCACGCCACAGCGACAAAACGGTATTTATGTTTTTCAATTTCGTAAGAAAATGGACGTAATTTGAAATCTGAGACTTTGTTTCATATCAATAATAACAAAGCACAAAGATGATTGCGATTTATTGGATGGGATACGCTACAATGTTACATTCATTCATCAACTGAAAACAGGATGACTGATCGATTCTTGGGATTTAAGAATCGATATCGGTTCGTAAAAATGAGAATCGATTAAAATCGAGAAATCAATATTTTTTACCCAGCCCTAATATATATATATATATATATATAATGTATATATGTATGTATGTATTGACACCCCTAATTCAAATATCTTATTTATTTGTATCCTCCATCTTTTTTTTTAAAGAAATTCCAGCAGTGTTTACCATTTTTAAATCAATAAATGTAATACTGCATTGACGAATTTCCAGCCTCAACCATTTAACACTCTATATCTACTATAGCAGTCATTCTGACCGCTCATTCATTATTTGCATATAATTTCAATAAGCTATATCAAATCTAAGAAGAAATGGATCTGTAATGTTAGGATAGGTAATAACATCAGAACACTACATTTTAATTCTAATGTATGTGAAAATGTATTAGTTAATCGACAACCACAGAACAGCTATTGTACAGATACAAAGTCGAAAATTATACATTTTTTATTATTTTCTTTGTAAAATTAAAACAAATTTATTCATCCTTGGATATTAGAATACAATAACTTACAAAAACATCGCCAATATGCATTTCAATGCACAGGTAAAACCTTTATGGGCACATATGAAACGCATATGCCCCAAGCTGGCCAAAACTGTCATTCTGACCGTCACGGGAAAAGAATATGAAAATATAATAAACTGCGAGAAAACGAACCGAACTTTTCCAGTCCATTGAATTTGAATGGATTTACTGTTTCATTATTTAATTATGAGCATCAGTCTTGATACAAAACTCTGCAAAGCATTAATTTGTGAAACAAATGGAGAATTCTGCTGGGTTGACTAAAGGAACATCTGCCATGTTTCCATCCAAAGCTGTGAATTTAACTTGGGTGCAAAATTGGAATATCACATAAAACATTTGTGAATAAAGCTTCCTGGGAAACTGGTAATAAAGAGTTTAATGGCATCGACTCTGATCAAAGTGTGCATGTGACGAACACGGATGACGCTGACGTGCAGATTCATAAACAGCGCTAAAGAATGCAGCGTGTTTTTGGGATGCTGAAGAAACTACGTTCATGATGCTAACATTGCCCAACATGAAAATAATGCAACAAAAATAATGCAAATAATGCAACATGAAAATAATGCAACATGAAAATAATGCAACAATGAAAATAATGCAACAATGAAAATAATGCAATAATGAAAATAATGCAACAATGAAAATAATACAATAATGAAAATAATGCAACATAAAAATAATGCAATAATAAAAATGCAATACTGGAAATAATGCAACATGAAAATAATGTAATAATGAAAATAGTGCAATAATAAAAATAATGCAATTAAGCGGCAGGGAAGAGGTTTGTTATTGTAAACATGAAAAAACATTTTACAAAAAACAAACAAAAAAAAACATTCTGTCATCATTTACTCATGTTGTTCCAAACCTGTATGAGTTTCTTCTGCTAAACACAAAAGGATATATTTTGAAGAATGTGGGTAACCAGACAGTTGATGCTCCCCTAGTATAAAACAAAACAAAACAAAACATGGAAGTCAATGTGGAGCATCAGCTGTTGGCTTACACACATTCTCCAGAACACCTATAGCCATTGGGAAAGGTCCCGATGTTCCTCTGGATGGTCACCTTCTCTTCTTCTCTGCTCCTCAGAGTGAGCTTGACGCCGAGGCAGAACCTGTCCAGGATCATCCTGAAGGGAATCTTCCAGGGCGTGAAGGTGGTCCGGGGACCCGACTGGGACTGGGGGAACCAAGACGGTGAGACTCCTCTGATCACTCATGTACACATCGGCCCAGAGGCTGAGAGGAACGTTCTGGGTTTAATGAGGCTCTGGATG
This sequence comes from Squalius cephalus, assembly GCF_949319135.1. NCBI lineage: Eukaryota > Metazoa > Chordata > Actinopteri > Cypriniformes > Leuciscidae > Squalius > Squalius cephalus. The sequence continues at coordinate 36,070,167 of NC_137137.1, forward strand.
CTTATTGAAGCGCATAACCATTTCATATGAAGGAAGCCCTTTGACTGTCTTTATGAACTTTACGACTTTATAGTTTTGGCAAAATGCGTTTTAAAGGTGCAGTGTGTAATATTTAGGAGGATCTGTTGACAGAAATGCAATATCATAAACATAACTGTGTATTCAGTGGTGTATAAAGATCTTACATGATGAACCGTTGTGTGTTTATTAGCTTAGAATGAGGCGTTTCTCTCTACACACACCGCGGGTCCGCTTACATCGACATGTTTCTACGGTGGCCCTGAGCGGACAAACGCGTTTCCTCACTATGTTGTTCTTCGTGTAAAGAAGCTTCAGCTAAAGTCAGCGAATAAAACACTGACACAATAATGAACAAGTAACAATAATATACACCATAACATCGTTTTACTGAATAATTAGGTAAACATAATTTCTTAATTTATCTTTGTAAAGAAACCTCCGCTTTACTGGCTACTCTCTGCTGTCTCAGACAACGACATCACTTCCTGTCGGCCACCGTAACTTCTGTTGTGTGCAGTTCACAACCTCACCACTAGATGCTGCTAAACTTACACACTGCACCTTTAAATAATTGAGATTCGATCGAATAACCGTGATTGGTGAATAACTGCGACAGGCCGATCACTGAATAAACGAATGAAGGTCTGGGATTCAGAAAGGAAGTGCTTTTCTTCTCCACTGGTTCCACATGAGCTGTAAAAGGTGAAGAGTTTACGGCTGGTGAAATGAGCTCATGTTGTGTTCTCATCATTGTGTGTGTGAAGATCTGTGATCTGTGTTTTCACTGCACTGATGAATGAGTCAAAATGTCTGAGTGCCGTTGATGGACACTAGAAGTGATAGACTGAAGATCTGTGGCGTTACCCTGTGTTTCGCGTGTCATGGCTGTGTTCGTGTTGGTTAGTTAGTGATGTTATGATTAGACGAAGCTCCAGCTCATATTCAACCCCAAAATCAACAGAGAAAGAAAGAAGAAATCGTTTTCCATGTAGAAAATAAAGCCTGTTCTTGGCATGAAGAAAACGAGGCCTACTTTTAGGACCATGAAGATTATTTATTTTATTTACAAACAAGTGAATAAAAAAAAAAAAAAATGTGATTGTAGTATTTATAGAGCATTTTTAAATGAGGGGGAAACAAATGAAAATACCAAAATACACCATTTTCTCTGTGCAAAATATGATTTATTATTTCCTCTTGTGATTTTGGGGTAAATCTTGAGGTTTTGTGAGATTGACATGTATTTGGCATAGATTAGATGTTTTGTGGTATCCTAGTTGTTTAAGGATCCTTTCATTGTGAAAAGTCAAATATTGGCTTTGCTCAGGATAAGTATTGATATGAATTCTCATAACTCTTAAAAACTGGAGTTCAGTTACACAAAAAAAATGTATTCTGTTTGCAGAAACAAGCTTCCATATAAATACATAACTACTGTAGATCGGCCCAAAAAATATGCCTAGATATTGCATATAAAAGCACAGGAATCCTGCATATTGTGAAATATCTGAGATATTTCCAGCTGTATTTTCTGAATCTACTGTGACATTTCTCCGACATTTCTCACTTCATTCAGACGCGACACACACACATGTTGATTTTTAAATGTGTTGTTCTTACTTCTCCCGATCCTGGTCTGAGACTCCTGCCCTGTCCCGCTTGTGTGTGTGTGTGTGTGTGTGTGCGTGTGTGTGTATATGTGTGCGTGTGCGTTTCCGTGTGTGTGTGTATGTGTATATGTGTATGTGCGTGTGTGTGTGTGTGTGTGCACGTGTGTGTGTGAGCAGGAGGCGAGGGGAAGGTTGGGAAGGTTGTGGATATTCGTGGTTGGGATCAGGAATCGGGTCGCAGTGTGGCGAGTGTCACATGGTCCAACGGGACCACGAACGTCTACCGAATGGGTCACAAGGGGAAGGTGGATCTGAAGTACGTGTCGGATGTTCAGGGAGGATTCTACTACAAGGAACACCTGCCCAAATTAGGTAACGTTCATTTACTTATTTATTCACATGTATTTACATCTAAATTACAGTGTCAGACACTCCGATGAATCCATGAACCATCCAGAACCGATGAGTCTTCTTACGTTCCATATGTGTGAGAGAGGGACATTTAGGATTCGATATTACAGAAAATAGTGTTTTATCACATTATATTGTAAGCTACGGAGTCTGCACATGACATGTGGACTATAATATAGAATTTGTTCCCACAATTTATTAATTCGTTCCCTCGTTTCAGTGAGTCGTGGCCACATTGAACTGATTACTGTGGGAAATGTGTGTTTGCGTGTGTGTGTGTGTGTGCAGGCGAGCACGCGGAGCTGCAGAGACAGGACAGCGCGGACACACACTCGTTCCAGCAGGGTGATAAGGTCAAGTGTCTCCTCGAGGTGGATATCCTGCGTCAGATGCAGGAGGGACACGGAGGCTGGAACCCCAAGATGGGAGAGGTGAAAACCATGTGTTTAATACTTATAAGTGCACTATATTTCAAAGAATTATTATTTAAAAAAAAAATTGTAATTGAAGTTTTAAGTTATGAATAACTTTTTTTTTAATTAACTTTAACTTTTGTCAAATTTGAAATTACTTTCTTTTCTGTTGATGTCACCAAGACCATGCAAGTAAGTGGGGAACAATAAGAGTGACCAGTGATATCATAGCAGACGTTTCACAGTTCAGTTCAGCCTTGATGGGCAAAACCAAGCCCTGCTTTATTCCATTCAATATCATTTCAGAAATACCTCAGATTATGAACGTTAAACACGTTGAGTGTAAATGGCCTGAATGTTTTAGTGCTGGGTAATAACATGCATCTCTTCTGGTAATTCAGTTCAAGTCTATGCCTTTACTTGTAGCTGGACTTTAAATTGGACACAAGCATCTCTGTAGTTGTGATGTACTGTAGTGTCTCAGTCTACATCACATTCACACTGGTGTTTTTGGACAAAAATGTGAATATAAAAATAATAATAATAGATTTATATTATTATTATTATCCCCAAGACAGTGATATATTACTATTGTAATACTATGGAATATTAGTTAGCATTTTATTTTACGGTGTCAGTTGAACATCTTACATGTACTTACTACAGTAGTAACAGTAAATTATGCATAATTACACAAGCAACAACACTGAAACAAATCCATACATTTAGTAGGTACATGTTGTGAATTGATATTACGCAGTACTTTTCTTTAATTTGCACTGTAACAACGTCACCTTAATATAAAGTGTAACCGAATATTTCATTGTAAGTATATATTTTTTTGTAGTAAAAATGGTAGCACTTTATTTTACAGTATCTTTTATGTAGTTACTATAGTAATTACTATAAATTGTGCATAGTTACATGCAATTAACCCTAAACCAAACCCTATAGGGAGAACATGTAGTTAATTATTATTTGCTTTAATTGTATAATTATACTGTACTTTTTGGACATTTCTAAATGTAAAATGTAAGTAAAATGTAGTTAAAGGGGTCATGACATAGTTTTTTTTTTTTTGAATATGTTCCTTGATGTTCACTAATAATGGTAATAAAGTTTTTTGCACAAAAACCAAACAAACAAACAAACATAAATGCGGAAAAACTATTATTTTCGACCTACATTAAGCGTCTGTCTGAAATGATGTGTTTTTAAGGCGTGGCTCCTTTAAGGCTGTTATTATGATTGGCTAACGTCACTACACAGGAAACAGTATCAACGCCCACTCGCTATTGAAGACATCATCCTTATAAAACTATCATTTATTGTGTGCTGCAGCTGCTGTCAGATCAACACAGTCGCTGCTTCATCTGTCAATAAAGGTTCACACCGTCCCTCGGTCAGATGCTCCGAACAAACATATAATCCTCCGACGTGACGCCATTAAAACAAACCATCCACTTGTTTCTAGGGATGCACAAATCCACTTTTCCCAGGACTAGGCCGATACCGATACTTACATTTTTGTTACTTGCTGATACCAATACCTGTATTTTCATTGCATTTGTAATTTTTACATTTATTAGGTAGAGAAACCAAAAAAATATGGATCATACTCATTAGTTTAATTTGTTTAGCACAATTCTCTATTACAAATTTGATGATATATCAAAAACTACTTGTGTAATTAATGTACATTTAAAACATTATAAAAGACAAGTAAACATTCAGAAATAATCCAATTACAAATAGCACAGACAAATTCAGTATAAGATAATAATGAAATAAACAGTGATTTCATCAGGGTAGTTCTAATATTTTTCAGGTACAGAATTTGAATAAACCAATCAAATGTAAAAAATTACACTGCATATAATCCTCACTGTATAAAACATATGTACAACGGCGTTGAGTAATATGGGTCAGAGATGTGTGTTCGGTTGCTCAAACGCTCGAGTTTTATTCCGTTCTCCAACTGTACTGTTGGTTAAGAATGAAATGGCTGGAGTTTATTCACCTCTACTATTGAATCCAACGTTTCATCAGCGCTCGGACTCCGCGGTGCTGTTAGTCTGGGGGAAAACTAAACACTATTGGCTATTTAGTAGTAGCAGTAGCGCCGTCATATCTGGCTATAACAGGACAAATAGCCTATAACACGCTCTCACACGTTTATTTTTAAGCATTGTTGGGAGGAGTAAAATTTAAATGGTTACTTGGTTTCAACAACCAGATGCATTTACACTTGTCCAGTTTCGTCTGGAATGCGGCCCAGACCTCCTCCTGATTAAATCCATCTCGAATGCATTTCGGAGGGCATTTACACCTGGTCTTTTCACCATCGGATAGCCATCCAATCACAGAACACGCATGAAGTGGCCAGATGTAAACAGCCCCTTATATGTCAAAAGATCAAGGCAAATTTGATTTCTCATGTCATGACCCCTTTAAGACCATACATGTTGTACTTAAAATTGTTGTATTGGATATCTGTTGTGTTTGTGTTGGCAGTACATCTCCAGAATTGGGTCTGTGCACAGAATAACGGACCGAGGAGACGTGCGAGTCCAGTATAGTAACAACATCCGCTGGACGTTCCACCCCGGAGCTCTGACCAAGGCAAGAAGATCCCACAAATAGCCAGACGTACTCAGAGGAAAAGCCATGTCTGTTGTCCTCACCTGTGAAGTGTTTGTTCCAGGCAGACTGCTGTGTATATTTAGCTACGCTCAAGCTCATACGGTGACTGTCTGCTTCACAAAGCCTGCTTATTCCAAGAAGCAAGCCATAAATAGACAGCTGTGCCTATTTCTCTCTGCTAATGGCGGATGAATGATGCCAGATTGTGGCGATTAGCTAAAGCCTCAGACGACTTTGACTAATTGGTATTTCAGGAAGTGTGTGTTGCTATAACAGAGTCTCTGTGTCTCTGTGCAGGTCAATACGTTTGCCGTGGGCGAGCTGGTGAAGGTTCTGGATGACATTGACAGTGTGAAGAGACTTCAGGTTGGCCATGGCGAGTGGACAGACAGCATGGCTCCTGTAGGTTCCTCATCAACAGACACGTTTTGGGAGTGAAATCACATTTATTTGAGGGAACGAATCCACTAACCTTTAAAATAAAGCAGCACAATACATGTAGCACAGTTCACATGCACAGTACATGTATCAATATAATAATAAAAAAATAGACATACAGAATAGAATAGTTAGTGTTAGTATTAATGGGTCTAGTGTTGATGGAAAATATGCATCTTCAGCAGTTTCTTGAAGATGGCTAAAGACTCAGGTTGAGTTTGGCATTCGTCATTCCTCTAGTCCAGGTGAAGGTCTGTGAAAGTGATTTTGTGCCTCTTTAGGCCACAAGACGCCGTTCACTTGCAGAACACAAGCTTCTGGAGACACATGGATCTGGAGTAATGGGTTTAGGTATAGGGGAGCAGAGCCAATGGTTGTTCTGTAGGCAAACATCAGTGCCTTGAATTTGATTCAAGCTGTGATAGGCAGCCAGTGCAATTTTGTGAGGAGAGATGTGACGTTCTCTTCGGCTCGATAAACTCTCTTGCTGCAGCATCTGGATCAGTTGCAGAGGTTTGACTGATGCTGAAGGAGGTTTGACTAACTGACTGACTGACTGAAGGAGTTGTGTAGCTCTGATAGGAAGGACCTGATCCTCATGATGTTGTATAAGGCAAATCTGCAGGACCGGGCAGTTCTAGCAATGTGGTCTGTGAAGTTCAACTGATCATCAATCACAACTCAAAGGTTCCTGGCTGTCCTGGATGGAGTTATGGATGATAAACCCAGCTGAAATGAGATGTTGTGATGAAGTGTTGGGTTGGCTGAGACCACGAGCAGTTTTGACTTTGCAAGGTTGAGTTGAAGGTGATGGTCCTTCATCCAGCAAGAAATGTCCGTCAGGCTGAGATGCAAGCAGCTCCCGTCGGATCTTCCGGCTGGAATGAGAGGTAGAGTTGTGTGTCATCAGCGTAGCAGTGATGGGATAAACCACGTTTCTGATTGAAAGATCCTAGTGATGACATGTATATGGAGAAGAGAAGCGGTCCCAGCACTGAGCCCTGAGGCACTCCAGTAGCTAGATGATAGCAGTGATGGGAAAAAAACATGTTTCTGAATCACAGATCCTAGTGATGACATGTAGATGGAGAAGAGAAGCGGTCCCAGCACTGAGCCCTGAGGCACTCCAGTAGCTAGATGATAGCAGTGATGGGAAAAAAACATGTTTCTGAATCACAGATCCTAGTGATGACATGTAGATGGAGAAGAGAAGCAGTCCCAGCACTGAGCCCTGAGGCACTCCAGTAGCTAGATGATAGCAGTGATGGGAAAAAAACATGTTTCTGAATCACAGATCCTAGTGATGACATGTAGATGGAGAAGAGAAGCGGTCCCAGCACTGAGCCCTGAGGCACTCCAGTAGCTAGATGATAGCAGTTATGGGATAAACCACGTTTCTGATTGAAAGATCCCAGTGATGACATGTAGATGGAGAAGAGAAGTGGTCCCAGCACTGAGCCCTGAGGCACTCCAGTAGCTAGATGATAACAGTGATGGGAAAAACCATGTTTCTGAATGACAGACACTATTGATGACATGTAGATGGAGAAGAGAAGCGGTCCCAGCACTGAGCCCTGAGGCACTCCAGTAGCTAGATGATAGCAGTGATGGGATAAACCACGTTTCTGATTGAAAGATCCCAGTGATGACATGTAGATGGAGAAGAGAAGCGGTCCCAGCACTGAGCCCTGAGGCACTCCAGTATCTAGATGATAGCAGTGATGGGAAAAAAACATGTTTCTGATTGAAAGATCCTAGTGATGACATGTAGATGGAGAAGAGAAGCGGTCCCAGCACTGAGCCCTGAGGCACTCCAGTAGCTAGATGATAGCAGTTATGGGATAAACCACGTTTCTGATTGAAAGATCCCAGTGATGACATGTAGATGGAGAAGAGAAGTGGTCCCAGCACTGAGCCCTGAGGCACTCCAGTAGCTAGATGATAACAGTGATGGGAAAAACCATGTTTCTGAATGACAGACACTATTGATGACATGTAGATGGAGAAGAGAAGCGGTCCCAGCACTGAGCCCTGAGGCACTCCAGTAGCTAGATGATAGCAGTGATGGGATAAACCACGTTTCTGATTGAAAGATCCCAGTGATGACATGTAGATGGAGAAGAGAAGCGGTCCCAGCACTGAGCCCTGAGGCACTCCAGTAGCTAGATGATAACAGTGATGGGAAAAACCATGTTTCTGAATGACAGACACTATTGATGACATGTAGATGGAGAAGAGAAGCGGTCCCAGCACTGAGCCCTGAGGCACTCCAGTAGCTAGATGATAGCAGTGATGGGATAAACCACGTTTCTGATTGAAAGATCCTAGTGATGACATGTAGATGGAGAAGAGAAGCGGTCCCAGCACTGAGCCCTGAGGCACTCCAGTAGCTAGATGATAACAGTGATAGGAAAAACCATGTTTCTGAATGACAGACACTATTGATGACATGTAGATGGAGAAGAGAAGCGGTCCCAGCACTGAGCCCTGAGGCACTCCAGTAGCTAGATGATAGCAGTGATGGGATAAACCACGTTTCTGATTGAAAGATCCCAGTGATGACATGTAGATGGAGAAGAGAAGCGGTCCCAGCACTGAGCCCTGAGGCACTCCAGTAGCTAGATGATAACAGTGATGGGAAAAACCATGTTTCTGAATGACAGACACTATTGATGACATGTAGATGGAGAAGAGAAGCGGTCCCAGCACTGAGCCCTGAGGCACTCCAGTAGCTAGATGATAGCAGTGATGGGATAAACCACGTTTCTGATTGAAAGATCCTAGTGATGACATGTAGATGGAGAAGAGAAGCGGTCCCAGCACTGAGCCCTGAGGCACTCCAGTAGCTAGATGATAACAGTGATAGGAAAAACCATGTTTCTGAATGACAGACACTAGTGATGACATGTAGATGGAGAAGAGAAGCAGTCCCAGCACTAAGCCCTGAGGCACTCCAGTAGCTAGATGATAACAGTGATGGGATAAACCACGTTTCTGATTGAAAGATCCCAGTGATGACATGTAGATGGAGAAAAGCGGTCCCAGCACTGAGCCCTGAGGCACTCCAGTAGCTAGATGATAACAGTGATGGGATAAACCACGTTTCTGATTGAAAGATCCCAGTGATGACATGTAGATGGAGAAGAAAAGTGGTCCCAGCACTGAGCCCTGAGGCACTCCAGTAGCTAGATGGGAAAAACCATGTTTCTGAATGACAGATCCTAGTGATGACATGTAGATGGAGAAGAGAAGCGGCCCCAGCACTGAGCCCTGAGGCACTCCAGTAGCTAGATGATAGCAGTGATGGGAAAAAACATGTTTCTGAATGACAGATCCTAGTGATGACATGTAGATGGAGAAGAGAAGCGGTCCCAGCACTGAGCCCTGAGGCACTCCAGTAGCTAGATGATAGCAGTGATGGGATAAACCACGTTTCTGATTGAAAGATCCCAGTGATGACATGTAGATGTAGAAGAGAAGCGGTCCCAGCACTGAGCCCTGAGGCACTCCAGTAGCTAGATGATAACAGTGATGGGAAAAAACATGTTTCTGAATGACAGATCCCAGTGATGACATGTAGATGGCGAAGAGAAGCGGTCCCAGCACTGAGCCCAGATGCACTCCAGTAGCTAGATGATAACAGTGATAGGATAAACCATGTTTCTGAATGACAGATCCTAGTGATGACATGTAGATGGAGAAGAGAAGCGGTCCCAGCACTGAGCCCTGAGGCACTCCAGTAGCTAGATGATAACGGTGATAGGAAAAAACATGTTTCTGAATGACAGATCCTAGTGATGACATGTAGATGGAGAAGAGAAGCGGTCCCAGCACTGAGCCCTGAGGCACTCCAGTAGCTAGATGATAACAGTGATAGGAAAAACCATGTATCTGATTGAAAGATCCTAGTGATGACATGTAGATGGAGAAGAGAAGCGGTCCCAGCACTGAGCCCTGAGGCACTCCAGTAGCTAGATGATAACAGTGATGGGATAAACCATGTTTCTGAATGACAGATCCTAGTGATGACATGTAGATGGAGAAGAGAAGCGGTCCCAGCACTGAGCCCTGAGGCACTCCAGTAGGTAGATGATAACAGTGATAGGAAAAACCATGTATCTGATTGAAAGATCCTAGTGATGACATGTAGATGGAGAAGAGAAGCGGTCCCAGCACTGAGCCCTGAGGCACTCCAGTAGCTAGATGATAACAGTGATGGGATAAACCATGTTTCTGAATGACAGATCTAGTGATGACATGTAGCTGGAGAAGAGAAGCGGTCCCAGCACTGAGCCCTGAGGCACTCCAGTAGCTAGATGATAACAGTGATGGGAAAAACCATGTATCTGATTGAAAGATCCTAGTGATGACATGTAGATGGAGAAGAGAAGCGGTCCCAGCACTGAGCCCTGAGGCACTCCAGTAGCTAGATGATAACAGTGATGGGAAAAACCATGTATCTGATTGAAAGATCCTAGTGATGACATGTAGATGGAGAAGAGAAGCGGTCCCAGCACTGAGCCCTGAGGCACTCCAGTAGCTAGATGATAACAGTGATAGGAAAAACCATGTATCTGATTGAAAGATCCTAGTGATGACATGTAGATGGAGAAGAGAAGTGGTCCCAGCACTGAGCCCTGAGGCACTCCAGTAGCTAGATGATAACAGTGATGGGATAAACCACGTTTCTGATTGAAAGATCCCAGTGATGACATGTAGATGGAGAAGAAAAGTGGTCCCAGCACTGAGCCCTGAGGCACTCCAGTAGCTAGATGATAACAGTGATTGGAAAAAACATGTTTCTGATGGACAGATCCCAGTGATGACATGTAGATGGAGAAGAGAAGCGGTCCCAGCACTGAGCCCTGAGGCACTCCAGTAGCTAGATGATAACAGTGATAGGATAAACCATGTTTCTGAATCACAGATCCTAGTAATGACATGTAGATGTAGAAGAGAAGCGGTCACAGCACTGAGCCCTGAGGCACTCCAGTAGCTAGATGATAACAGTGATGGGATAAACCACGTTTCTGATTGAAAGATCCCAGTGATGGACATGTAGATGGAGAAGAAAAGTGGTCCCAGCA
>NC_137137.1:36080989-36095989 GCF_949319135.1 Squalius cephalus
GTTATATTCAGCTGAATTTTCAGCATCATTACTCCAGTCTTCAGTGCCACATGATCCTTCAGAAATCACTCTTATATGATGATTTGATGCTCAAGAAGCATTTATATTTGGAAACATTTGTATGATAGTGTAAGAAAGACTTGTATTCAGCAAGGGCACATTAAATCAATCAAAAGTGACAGTAAAGACATTTATAATGTTACAAAAGATTTCTATTTCAAATAAATCATGCTGAAAATTCATCTTCGATCACAGGAATAAATTATTCCTTTAAAAAAAAAAAAACATTATTCCAAACTTTTGCCCGTTAGTGTCTCTCTCTCTCTCTCTCTGATTCCGTTGAGCATGGATGTGAAGTAGGTCGATTGGTCGGTCGATGGGTCAAGTCTTTGCAGAAGTGTGTTTTACTGATGCCTGTGTGTGACTGTGTCCAGGTGGATATAAAGAACCAGGGTAAGACCGCTCTGCAGGTTGCTGCTCATCAGGGGCATGTGGAGGTGGTGAAGGTCCTGCTTCAGGCTAACAGCAGCATCGAAGCTAAAGACGAGGACGGAGACGCCGCGCTACACTACACAGCGTTCGGGTGAGCGCCAACGCTTGTTCATGCCCTCCACAGCTGGATATTTCTGACAATTAAAAGAAAAGTCCCTATGTGTATTACCAAGTATTAGATGCAGGCAGGGTTTGGAATTAACAGCCGCCAAACGGGGAAAAATCAGCTGTGGCGGGGAACGCTGTCAAATCACAAGCTAATTTGGCGGGTTACTTATGTTTACTCGCTTTGCTGGGAAGTTTGTATAAGCCAAATCTATGCAGATTTAGAGCAAATACTCATGAGTCATCATGATATATTAAATACAGTGTATTGCACAGAATTTTCGCATATCTGGCTTACTTGAACATTCGTCACTACACAACAAATAACGGCGCGCTTGTTCATTTGCATTTAAGCAATAGCGAAGATTAAAAAGCAGTTGGTTAACAGAAAAGACATTGTTATTTTCAACATCCTAAATTTTTTTGATGTTCTTTGTACTGTATTGATCCGTCCACCTAAAACACATTTTTGTGATGAGGATGAAAGAGGAAGGAGATGCTGGATGACAGGATTTTGTTTGAATAAGAAATGGATGTATGAAATCCAAATTTTATAATATATATATATATATATATATATATATATATATATATATATATAAAGAAAAAATGGGAAAAAAAGAGAAATAAACCAGATTAACTAATATATATAAGCTGTGACAAAGTAGTTTATTTATTTTTTTATTTATTTTATTTTTTTTGGCTAGTAGAAGTTCTGAATGGCCGGGACTTAAAAGTTTAGTAGCCAAATTGGCCGGTAAGTGAAAAAGTTAATTTCAAACCCTGCATGCAGGACAGCCTATGTTTTTTCCTCACTCGGAGCACACAGCGATGTTGTAGTATCACTCAGTAAACTGTATTTGACCCATTAACATGAAGGCATGCTCTAGAGACACTGACATAACCGTGCTACAGGAAGGGTTTCTTTGAGTAGTCGAGCTACAGTCTTCACCGTAATCGATTATTTGAAGGATTAAATACAAGCGTCATCTCTGTCTTTCTCAGAAACGCACAACACCAGGGCTAAGCTAACTCTAGTCTGATTAATGTGGTCAACCGTTATATCACCAAGTGTGCAAGACTGACAGTATGCAAGACTTTTATTTTGACAGCACCGAAAAGAAAGCAGAACCTAAGCACAGATACACTGGAGCTCCCATTCTCCATCTTCATTAGTTTATTTAAATGTAATAAATTATTAGACAGAACTGTTAATCAAAGAAAGTAAACGGTGTACTAAAACTATTATAGCACCCCATGATGTTTGCACAAATTATGTGCATAACTGTAAACGACCAGCGAAAGGTTTGCTCTATGAACCCAATTAGCAGTTTCAAACACTGGGTAACTGAGATGACATTATTCTCCTCACCCTACATTAAAATGACATTTAAAAATGTAAAAGCATTAAAGAATTACTACAACAAACCATGGATAACCCCCGAATATTTCCGCAGCAATATTACAGACATGTTAAATATCACTGTATCACAATGTCTGTATTATATAACATATGTTCCCTAAATTCTGTCATCATTTACTCACCTTTTTGTTGTTCCAAACCTGTATGAGTTTCTTTCTTCTGTTGAACACAAAAGAAGATGTTTAGAAGAATGTGGGTAACCAGACAGTTGACGGCAGACATTGACTTACATAGTATTTTACAGTAGAACATTTATTTTTCTGAGGGGTGTTTTATGGTATGCTTGGTCTTGTTTATCTCATGCAGTGTTTCCCTGTACCTCGTCTGTGTGTGTCTGACATTGCTCTTGTCCGCGTGTGTGCAGGAACCAGGCGGAGATTGCGCGTCTGCTGCTCAGTAAAGGAGCCGCTGTGAACCTGCTGAATAACTCCATGTGTACGGCGCTGCACATCGCGGTTAATAAAGGCTTCACGGACGTGGTGAGAGTGCTGACGGAGCACTCGGCCGACGTCAACCTTCAGGTCAGACACACCAGCCGCCTCACGGGAACATCAACACTAAACATCTGGATTAGTTATCTGGTTTGAGTTTAACTGGTGTAGTTATTTTTTTTTTCTTTTGGTAGTTGGGAGCAGTGTTTTTTTTTTAATGTTGGATATTAAAATATTAGTTGGATATTATTTGTATGTATGTTTGTTAATGGGGGTTTGTGAACTCAGTAACTCGTTTAGAATGATTGTTTTTATGTTATGTGCAGATTTGGGGCAAGAGGCCTCCAGTGGCATGTTGTTGATGCTGTTTTTATTTAATTACAGTTATTATTTAATATTTTAATTCAACAAATTTCAATTTTAAACTTCAGTATTAATCATAACCTATGATATAAAATATTTGATTTGTATACAGAGTTCACATAAAAATAAAAATCATAATTTTCTGACTCTAGAGATTTTTAGAGAAATAATCCATGTCTGTGAGTCCAGATAATGCGAGTGAATATGGGTTGACGATTCAATAAGTGCACAGCCATCATGAGAAAAATGAATCTGTGTCTTCTGAAGCAAAATGATAGGTGTGTGTAAGTAAGATTTTCATCTTCTGGTCAGCTGTTGTGTTTGCGCTTGACGTAAAAGTCAAGTTTAATTTATATAGCTTCTCTCCATATCTCAAAGACACTTTACAATTGAGATGCAACAATGAAACCGTAACCGCGTACAAACGATAGAAAAGAGCAAGGATAATGCATAAACAGAAGAAGAGCAGAATACAGCGCACAAGAAGTGACGGTCCTGTGTGTGTCCTCGTTTGGATTACGGTCACGATTGCTCTTCGTGCTTTTTAGAGCGTCAACATTTAGGCACTGTGAGCTCGCCACATGTGGACGCACAGAGATGGATTTTTAAAGGTGAAGAAATCAAGTTGGTCACTTTATTTTAGGTGCTTTAACTACTATGTACTTGCATCAAAAATAACAATTGTTAGGTACAATAAACTCATTGTGTTGATGTTGTGTTGCAAACACTTGTGCTGCTGTTGAGGTCTGATGCTGGTACGGTTAGGACAGGTTCAGTGGTGTGGGCAGGTTCAGTGTGGGCAGGTTCAGTGGTGTGGGCAGGTTTAAGGGTGGGTTAACAGTGGAATCAGGGCCTAAGACCTAAAGAGGCGTTTTGTTTCAATGGATTGATTTGTTTGAATTCTCTGGCACTGATGTGGCCCTTAACATGCACAAAAGCACGTTGGGAAAAGCACCTGAAAGCATGTTCGGGTTGGCCGGGCACAAGTTGGCATGGGGGGCTCAACAGCTTTATATGGATCTGTAGCACAACCCTTTTCATCCACAGTAACCAAACTTCATGCACTTCTAGATCTCATCAAGCTGAGCAACTTTAGCACATCATTAGCCAGCCCAACAGTAAGTTAGCTCTTATGGGTTGTTTACGGTGGCATATCCCTTCTAAAAATATATATTTTGGGGAATTTTTGCCTTTATTATGATAGGATAGTGCGAACTCTCTGTGTCAGCTGTGGGAACTCTGAGTCCTCTTCTGCACCTCTCTCTTGTGGGGTCCCTCAGGGGTCAGTTCTGGGTCCTCTTCTATTTTCATTGTATTTGCTACCGCTAGGCTCAGTAATTAGGAAACATGGTATATCTTTTCACTGCTATGCTGATGATAGTCAGATATACATGCCGATTAAAAAGAATGACACTGTCAGTTCGCTAATAGAGTGCCTAGACGATGTTAAAGCCTGGATGGCTATTAATTTTTTAAGTTTTAATACAAATAAAACGGAAGTGATGATTTTTGGTGGTACAAATGGGACTAGTTCTATTGAGCTGGGTGCCTTGGCCCAATATGTTAAACCAGTCATCACTAACCTAGGGGTTAAAATTGATGCTCATCTTAACTTTGACAGCCAGATCAGAGCAGTGGTAAAAACAGGCTTCTTCCAGTTGAGGCAATTGGCCAAAGTGAAGCCTTTTTTAGAAAGACGACAATTTGAGACAGTAATCCATGCCTTTATTACTAGCAGGCTGGATTACTGTAACTCACTTCTCGTGGGGGTTAGTGGGTCTTCTTTAGCTCGTCTTCAAATGGTGCAAAACGCTGCAGCACGTCTCTTGACAGGAGTACGTAAATATGAGCACATTACACCCGTCTTGGCGTCGCTTCACTGGCTGCCTGTACAGTACAGGATTAATTTTAAAGTTCTTTTATTTGTTTTCAAATCATTAAATGGTCTTGCCCCGTCTTATATTTCTGAGTTAATACATCTTCACACACCCATTCGCTCTCTTAGGTCAGCCGATAAACTGCTCCTTCACGTGCCCAAAACAAAACGTAAACTCAGAGGGGATCGCGCCTTTGCTGTGGCAGCTCCAAAATTGTGGAATGACCTGCCTCAGCCGGTAAAACAGGCCACTTCACTTACTCATTTTAAATCTCTTTTAAAAACTCATCTATTTTCCTTGGCCTTTAACACCGGGAGTTGACATTTTGTATGTTATTGTTTGTTTTATATGTTTTAATTTTAACTTACTTCACTATGTATTTTATAGTGCATTAGCTGTGTAGTGTTATGGTTTGTTTTGTACAGCACTTTGGGCTACTCCGGTCGTTGTAAAGTGCTTTATAAATAAAGTTTGCTTGCTTGCTTGCTTGCTAGTGTATAGTGGGCAGGACGCGAGGGGGACGGGATCGGAAAAGGTCCATGAGCCGGGACTCAAACTCGGGTCACCCGAAGCACAAAGGTCGATGTATGTCGGTGCGCTGCCCACGAGGCTATTGCTGCCGACAAGGGTGGCATATCCCTTTAACATTTGACCAACGTCATGATTTAGAGGTGACATATTATGCCTCTTTTCACTAGATGTAATATAAATCTCTGGTGTCCCCAGAATGTGTGTGTGAAATTTCAGCTCAAAATACCAGATCATTTATTACAGCTTGTCAAATTTGCCCCTTTTCGGGTGTGACCAAAATCGTGCCTTTTATGTGTGTGTCCTTTAAATGCAAATGAGCCTTTACACAAGCTTCATATTCTCCAGCAATAACAAACTTTTAGTCAAATCCCAGAATAACCAGTAGCGAGTGCAGCCTTACGGAGAGACTCAGGAAGAGCTTCTGAATGTTAGTGGAGACATTTCTGTAGTTGTTGTGGAGTTACACTGATCATCTCATCATCATGTTGAACTTCTCCACAAGTGTCCACAGTTCCTGAGGTCTTTATAAGACAGCGGTGACATGTTCTGGTCAATAGTGTTCAGTGCTCGTCTGTGCTCAACCACAGAACAGTTTCAGGCTCTGCTGGATCTTCACCAGTGTGTTAGAACTGGTCTCTGTTGGCGCGTGTGGAACCAAATGTCGGCTGGTGTGTGTAAACGTGCAGATTAAGGGCCAGGAATATTATAATAAGATCCTCTTCATACGTCAGAAGGAGAGCGAAATCTGATCGGATTATTTTATAACACGCTTGCAGAGAAAGACTGACCAGAACACAGTTACTGGGTTTCACTTTTCATGTTTTCTGTGTTGGTAGAAGCACCGGATTACAGCACTTACACACGGAGAAACTCAGATTTTCATGATATATCCCTTTAAGTGATTTTTTTTTTCCTGTTCTGTTGTCAGGATTCATATGGAGATACACCCCTACATGACGCCATTGCTAAAGACTTCAGAAGCATCATTGAGATTCTGACTGTGGTGCCCAACATCGATTTCACCCAGCAGAACAACCGCGGGTTTAACCTGCTCCACCACGCCGCTCTGAAGGGCAACAAGCTGTGAGTGTCCATCTTCCCCGTCCCAGAGTCGCTGCTCCTCCTTCAGTACACATCACTGTGCAATCATAACTGTTCAGCCACGTCATGCTCGTCAGATGTTTTTGCATAATAACACTAAACTCTGTATTTGACTGAATTTTCCTGCATAATTGTGCTAGTTACATGTCTCTCAAATGTGCTTATTCTCGCATAATGACTTAATTTACTCAAATCAATATTTAAAGAGGACCTATGATGTTTTTTTTCCATGTTCTTCTTTCTTTAAGTCAAGTCACCTTTATTTATATAGCTCTTTATACAATACAGATTGTTTCAATGCAGTTTTACAGTGATAACAGGAAAATCATGATTCATTGATGCAAACAGAGTTCATTTCGGATGTACAACAGCTCTAAAAGAAAATAGCATCATTATTCAGCTGAAGTCAGTTCAGTGTTGATTCAGTTCCGTTGTAAAGATCATCAATTATTAAATTAGTTAATTTCCTCTATAAAGCAGTTCTGCAGAAAGCAGGGATGTCCTCATCCAGGTCAGTTCAGTTCTCATGCAATAGTGTCAGTACAGTCTGATCAGTAATATTGTTGATTATAAAACTGTTAGTTCCAGTCCTTGATTCTGATTGGTCAATAGCTGTGTTTTATGTCACTACACAACACCCCTAGCAACTCTTAGCAACTTAAACATAGGCTATGTTCTCATTAATGTTGTTCATTGAAGCTTATAGAGTATTGTGAGAGATCGAGTAAGTGAGTGTACCTGCATTTACAGTTTATATAGCATCTTCCTTCAGGTCAGTACTCATTACTATATTCGTAAAAAAAATCTGTTTGAATGTCCGCTTCGATATCTTGTCCTTTTAACAGTTATGGTGTTTAGCCGTGCCATGACACGCTAATCATTCGGTTCACAACCAGTCCTTTCAATATAAAGTCTTCTCTACTGACAGACTCACTAAGTCAGTCTTTGCAGCCATCTAAAGGCGAAATAATGTAACTTCTGTTGCTGTTTATGGACAGGGACTATTTTTTCCAGTGGAAGGAAGGCTTTTAGTGATTTTACTTCATGAAAGTTGCATTGAAACATATTTTTTTTTTTTTTTTTGGCTTTAATATTTGCATTTTGTGGTAACCGTTATATAAAAGCAATAAGGTACGAGAGGCTGTGCTGTATCGTGAATAAGTCACGGCTGATTCCGCTTCGCGTCGAGCCTAACAACGTCCTTCAGCCGTGACTTATTCACGATACAGCACAGCCTCTTGTACCTCATTGCTTACATATAAAGTATCCCCAACTAAGCAAGCCAGAGGCGACAGTGGCAAGGAACCCAAACGGAGACAAAAACCTTGGGTGAAACCAGGCTCAATCAGGGAGCCAGTTCTCCTCTGGCCAGCGAACGAACATGGTGTCATTATGATTCAGACTGCATCACAAGTCAGAATTCAGATCAGGATCGGAAGCATTCAGATATTCATCCAGTTCCTTTTGCTTGAAGATCAGATCCATCATGCCGGTATGGAGCCGAAGCTGGCCATAGGGTCTATGCGGAGGACCTGTGCCGATGGCTGTCGTGTGACGAGGCCTTCAAAGGGGAGAGTCTAGTTAACACGGTCTCTTCTGACATTCAGGGCTGTGTTGTGGTCGTGTCTAGGTGCAGGTCCACCATCCGATCTGGATACGGGCCGGATTCAGCTGACTACGGTAACCTCAGGATAACCAGAGAGACTAATATTAGCCTGGATGCCATTCTTCTTACGATGTAACAAGTACATCAGGTGTTATAGGAAGTGTTCCCGGTTCCGGTTGACCTAGCCTAATTCATCCAGCGTAACAAATCTGTTAAATGAATGTGATAATGTATTATGTGTATGCTAGGTTAAAGAGATGTGTTTTTAGTCTAGATTTTTACAGAGTGTGTCTGCTTCCCGAACAAGGCTAGGAAGACTGTTTCAGAGTTAGGTGCTAAATAGGAAAAGGATCTACCGCCTGCAGTATCAATTGGGATGAATTTTGAGATCGCAATAGACGTGAAGGACTATAATGCGTTAAGAGTTCGCTCAAGCACTGCAGAGCTAAACCATTCAGTGCTTTGTTAGTAATTAGCATGATTTAAAAATGTATATGATGTTTAACAGGGAGCCAGTGCAGTGTTGACAGAACTGGGCTAATATGGTCATACTTCCTGGTTCTGGTAAGAACTCGAGCTGCTGCGTTTTGGACCAGCTGTAGTTTGTTTATTAAGCGTGCAGGGCAACCACCCAGTAGAGCATTACAGTAATCTAGCCTTGAGGTCATGAACACATGAACTAACTGTTCCGCATTTGTCATTGAAAGCATATGTCGTAGTTATATTTTTAAGATGGAAGAATGCGGTTTTACAGATGCTAGAAATGTGGCTTTAAAGTGAAAGATTGGTTACAAAGAGCACACCCAGGTTCCTAACTGAGGACAAATACTTGACAGAGAAGCCATCAAGTGAGAGACAGTATTCAAGGTTATTACGTGCAGAGGTTGGGAATGAAGTAGTGGGAAATTCCTAGATTAACTATGCATTCTGTTAATTTGGTGAATTGGTATATTTTGTCTGGGTGCGACGACCATCGAGTATCATCAGCGTAACAGTGAAAACTAATGCCATGCTTCCTAATGATATCTCCTAATGGTAGCATGTACACAGTGAACAGCAGTGGTCCTAGTACTGAGCCTTGAGGTACGCCATACTGAACTTGTGATCTAATGCCAATGTAATTTTCGAGTCTATTCAAAAGAATATTCTGGTCAATAGCATCAAATGCAGCACTTAGATCCACTAATAGAGAGATACAACCATGATCGGATGATAAGAGCAAATCATTTGTGACTCTAATGAGAGCAGTCTCAGTACTATGGTACAGTCTAAATCCTGACTGGAAATCATTGGAGATAAAATTTCTTTCTAAAAAAGGAACACAGTTGTGAGGATACCGCTTTTTCTAGGATTTTTTGACAGGAAAGGGAGATTTAAGATAAAATCATACTTTTAGTGTGTAATGTTGCTGTTTGAGCATGAGAAAGGTCAGCAAAGTTTGCCTTTGATACTCTTGACAAATACATGGCATATGACCTCTTGAGTGAGTCAGATTGGAGATGTTTCCTAATCCAGAACATGCTCTTCCAGCCACACTTGCTGGTAAACACGCACACGCAGGCTTGTACACGTTTCTTCCGGTTCTTTCATAACAGCGACACAGTTGACCCGAACAGCCACAGGGACACACTCCCTCGCACACACTCATGTAGTCACACTTAACGTGATTTACACAAGCTCCTGGATCTGGAGAACCAATCAGATTCAGGTTTCAGTTTAGGGTAAGAGTTTTTGTTTAGAAGTGTTGTGTTCTTTAGTAGTTCCTAAAGATTCTGCGGTGTATTTTGGATTCAATTAAATTATATTAAATATCGCAGGAGGAAATTAACACTGATGAATTTCTTGTTGTATTAAAGTAGTTTTAAGATGTATTATCTGC
Organism: Squalius cephalus; assembly: GCF_949319135.1. Lineage (NCBI taxonomy): Eukaryota > Metazoa > Chordata > Actinopteri > Cypriniformes > Leuciscidae > Squalius > Squalius cephalus. Next base: position 36,090,798 of record NC_137137.1, read on the forward strand.
GCATTAGTGCAGTATTGTAAATATGATGATTGTTTTCCAGCAAGTTTCCCAAACACTCCCCTCATCCAACATTGGTTGGATTATTTGTGATTATTAGCAATATCTGACTGGAAATCTTGGCCACATTTTGTGCAAAGTACCATGGGACATAGCAGGAATATTATGGTCTACTATTATATATATATATATATATATATATATGTAGCAATTTTACCAACACTTTATGAACTTAATCTTGCATTTTGATCAAAGATGTGTTTAACACTGTTCTCTTGCTGGTCTCTCATGTGATTTGCAAGCCACAAGAACATCTTGGCTCAAGTAGAAGGTGGTGAGAGATGATATGTCACATTGGAAACAGACAGAGTTCATTATTGTTCTCACAGACATGTGCTCTGTTTAGAGTGACACAGCAGAGAGTCTTAGAGAATATACAGCTGGTATAATGTGTCTGATCTGAAGGGTGATAGGAATGTTTAAGGCACAGTCTGAGAGAATCTTCTCTTTTGAGGTTATACAAATGCAGTTGATTGTGTTTCTTTGTATTAATTTAGTATATTCTGAGTGATGTATTACCGTTTCATTAATGCCTTGTGTCCGTGATGGACTGATCTGCGTTCAGAGAAGAGCGAGTGTGTGAGCGAGTGTGCGAGTGAGTTTGTGTGTGAGTGAGTGTGCGAGTGAGTTTGTGTGTGAGTGAGTGTGCGTGCGAGTGTGCGAGTGAGTGAGTGAGAGTGAGTGAGTGTGTGTGCAAGTGAGCGTGTGAGTGAGTGTGCGTGTAAGTGTGCGAGTGAGCAAGTTAGTGAGCAAAAAGTGAGTGTGTGTGAATGTGTGTGTGAGTGTGTGTGTGAGTGAGTGAGTGAGTGAGTGAGTGAGTGAGTGTGCGAGTGAGTGTGCGAGTGAGTGTGCGAGTGAGTGTGCGAGTGAGTGTGCGAGTGAGTGTGCGAGTGAGTGTGCGAGTGAGTGTGCGAGTGAGTGATGAGTGTTTGTGGTGAGTGAGTGAGTGTGCGAGTGTGTGTGTGAGTGAGTGATGAGTGTTTGTGGTGAGTGAGTGAGTGAGTGAGTGTGTGAGTGAGTGAGAGTGTGTGAGTGAGTGTGTGAGTGAGTGAGAGTGTGTGAGTTGAGTGTGTGAGTGTGTGAGTGAGTGAGTGAGTGAGTGAGTGAGTGTGCGAGTGAGTGTGCGAGTGAGTGATGAGTGTTTGTGGTGAGTGAGTGAGTGTGCGAGTGTGTGTGTGAGTGAGTGATGAGTGTTTGTGGTGAGTGAGTGAGTGAGTGTGTGAGTGAGTGAGAGTGTGTGAGTTGAGTGTGTGAGTGAGTGATGAGTGTGTGTGTGTGTGTGTGTGTGTGTGAGAGTGTTTGTGTGCGTGTGGGGGGGGGGGGTGTGGTGGGGGTTGTTTTGTTAGGAATCAAGGTCAGTAAGAGCAGATTGGTGACATGGCAGCCAATTGACTGACACCTGGGAGCAGATGTGCTTCCCCACACACACACACACACACACACACACACACACACACACACACACACACACACACACACACACACACAGTGTAATCTGATGTAGCGCTGCTGAATCCTGCTGGACATCAGCGTAAACAACTGCATACCCTTCAAGACTCAGCTAATCTACCTCACACACACACACACACACACACACACACACACACACACACACACACACACACACAGGAGGAGCTGGAGTTTTGTTTTTTTGACCTTCCAAACACCCTCTTTTAAGTACATGACGCTAAACTGTATAATTGACTGTTGTCCTTGGCTAGATTCCCTACGTAACTGTTCTAGTTTCATGTCACATTCTGCTCTACTTCTCTTATAATGAAATCAGGTTACATTTCAATGGTCCACTTTAGACATTCTGCTTACGTACAAGTGATGCTGCAAAACGTCAACTAGCTCTCATTAGAGTATTAGTACTTTATTAGGTTAGGGTTAGTCGATTAAGTTGACATGTAGTTGCTAATTTACTTATAGTCAGTAGAATGTCTAAAGTGACCATCGAAATAATTTACATTCAGATCAATAGTTCATGTTTGTATATTTAATTATTTAGTAAATGAGTAGCCATGTAATGAAAAGCATAATGTACAGCCAGCCAGTCGTTAACACTATAAAATACATTGTAACACTTTACAAGAAGGTCCCATCAGTTAACATTAGTTAATCCATTCAATAGCAATAAGCAATATACTGTCAAACCATAATTTATTCAGAAACCTTCAACATTTCTCACATTATCAGTTTATTCGCTATAGTTTAGAGAATGGTAATGAAATATGAGCAGAACTCAGTTGATATTTGACTGGTTTTGTCCGTCCTTCTGTTAGACTGTCTCACACATGAATTATGTTGAATATCTGTCAGCTGTTAAATTTAACTACACAATTAGATAATACCAGTTTAGCTCAACCAATCACCAAGCAATGCTTCATTGTGTTCAGTCCGTGTGTAAAAAGAGCATTAGCAATTAAAGAAAACACACTTCAGCAAAACATGAGCAGCTCAAAGTGTCAGAATCATTTTTGGTCCCTAAGTTTTACTGGTAGTCACTGTATGAAGAATATTTGGGTATAATATGTCACAGTTTACTTTATTTTGCTCTCCTCACTTACATAAATGACCTATAGTGTCCTGCACACACTAGTAAACAAATATCAAATGATATCTGATGTCTGAATAATTTTAGATTTGACTGTATATGTGTTTCCATGTTTATTAATCTTTATTAACATTAGTTATTAACAATACAGCTGTTCATTGTTAGTTCAGGTGATTTCAATAATATTAACTTTTGATTTTAATCATGCATTAGTAAATGTGGAAATTGACATTAAATAATATTAATAAATGCTTTAGAAATATTGTTCAGTGTTAGTTCATGTTAACTAATGTTAACAAATGGAACTTTATTGACCTTGTAAACCCCAACAGACTGATAGAAGATCCTGAGCCGGTGTTCCTGGTGTCTGAAAACAGATTTAAATGTAAAATGTGGCGTCTAAGCTTCTACGATCCTCTGAGCGAGTGCTAATAGCGCTGGATTCTGACCTTGTGTGTGTGTGTGTGTGTGTGTGTGTGTGTTCCTCCAGCGCAACGGAGATGATCTTGGCTAGAGCGCGACAGCTGGCTGACGTGAAGAAGGATGATGGATTCTCCGCTCTTCATCTCTCCGCTCTAAACAACCACCGGGATGTGGCCGAGATCCTCCTCAAAGAGGTGTGAGAGATCACGCTGTTCCTTATTCCCAAATTTAAAGTGATAGTTCACCCAAAACTATAGTTAGTTAGCCCATGATTTACTCTCCCTCAAGTCATCCTAGGTGTATATGACTTTCTTCTTTCAGACGAATACAATCAGAGTTATATTAAAAAATGTCCTGGCCCTTCCAAGCTTTATAATGGCAGTGGATTGCCGTTTCTGTTTTGAAGTCCATAAAAGTGCATCTGTCCATCATAAAAGTGCATCTGTCCATCATTAAAGTGCATCTATCCTTCATAAAAGTGCATCTGTCCATCATAACAGTGCATCTGTCCATTATAAAAGTTCATCTATCCATCATAAAAGTGCATCATAAAAACCCTGATTATGAGAGAAACAGATTGATTGACCGGTGGTGTATCTGTGACTCTTTTGTTTTGAAGGGTCGCTGTGACATCAACATCCGCAACAACCGTAACCAGACGGCGCTGCAGTTGTGCGTAACTCAGGGTCACATGGCCCTGGTGGCTCTGCTGGTGACGGAGGGCGCAGACGTGAACGCGGAGGACGAGGACGGTGACACGGCGATGCACACGGCTCTGAGCCGACAGCAGCTGAGCACAGTCATGAGCAGTGCAGAGGGAGAGGGAGCCGCGCTGTACAGCAGGGTAAGATGAGCCGCTCACAGGGACCACACCTCAGGCCTCGGACACACTAAACGTGGTTTCGTTAGAAAACGTTTCTTTTTCTCCGTTTTGGCCCTCCGTCTACACTGAGGGCACGTTTACACGACAACGATATGCTTAAAACGGAGAGGTTTTTCCTTTGAGTTTTCCGTGTACAGGCGACACCATTGTCAAAACGATCCCCATTCACACAGATCCGTGAAAACGACTAGAAACGCTGTATTCTGCTGCCAGGCCACTAGAGGAGCCGCTCACAGGGACCACACCTCAGGCCTCGTACACACCAATACGTTTTCATTAGAAAACGCATCTTTCTCTCTGTTTTGGCATTCCATCTACATGGAGACAGCGTTTTTTATTAATGAAAACAAACCTTTTTGAAAACGCTCTCTAAAGTGGATAAATTTGAAAACTATTTTATTCAACTATTTGAAAATATGTAAAATAAATTAAATTAGTTAATTAGTGGGTGCTTGCCAAAAGCAAGGCACTCACTATTGCTATTGCTCATACTTATTATTATTTTCTTATTTATTATTCCGCCAAACGTTTGAAGCGCTACTCCTCCCGCAGCTTTTGTCACAGACCCACGAATGAGGCATCAGATCGTGCGGATTATTCGTGAATGGTGTGCTATGACTTTTCTAAGCGAACGGGGGGGCGGTGTTCGCCCCAGGGGCGAAAAAAATCCCATAGACTTAACATTGCGACAAACTTTGACGAGTCATAGCTCAGAGCGAGGATTTCGCAGAAACGTGTGATTTGCCACATTTGAAGAGGCTGACAGGCTCTGTAAGAACATTCCTCACAATGGGGTAAAAGTTGCACCCCTGGGGGGCAGGAGCTGCCCAAATTTTCCCATGTAGCAACGTGGTAAAAACATCTTGCTTGCTAAAAATTGGCTAACCTTACCCTGGCAACCGAGTAGCGAGTTTTGCCACTGCAAGCACCCACTCACATTTTCTTCAGGAAATGTACATTCTAGTTTTTAATGCTATTAATGATAAGTAAATAGTCAAAGTCAAGTCAAAATTTATTTATATAGCACAATTTATATTTCAGATCTAAATCCCGCATTTTAATACATTTGTCACTCCTGAAACTTTGCACTCAGCTGCATGAAAATAAACATTTATTATAATTATGAATAGCACAAACAAACTCAGATTCTGACTGACTTAAACGTCTCTGATTGGTCATTGCCTTCATGTGCATGTCTGTGATTGGCTACAAATCTCAACACTGTAAAAACAGGTTGTAAAGAGAAACCTTTGATGCTCCACACACCAGAGC
>NC_137137.1:36098489-36265989 GCF_949319135.1 Squalius cephalus
AATGAATACCCACTATGCCACAACGAACCCTGCCTGTCCCAGTGTGAAGCTGTCATAGGCACACTTAGAGCGAGAGCACTCGTGCGCCTGGTGTAGAAGGAATGTCCAGACTATAAAACCTTGCGAATGTGTGTGGAGTGGCCCAGCCAGTCGCTTCACATATCTCATGAATAGGTACCCCTGAAAGGATCGTGTCTCTTCAGAATGTGCTCACAGAATGAAGAAGTGCATCCACTGCCAGGTGACAATAACAAAGAAGGTTCTAGAAAGGCTCTAGAGGACGCCATGCCTCTGGTTGAGTGAGCCCTCACTGCCAAAGGTGAAGGCAAACTGCGTACCTGATAGGCCAGAGAAATAGCCTGAACTATCCAGTTGCTGATGGTCTGTTTAGAAGCATAGAGCCTCTTCTTGGGAGACCCGAAACACACCAGCAACTGGTCTGACTTCTGCCAATGAGAGGATCTCTGGACATAAATCTTGAGAGCTCTGACAGGGCAGAGCAGATGGAGTCTCATCTTCCGCCATCATGTGAGGTTGAGGATGAAAAGCCTGCAGAACCATTGGATGTGCCGTGTTAGAAGGCACCTTAGGCACATAGCCTGGGATGCAAGATAGCCTTAATTCCCCCGGGAGCAAACTCCAGGCACTCAGGAGTTATAGAGAGGGCCTGAAGATCTCCTTCTCTTTTTAGAGAAGTGATGGCTAATAGAAAGGCTACCTTGAGAGAAAAGTTCTTGGCCTCAGCCGACTCCAGAGGTTTGAAGGTGGCCTCGACCAGCCCTTCGAGAACCACTGCCAGGTCCCATGTGGGAACCCTGGTACGAGTCGCAGGTCTCATCCTCCAGGCCCCACGGAGGAACCGTACGACCAGCTGATCTCTTCCTAGAGGCCCATCACCCAGAGGAGCGTGGAAAGCCACAATGGCAGCCACGTACACCTTGAGTGTGGACGGGGTAAGACCAGCCGAGAAGCGATCTTGGAGGAACTCCAGCACTGAAGCCACCGGGCAGTTAACTGGGTCCACCTCACGCTCTCGACACCAAGTGGAAACACATTTCCATTTCATGCCGTACAATTTCCTCGTGGAGGGAGCTCTAGAACCGAGTATGCTGTTTTTTGCTGTACGCTTCGAGATATTTCTCAGTGAACACAGCCAGCACCCTCAAGAGTTGACTGGACATGCCTCGCATCCCAACAGTATCACACCGATCGCGTGTGTCACCTCCCGAAGTTTAACGTGGGCAGGAAGACACACATTTTCAGCTGTGCTTATGGTAACAATTCAAGTTCCTACAGGACAAACAACACCAAATAGGACCGACAGTTGTACACAGAGTGCTTGCTGAAGAGCAGATAGCTAACTCTGTTGTGTGCCGGCGTCCCTTTGTAGTTTCTGTGTATGCTGTCACACGTTACGTCATGACGCAGCATCAATCACGATTGGATTAGTTTCATTCAGACGTCGTTCCGATGCAGTGTGAGTTCCCTCGAAAGGGAACTTCTCTATTTTAAGCATATCGTTGCCATGTAAATCAGGGTTTTTCCTACATTGAACATTTTTTGGTGGCCGCCAAAACGATTTTTTGTCCCGCCAAAGCCTTATTTGATCTGTAATTGGGTTTTGTGAGTAAAGCCGGCTACTGACGGAGTGACGGAGAGAACGATCACAGCGCCCCACCCCCGCGCGGGCACTCTCCATCTTCAGTTCTGTCTTTGCTCTCTCCCTCGCATCAAAATCAACTGATCCTAAAGGTCGGACGGCCGAATCCATGTTTCACGTGGTGCATTCGGAGAATATTTTTGCTGAATTAGCGCTGGGTGTGAATTGCAGTCAAAAAAAAGTTGCCTTTTCTTCTCGTACAACTTGTGACAAGCATTCCGCTCATGCAGCTGACGTAACTTTAAATAAACGCAAAAAAAAAAAATCTATCCAGTTTGAAGTGTTTTTTTTGTGTGTGTGTTGACAAATCTTTCGTGATGTCCTAACAGCCAGGATTCCCACACAACACGTCCGCTAAAGTCCGATTCGCGACCTAATGACTCATTTGAGCCGATTCATTATAATGAATGGTCAAAGCAATTGGTCTGCCCGTCAGTGTCTGAATCGGTGTATAACAAATCATTACTTAGAAGAACATACACATCTGAAATGAGAAAGTAAGTGTGCTTACCTCATTTAGCAAGAGTGTTTAGTAGAATTTAGCCTTAATAATCCACAGTATGTATAGGCCTATGACAATGTGTAGTAAATTACCTATAAAATCATTTAGTTTAAAGTTAGACTGGAGTGAGATGAAACTAAGCACAAAGCTGTTGCTAGCTAGCTGCTAATTTTATATGGTAAAAAATTACACTATTACACATATTAACGCTACGTTTTTAATGCTACTTTTTAATTTATATGATTATACTAAAATAATCTATCAAAAAAGGATTTTATCTTTCAAAACAATGAAAGCCAGTCGTGGAAAAATCACAGCTTTTTTTGCAAAGGGGGCAAGAAAGGATGACAGTGAGAGTGACAGGTAATATCTGTGTCTGATAATTGCATAGTCTATATATAATTTGGAAGAGGTTTAAAATTGAATAATTCTCAGCCACAGTCTGGAAGAAAATGATGGCCCCCCAAAAAAATAAAATAAAAAGAATGAACAACCAAATATTAACAACGAGGAAAATTCATAAATGTAACATTTATTGTCAATATTGGGCTTGCGGATCATGTGGGTACTAGGGTACTCTTTGCTGTGTGCGGATGACCATGTCGGTCAGCCACCACCGAAGACCAATTTTGACCCAGGAAAAACCCTGTAAACGTACCCATAAACAACATTTAAAAGCTGGATTCTCACCACAGGGGGGCTTTAGGGAAATAGCTTTACAGTAGCAGTATTTAAAGACTCTAGATTATGTTCTCATTCTCTTTTACGTCCTGCAAGGAAACAGGTGTGTTTTATCTCTTTCCTGACTGACTCCTGCTCTTCCCTCTTCCCTCTCTCAGACCAGACGGAGGTGGAGTGCAGCCCGAGCTCGGAGAACTCAGAGCAACACAACCTGCTGGAGCAGCTTCAGTCCCGGTACCGGCAGATGGAGGAGCGCATCACCTGCCCCATCTGCATCGACAACCACATCAAGCTGGTGTTCCAGTGCGGGCACGCCTCCTGCATCGACTGCAGCGCCGCGCTCAAGACCTGCCCCATCTGCCGGCAGACCATCCGCGAGCGCATTCAGCTCTTCGTCTGACCCGGGCTTCGTCTGACCTGAGCTTCATCTGTCCCCGAGGAGTCGATTCAAAATCAGCCATGGATGCGTGAGAATCCATTCTGGAGGATTTGGACCTTGTGTTTCCGAGTAGCATGAGGACGTCTGCTGCTCCGACTGGCTAAACATCTGTAACTACAGTATTATGGAGCGAAGAGTGAAGCGAGATATAAAGTCAGAATTGCGAGATACAAAGTTACCTTTTTTTATCCTGTGGCGGAAACAGGCTTCCATACAATTCTGACTTTTCTCGCAACCGCAAATTTAGATCTCGCAATTATTACTTTTTTCTCCGAAAAATGAGAAACAAACTCGCAATCCTGACTTTTCTCGCAATTGGGAATTGTATAACTGATTATAATTATAACAATTTTAACTCCCAATTGCGGGAAAAGTCAGAATTGCACATTTTATATCTCACAATTCGGACTTTATAAATCGCAATTGCGAGTTTGTATCTCACATTTCTAAGGAAAAAGTAATAATTGTGAGATATAAATTCGTAGTTGCGATATACGCCATCATTTAGGATGCGACTGAAAATCATCCATGGTCGTGTGAAATTCCATTCTGGAGAATTCGGACCTTGTGTTTCCGAGTAGCATGAGGACGTCTGCTGCTCCGACTGGCTAAACATCTCTAACTACAGTATTATGGAGTGAAGAGAAGTTCACTGGCTCATGGGAGGTCACCTGATATTCTCCACATACCCAGCATGCAACGTTCTGTGAGCTGACACGCAATACCTGGGCCATATTTTACTCTAAAATCCGAAGAAAGAATATTAAAGATATTTCGCCTTATTTTTTTTTTGTGACGTTTTCATCATCGATTCGCATTACTTCAAGTGTTTATGCATACATGCTATCATCTAAATGAAACATTGGTAACACTTTACAATAAAAAGTTCATTAGTTAACATTAGTTAGTGCGTTAAGCAACATGAACTAACAATGAGCAATACATTTGTTACTGTATTAGTTAATGTTAGTTAATACAAAAACAACTGTTCATTGTTTGTTCATGTTAGTTCACAGTGCATTAACTAATGTTAACTAATACAACCTTTGAATTTAATAATGTATTAGTAAATGTTGAAATTAATATGAACTAAGATTAATAAATGCTGAAGAAGTATTGTTCATTCTTAGTTCATGCTAACTTAGGTAGTTAACTAATTAACTTTATTGTAAAGTGTTACCGGAACATTATTGCATTTACAATGAATATAATTCTCCTTGAAACATGTGATTCTGGGGTGAAATATGGCCAGATCTGATCCAGCACTCATCAGTCCCTGAGAACGCCGTGTTTGTGCCGTTGTGTCGGAGAGCCGTGTTGTACAGATGCCTGTACCGTACCCGATCTAGGATTTACTCGAGCAAAGATATACATACTGCATGCTGGTGAGCATATTATCTACATCATATGTTGTGTCACAGAGGACATTTGTAGTGTTATAAGTACAGACGACCTGTAATTTCTACCCGTGTGTGATTATGGCTCTGTGTCTGTGTGACTGAAAAGGCGTTCAAGGCCGATAAAAGTAGATTAAACTGTGTCAGCAGAGGTGCTGAATGCTTCACAATACTAGCAGTTGTTTCATTTTCTCAGGTTCATGCAAGTCCGTTCGACTCAGAGTGCAAGACGCCTCCCTCTGTAAACTTTACAAACGTTCGGCCTTATCCACTGGCATTGCATGACATTATATGAAGTATTTATTAGCCTCATAAACCAGATCTCCCACTGTAATGCTTTGCCTAAATGTGTTCTGGGATTGAAATCACTTGTTTTGAGCATCACAGTGAATTGGAAACTCCTAGGATTTAAAGAGAACGTTCATCACTGCTGTCATTATTTCCTCACCCTCACATCTTTTGTTTTTCCATGGAATACAAAGTAGGCTAGATTGTTTTTGTTTTTTAAAGAGTCGTCATACACTGTAGCTCTGATGTCAGTCGAGCTTCAAAAAAGAACCATAAAATCAAAAATAGTCCATGCTTTTACTCCAAAGTAATCCAAGGTCATGTGTGAGAAACTATGGAAGCTTGTTTACACCTGGAATACAGAAATAAAAAAGGTAATTGTGACATTTTTATCTCGCGATTTATTGTTTTTTTCTCTGAAATGTGAGAAACTTGCAATTTCCAATTTGCAAGATATAATCTCTCAATTATATGGAAGCTTGTTTACGCCACAGAATAAATAAAGCTTCCATACAATTCAGACTTTTCTCGCAAACCACAACTGTATATCTCGCAATTCTGACTTTTCTCGCAGTTGTGGATTGTATAACTTAATTATAAAAATTTTAACTCCCAATTGCGAGAAAAGTCAGAATTGCAAATTTTATATCTCACAATTCGGACTTTATAAATCGCAATTGCGAGTTTGTATCACATTTCAGAGGAAAAAAAAGCATTGCGAGATATAGATTTCGCAGTTGCGAGAAAAGTGAGTTTATATTTCGTAATTTGGATTTATAAAGTCAGAAATGTGAGATAAAAAGTTGCAATTTCCATTATTTATTTTTTTATTCTGTGGCAGAACGGAGACGTCCGTAGACGTTCCGACGTATTAGGATCACGCCAGGGAGCCTATCATCTTCAAGCGTTAACAGAACGAGCCAATACACATTGGCATGCAAGATTTGCATCTCGCGCTCCGCCCCGCAGTGCGAGTATAAATAGGAAGCGAATTCAAGCACCATTTGTTTCCCGGGCTCTGCCAAGGGAAAGACACAGGCTCACCGCAGGGAGCCATACCGTGGAAGAATACACATATTGGATCGCCGTAGGGATCACAACATATGGGACCCAGCCTAGCACAGGTTCCACCAATGCATGCTAGTGTTAGGCCTGCCGAGGGGTGTGGAGGAACTCGACGGTTCGGCTAACGGGGAACTCACCCTGAGCAAAAATGTCATACATAAGTGAGCACACTGGGGGATACTGGCTCGACAAGAAGGCTATAAAACCTAGCGAACGTGTTTGGTGTCTCCCAGCCCGCAGCTCTACAGATATCTGTCAGTGAGGCACCTTGTGCCAGTTCCCAGGAAGAAGCGACACCCCGGAGTGGGCTCACAACCTGAGGGGGAATGGTGCGTCTTGGGATTGGTACACCAAGACGATGGCATCCACTATTCAGTGGGCCAAAGAGCATGCTAGAGAGAAAGCATATGCACAGTTTAATATATATACTATAATATATATTTTTATTTTATCATTATATATATAATTTATACAAAACTGTTATGCGCATGTGCTCCCGCATGCGCTATTTTGATCACAACACATTTTCTCTTCAGTACTCTTCTTTCACAGTAGTCTTCCTTCATAACTCGTACTGATAAAGATATATTTGTGTAAATAGTTTTTTTACACAGCATGCCTGGACACTTGGTCTAGGGGAACTCCGGCCCGTAGAATGAAGAGTCTGACCACGGGCTGAAGGCCGGGGTGATTGTCACACTCGGCCGTGAAGCCAGTGCTGAAGCGGCCTCATATGAAGCAACCCGAGCAGCGTTTCTGCAGCTGCAGAGGAGTCTGGTTCAGCCAAAGATGCTGTTCCTGGACCACAAGAGTGGACATTGCCCGACCGACTGAACATGCGGCAACCTTCGTCGCTCGGAGGGCGAAGTCAGTTGCCGTATGGAGCTCAGCCATGAACTCTCGGTCAGGGCTACACTCGTGCATGTCCATGAGTGCTTTGGCCTGATGGACCTGCAGCAACACCATGGCATGCTGGGAGGAGGCAGCCTGTCCATTGGCTCTGTAAGCCTTGCCCGTGAAAGTGGATGAGATCTTACAGGCCTGTGATGGGAGACACGGATCACCCTTCCAGGAGGTAGCAGTCGCCGGATACATTTGCATCGCGACCGACTACTCAACCGGAGGATTATTCACGTACCCTTGGGCCGAACTACCGTCAAGGGTAGTGAGGGGGAGCTCTGTTTTGGGAAGGAAAAGGTACTTCTGGAAAGAAAGGCACTGGGGCTGTGTGCTGAGGACCAGCACGGTCCGTCCCGAGATACCCAATTATCCGGCCTCGAGGGTTCGGGACACGGTGGAGGGGTCCAGTCGAGCCCCGCACTCTCGGCGGCCTGGGAAAGCATAGCCATCAATTCTGAATCAGCCTCGAGCAACGCAACTCTCCCTGAAGGAGTCTTCATCTCCAGACTCAAGCTCACCCTCCGATGCTGCGATAGACATCTGGTCAGCAGGGGGAGCCCCGAATGAAACGACTGGCTGGTCATGAGAGGCGATTCACCGGAAGCTCCACGGCTTGCAGTGTGTGAGAGGAGTGAGGGGCCCACAGGGATTGGGTACCGGGCAGGGAAGCCCTCACTGTGATCCTCAGATCACCTTGGCTAGTCGTCGAACTCGCCCTCTTTTGGGGTTGGCCAAAGAGGCACTAGATCAAGGCATAGGGTTAGGGTAAGGGGGACTCCTCCTCATTTGAGGTATAGGAGTCTCGACCATAGCACAGAGATCGTCATGTTCCCGCAATGAATGCCCAGACACACGATGCAATGTTCGTGACCGTCAGCCTGTGCCAGGGAACGAACGCATCCAGAAACACACCGGTGATATGACATCTTGAAAAAGACACACCCGTGTTTGCTCTCTCATTAATTAGCTCTCTCAGTGCCGAAACACTGACGGGGGATGGTGCAGCCCGCACAGTGAAGCACTCATTCACTGTTTAGAAACCATCGATTAATTGCGATTAATCGTGCAGCCCTAGTTTCAACACTCTTCAGAGGCATACAGTTATCTGTTCCACTCCGAAACGAAAGACAAATGGTGCTTGCATTCGCTTGCTATTTATACTCGCGCTGCGGGGCGGAGCGCGAAATGCAAATCTCGTACGCCAATGTGCATTGGCTCGTTCTGACTCGAAGATGATAGGCTCCCTGGCGTGATCCTAATACGTCTACGTATGTCAAACGAAACAGACTGAAAAGGAAACAATCTTCCATGAGCAACACACACACATTTTTTAAGCTTTGTAAAGTGGAATGGAATCTCTATCGTTGCATGGAAATAGCTGTGCATTTTTAGGCATGAGGGTGAGCAAACATGAACTGTCATTTCTGAGTGAACTGTTTCTGTAACAGTTATTGTATTTCACCTGCTATTATGATGTAAGAACTGAATGGCAGCTGGGTGTGTATTTTACCATTGTTAGTTGAAATATTTCCACCATGAATTCGACCTGTAAGCACTCGAGCATCAGTTCATCCCCTCATAGAGTCTCATGTCTGTTGTGTGTTTCTGTTCCAGAAGGGCTTACTGTGTGCATTTATTATATTTTAATGTATACGTCATTCTGTGGCGGGCTTTTTTTTTTAATAGGTCCTGCTTTTGGGACAGCCAACGCTAACACGTAAATCTGAATGTCTCGCTGTACGCCAGATCCTGAGAAATACTATGGCGAAATTAGTGCCAAAATGAGTCAGCGTGTGCGGAGGAGCATCATGTCCGGATCAAGCCTTTGTGATGTTTTTATTTAACTTATAGTTGTATTTTATAATTTGTTTAAATTGAAATTTTGTGTAGTTCTTTTGCTTTTTCGATTAAGATGACAGTGGAAGTCAGCCTCGGCTTTTAGAATAGAAGGACAGTCTAGTTTTATGAAGCTTATCTGCTAACAGCTCACCTTATACAACATCACTTCTGTTCAATATTACTGCGAAGTGACTGCGTAAATTATTACTGTTTATGTTAGATATTATAATATACAAAGTATCCTGATGAAAATGGCATGTTGTACTTCACATGGATTTATTAAAATCAAAACTTATTGTGAAGGTAAATTTTAGAATCCAGAAAGCAAGTTCAGAATTGACTCTCAGAATGACGTCGTCGTCTTTTCCGTGTAGAATATTGACGATCTAGAATTCATCTAGAACTGTCCATTTGTAATGATATTGTTTGTGTTGTACATAATACTACATGTGATTCAAAAGAACAAAACGTATGTGAGTTGTCAGCAGGTAAGGATAAAAACATGATAATGAACGACAGAAATGGTTTAAGTTTAAGGAAAGTGTATGTCAGATTATTTAAGCAAAAATAATAAAATGTTACAAAATGTTTATACAGTTCAGTATGTGGAGTTCCGATGTTGGCCTTACTGTCCATTTCCTATATTTATTTTGTTTGTTTTTGTCACCTTTTTTTCAAGTTTTACTCTGTAAAAAATATTTTGAAGTAAATATTGAACTGTTTTATAAGCATATATTTATGGTTTCATTTTTTGGGAGCTGTAGTGGCGGGGTCTACGGATCTCACTGATGAATAAAGTTGAGAATGAATTCTCGTTTCAGCATTGAAAAGCTTGGAGAAAAGCAGAGAAAATGGCCCTGACATATTTTAAAGTCCCCCTGTGGTGAAAATACAGCTTTTAATATTGTTTATTTGTCTATGTGGTGTTTTTAATATGCTTTAAGACAAACCATGTGTACATTCATAAGTCGACAGCATTGCTGAATATTCTCTCCTTAAAGTGAACCAAAGACAGTCTCAAAAACACGCTTTGAAATCGCTGGTGTTTCTGACGTCACAAACTACCTTGTTGTCACAGAGTCAGCCACACCAGGCTTGTTCGACTTGAACCGGCGCTGCATAGACCGATCGGTGAATGACATCAAAGTAGAAGCAGATCCCGTCTACGGAGAGCCTGGCCACTCCCTATTAAGTCCTATTGTACCGAATGTTGGTTGTAGTTCCTCCAGAGTTCCACTGGGGGCGATCGCCCATGAGTGCAGAATGAATGGGAGTCAATGGAGCTAGACGGCTAAATTTGTCTCTTTCATCCGACTGCCGTTGAGAAATCTCAGATTTGATTGTAGGTTTTGCAAGAGACGTTTCAACATGGGTTATAGGTCGAAAGTTGAATGAACAAGTACTTATGTCCTTTCGATTTCTTACAGGTTGAGTTGTTGCCCATAACGACCAGAGATACCGCTTGATGGCATCGTGGCATCTGAAGCGGGACCAGAAACAAACAAAACAAAAACTCTTCCAGCACGTGTATTTACCTGTGTCAGCTGTGTTGTGTATTTACCTGTGTCAGCTGTGTTGTGTGTTTACCTGTGTCGGCTGTGTTGTGTGTTTACCTGTGTCGGCTGTGTTGTGTGTTTACCTGTGTCGGCTGTGTTGTGTGTTTGCCTGTGTCGGCTGTGCTGTGTGTTTGCCTGTGTCGGCTGTGTTGTGTGTTTACCTGTGTCGGCTGTGTTGTGTGTTTACCTGTGTCGGCTGTGTTGTGTGTTTCCCTGTGTCGGCTGTGTTGTGTGTTTACCTGTGTCGGCTGTGTTGTGTGTTTGCCTGTGTCGGCTGTGTTGTGTGTTTGCCTGTGTCGGCTGTGTTGTGTGTTTGCCTGTGTCGGCTGTGTTGTGTGTTTACCTGTGTCGGCTGTGTTGTGTGTTTCCCTGTGTCGGCTGTGTTGTGTTTCCCTGTGTCAGCTGTGTTGTGTGTTTGCCTGTGTCAGCTGTGTTGTGTGTTTCCCTGTGTCGGCTGTGTTGTGTGTTTCCCTGTGTCGGCTGTGTTGTGTGTTTCCCTGTGTCGGCTGTGTTGTGTGTTTCCCTGTGTCGGCTGTGTTGTGTGTTTCCCTGTGTCGGCTGTGTTGTGTGTTTGCCTGTGTGTTTACCTGTGTCAGCTGTGTTGTGTGTTTACCTGTGTCAGCTGTGTTGTGTGTTTCCCTGTGTCGGCTGTGTTGTGTGTTTCCCTGTGTCGGCTGTGTTGTGTGTTTGCCTGTGTGTTTCCCTGTGTCAGCTGTGTTGTGTATTTACCTGTGTCGGCTGTGTTGTGTGTTTCCCTGTGTCGGCTGTGTTGTGTGTTTCCCTGTGTCGGCTGTGTTGTGTGTTTACCTGTGTGTTTACCTGTGTCAGCTGTGTTGTGTGTTTACCTGTGTCAGCTGTGTTGTGTTTACCTGTGTCGGCTGTGTTGTGTGTTTCCCTGTGTCGGCTGTGTTGTGTTTCCCTGTGTCAGCTGTGTTGTGTGTTTGCCTGTGTCAGCTGTGTTGTGTGTTTCCCTGTGTCGGCTGTGTTGTGTGTTTCCCTGTGTCGGCTGTGTTGTGTGTTTCCCTGTGTCGGCTGTGTTGTGTGTTTCCCTGTGTCGGCTGTGTTGTGTGTTTCCCTGTGTCGGCTGTGTTGTGTGTTTGCCTGTGTGTTTACCTGTGTCAGCTGTGTTGTGTGTTTACCTGTGTCAGCTGTGTTGTGTGTTTCCCTGTGTCGGCTGTGTTGTGTGTTTCCCTGTGTCGGCTGTGTTGTGTGTTTGCCTGTGTGTTTCCCTGTGTCAGCTGTGTTGTGTATTTACCTGTGTCGGCTGTGTTGTGTGTTTCCCTGTGTCGGCTGTGTTGTGTGTTTCCCTGTGTCGGCTGTGTTGTGTGTTTACCTGTGTGTTTACCTGTGTCAGCTGTGTTGTGTGTTTACCTGTGTCAGCTGTGTTGTGTTTACCTGTGTCGGCTGTGTTGTGTGTTTCCCTGTGTCGGCTGTGTTGTGTTTCCCTGTGTCAGCTGTGTTGTGTGTTTCCCTGTGTCGGCTGTGTTGTGTGTTTCCCTGTGTCGGCTGTGTTGTGTGTTTGCCTGTGTCAGCTGTGTTGTGTGTTTCCCTGTGTCGGCTGTGTTGTGTGTTTACCTGTGTCAGCTGTGTTGTGTGTTTGCCTGTGTCAGCTGTGTTGTGTGTTTACCTGTGTCAGCTGTGTTGTGTGTTTCCCTGTGTCGGCTGTGTTGTGTGTTTACCTGTGTCGGCTGTGTTGTGTGTTTCCCTGTGTCGGCTGTGTTGTGTGTTTCCCTGTGTCAGCTGTGTTGTGTTTCCCTGTGTCGGCTGTGTTGTGTGTTTACCTGTGTCAGCTGTGTTGTGTGTTTCCCTGTGTCGGCTGTGTTGTGTGTTTCCCTGTGTCGGCTGTGTTGTGTGTTTCCCTGTGTCGGCTGTGTTGTGTTTCCCTGTGTCGGCTGTGTTGTGTGTTTACCTGTGTCAGCTGTGTTGTGTGTTTCCCTGTGTCAGCTGTGTCGTGTGTTTGCCTGTGTCAGCTGTGTTGTGTGTTTGCCTGTGTCAGCTGTGTTGTGTGTTTACCTGTGTCAGCTGTGTTGTGTGTTTCCCTGTGTCAGCTGTGTTGTGTGTTTCCCTGTGTCAGCTGTGTTGTGTGTTTCCCTGTGTCGGCTGTGTTGTGTTTCCCTGTGTCAGCTGTGTTGTGTGTTTCCCTGTGTCAGCTGTGTTGTGTGTTTCCCTGTGTCAGCTGTGTTGTGTGTTTGCCTGTGTCAGCTGTGTTGTGTGTTTATCTGTGTCAGCTGTGTTGTCGATGCCTCGAGAGAAAAGAAAGTGCAGAGCTGAAAGCACCAAAGTGACTGAAGGATTGCCGTAAAGCAGTATCTCTGGTCGTACGATGTGTGACGTCATTGATATTTTAAAAGACTTTTTAAAGCAAATAAGTGACTCTAAAAAATCTAACACCCAGCAATGTGTAATTTCTTTGCATCTCCTTTCGAATACAACATTCAAATTACTAGACAAAAAATAATATTACCTTAAGAAAAGTGGATTTTAGGGGTAGACCTCCATTCACTCTGCACTCGTCCTGTGAGCGCCCTCATGTGGAGCCAGAGTGGAACTGCAACCAGTTCAGAAGCCGGAAGTTTACTGAGAGTGGAAGTTCTCCCTTTAATAGACATTCTCTGGTAGAAAGTAGACGGCTCCTTAGGCTTTTGAATTGCTCTCGCGGGACTTCGATGTCATAAACCGATCGGTCTGTGCAGCGTCGGTTCAAGTCGAACAAGCCTACCGTCACAGCCCCAATCATCACCTAATCACCAGGACCCGCCCACTCGTTCACAATCACCAGATTACTGACTCCTTACACCTGCACTCATTGTCTGGTCTCGTCACCGTCAGCTTACCTGCGAGTCGTCTTGTCAAGCTTCCAGTCTTCTGTCCATCTTCCTGATCCAGATCTCCTGTCTTAGTGTTCACTCGTCACCTGCACAGAGAATCCACTTCAGTCTTTACCAGCGAAGTCACTATCATCAGTCAACTAGTCATCCTCTCCATCGTCTGGTTCCTGCTGTTTCACGCCACTCTCCTAAATAAACAGTTTTCATTATAACACCTGTCTCTCTCCCGTGTTGTGACACTTGTAGCCAATCAGATCAACGTGTGATCGTCAATGAGTGGATCTCTGAGCTGAGTGAGTGAGTGGAGGCGGGGCTCATTTGCATATTCATAAACCACATGAAATCAGGCAAGGTTGTCGAGTTACATTCAAGATATTTTAAGACATGGAGGAAAAAAACGTTTAAATATGTAATTTTGGGGATCAAAGATGAGCTTTAAGGGATACAATTATTGACTACAGGGGGACTTTAAGACATTCTTTCTGTTAAACCAGCTCAAACATGCATTTTAGTCTGTGTTTAGACTAATACCTCGTCTGTGAAACCGGCCATCAGTGTTTAAAGTGTGTCTTTACAGAAGTGTCATTAAACATTTGAAGATGCATGACAGTATCAGCAGCTTCACAGCTGCCAGTGTCAATATAGTTTGAACAGCAGTGCCATCATTTAGAGATAATCCACGACTAGCTGTGCATTCAACAATATAGATGCACGAGGGTACTACACACGATCTAAACAACACCATAGGTTTATACCACAGGTGGGTAGAGTATCCAAAAACTGTACTCAAGTACAAGAACTTCTATAAATTTATATAAACTTAGCCTATATAAAACTTGAGTAAGAGTAAAAAAGTATCCGATGAAAAAACTACTTGTAGTTAGTTAATACTTTGGATCACATAAATCATTGCCTGTCCTTTGGTTTGTATAATAGTAACTTATACAACTACATTTGGATTATTACACAATGTCGAAATAAAGTGAATCTGCAGAGTTTTGCATGTAAAGGGAACCATTGACAGAGAAGAAAGTGTTAAACTCTTCACATGTGCTCGCGCTCATGACCGCATTCACGCAACTGAACATCTGAACACAAACAATGATCAAATGCACATTGACGGATCATCTTCCATCTGTTCTCCAAAATGTAATCAAATGTATATTTCTGCGCAAGGCGTTTTTTTTAAGACGAGTTCGCACACCACTGCGCAATACTCACAAACTACCGCGGGATGACGGGTTCGATTCATAAACTGTGAACATTGGTAGCTTAATGTATAAATTAAGGTAGGCTATATGTCCAAAAAACTGGTAGCATCATATTTTGTAGTAGTGCTATCGTGGCGTAATAATCTGTTTGGTTGTAAAATTAGTGAAATGAAATTGAATGTATCGTCCTGTGGAAACATTCATTCACAGACAGACAGCATACGAAGATGTTCAACTAATAAAGATCTTCATCGCTGGCAAAAATATGATGCATTTGCAGATTTGCTTTCACTTGACTGTAGGTCCACTTCATCCAACGCTCTTGATGTTCTTCAATCTTCCTGTTACGACTCCGAGTGTGAAACCGCTTCAGATTCAGTGCGTGCATGGAACTGAACAGATCATTCAAACTGATTCGCAAACCGATTTAGACAGTTCTGCTAACTTGTTTGATGAAGTCTTTCAAGAGGGACAAAGAACTTATATTGACAAGAAGTGAAAACCAATAGAACGTTCCAGTGCAACACCAGCGCCCAGCAGTGCTACGCTTCCGCCATTTTGGCTTAGCCTTCCCCTGGCCACAGACTTGAGACTAGCAATATACAATTCGAGTGAAATTTTCTCCCTCAAAAGCAGCCTGCCAGCTACTACTAGTTGCTTTTATAAAGAAAAGCTGCCCATAATTGCTGGTCTAGGATCAGTTTCCTCCACTCCAAAACCAAATAATAAGCGTGGCTGGGCTGGCTCAGCTGTGGTCTGTGAAAAAACGTAAATTGCATGCCGTGCGCACGCGCAGAGATAATTCATTTATGCAGGATTTTTTTTTTTCGATAAACAATTTTTAAATAAATGAAAGCAATATAATTCATAAATTACAATGTTTTTATTAAATTCTGATCACTTTAAATATAAATTTTTGACACCCATATCCTGCACTCGCCTAAAAACGCGGGTTTATGTGCTTTAGAGAAAAAAAAGTGATTTAGGCTATTAGGCTAATTTTGAGCTGGCAGCCAATTTAGTTGACATAATGGACATAAGAACATTTTTCTCAGACAAAGACTTCAACGAGCTGCAACGATCTAAACAACAGCCCTTACCCATTCAATTCAAGTGTGCAAATATCTGACAAAAACTTAGAAGAATGCTCGTCTTCACAGATATCAACAGATACAGCCGGTGAGTCTGGCTGCATCAGGCCTTGTGAACGGATCTTTGAGTGTGTTACCAATAAAAGCAGCACACCTGTGGATTTGGGCACAAAGGAAACTGGACCATCACAACCCTACTTGCCCGAATACCCAAAAACATTGTTCGGTAAGCAGAACCGGTCATTTTCGTCCGATTACTATAAGACATATTCATTCATTGAATACAGCAAAGAGGCAGACGCGATCAGTGCAGTTCTAATGGTGCATACAGAGATCCTGCTTTTATTGCAAATGGAGTATGTGACTGGAAGAATATATTAGCAAAGTGACAGAAACACGCAGACGGAGCACCACATCGTCAGTGCAGTGATCAGTGGCACTGCTTTGAGCAAACCAAAGCTACTGGTTCCATCGCTGCACAGTTAAGTGAATCTCACAGGACCTCAGTGCAGAGCAATAGGGAATATGCAGCATCCATTACTGACATATTGCTCTATATAGGAAAACAAGGACTTGCACTGAGAGGAAGAGAGAGAAAAACTGTAAATCGTGGGAACTTTTTGGAGCTGTGTGACTGGTACGCATACGCCAGACGTGACGACGCTTTCTGTACTTGATTAAAGACCCCGTTCAATCTATCGAGCCCTGACACACAAAATGAAATTTTAGAAATTGCTTCTGGTTTAGTCAAAAACAAAATAATCCGCGGCATCGAAAACAAATGTTTTTTTTTACTGTTCTAGAGGACAAAGCCAGAGTTTTAAAGAGGAACAAATGGCCGTGTGTGTGAGGTACACAGAGAAGCTGGAGATAAAGGAAAGATTTCTAGGATTTGTTGACTGTTCTGAAAGAGTTATTGATACTGGAATGTAACGACTATGGCTCGATGGGTAAAAATGGACTTTTAATTTATATACTAATTAAAAGTGAAAACACTTTCTAAGTCCCACAGACTTAGCAAGAGGTAACTGAATCCCTTTTACGACCCACTTCCCCCTTTCCACAGTGTGAGCTTCAAAGACATTACTAACATTCCGATCTCAAGAGAAAACCCACTCTGAATCACACACACACCAAACCACTCTGAAACTCCTAAAATACAAGTTACACACACGCATGAATCATTATCAAAATGTTTTTATGTAGTTTTCTTGTCTATGGGTTGTGATGGGATAAATTGAGATATTTATGCACCTCTGCAGATGTAATGGACACGTGTGTTGATACATTTGAGATGTATCTGTTTCATTAACTGATATTAATGTCGGGTGTGATATCTTACGGATCGTACTGAGCTTCTTTATACAGAGATAGAAACTATATTCCGCACAAAATGTTTATTCCTAGACATAAGGTGGTATTAAAGTTTTAATGCATTTTTCTGTGTACGATCAGAAGAGGCGTTCCTTCACAAACAATGAAACGCTCCCGCCTCAGAACCAAAAGATTTCATTGGGTCCCGTCATCAAACGGGGCGTTACCCCGCGCTGCTTTAAAAACCACAACACAAGCAGACGCTCTCTCTCTGCTCTCACACGCTCTCACCCTCGTGACTCCGAACTCTGAACTCTGCACTCTCACCCCTCCCTGCTCCACGTGCAGCGGAGCGAGAGAGAGGGGACAGGGCCTTCATCCAAACAAAGCGAATGTAAAAATCCCTTCTCGTCTTGTAACCAAGTTTTCTCGCCCTTCCCGCACCGGGAAGAGACCTCCGTACCTCGGTAATGTTACATTCAGTGAGTTTTTAAGAACTTCACGCGAAACGCAAGCCTACAAATCGATGAGACACGGTCCAGCCAAGATACGCACGTGGTCCCGAAGCCCAGCTTCACACAGACAAAGGAACAGAATCGCAAGTAACGTATAAAATGATCTCTCTCGAAGCTGCTTTCACAGTTGTCTCTTAAAAGGTTCTGTTTGTGAATTACCATACTTTCTCCCTCACTTTCTTCCTATTTTCATTCTGATCAAGTCATGTTTTATGTTTGTTTGTTTAAACGTTCGTGTGTCTTGTGTAATTTTACCTACGTAGATTAGCCTATATTACTTCCTATATGCATATAATCCTTTGTGTGTCATTTTTGATTAAATAAATCTTTTATACTTTGACTGACTCTGTGTTACAATCCCACCAATGTAATTGTCAATGAAATTGCGATAAGATCTGGCTACTAGCTCTTTATTTTAATTCATAAACCCAGCAATTTGCATCCACGGCCAGGAGAGAATTTGTCTGAGGTTTGATAATATAAATATTCCTTCTTAACTGGTATAATCAAAGTATTCGCTGGTCGAATGACTGATGAGAGACCAGTTATAGAACGAAATATTTTTGATAATTAGCAGGTAATGTAATAGCATATGTGAAATTTATGAATTATGACTATGAGTTATGATTTTAATATTTCCCCAAATTTGAATATTGCTCGAGCTAATACTTCATATATGACCTAATTACGATTGTTACCGAATAAACGCTACATTATGGTGGAGAATGCGGGCATTTCAAACTTTACTTGGTGAAAAAAATTCAGTTTCAGTCATAAGTTTATTGATCTGTTGATTAAAAATTGTGCATGCATGTTTTTGAACTGTGAGAAAAGTCGTAAAGCGAACTCACCCAGCTGACCGAGGCACAAAGCCAGCTCAGCTTACAAATTAACAGTGTCCACAAATGGCAAACATTTAGTCACTGTTAAATTGTATAAACTGCAGTATTAAAATTAAACGACTGTTAAGACAAAGAAAACTCTTAATTAGTACGTATAAATCTGATCAGTATTTAAGTACCGCCGAATTAGGACGATGCTTCCCTCTTTCCGTGCGAGGCGTAAATCTGATCTGGGCGAGTTTCCCCATTTCAGTCGCTAGGGGCCCCCCTTCTTAAATCGTTAGCAACAATTCTCTCCTGGTGAAACACTGAATTAGCTACTCAGTGTGAAGCCACGCATGTAAATTCATATTAGTGAAATTTTGTGTGACGTGAGACTGTAATTACTAGCAGATGAAAAATATCTGCATAAAAAGTAGACGATAATTCCTACTTGTAAACACTTCAGATGATAATTCCTGTGTGTATTTGAACCGTTTCCTGTAAAATGTGTAATCGAAGACCGACGTTAAATTCCTGTAATTCACATTTGTGAAACGCGCGCAAAACGAGCCAGAATTTATTTGTGATTCTTAAAAGACATAGGAAGTCTGCAAGCCTCAGTTGCTGAATCACTACACTGACCAACACTAGAGGGCAGCCTTTAGGTGGGGCAGTTCTCAAAGTACACGCCCCCACGCTGACGTCATCTGAACAAGCACTTCCTCTTACTGTCAGCCTGCACGAGCGCAACAACGCCACCTTGTGGTCCTCCTGGGTCGGATTATCATTTCTCCCCTCAAGTCTGCATTGAAGTGTCTCAACATTGTGGTTAACCATAACCACTTCTAATAACTTAAAGGTTATTGTAAGGATTGAAAAAAAAAAATCATTCCGATTTTCAATTCAATTATTTTGATAATTAGTATGGATACTTCACTGCTATCATTCTAATTTTCTTCCCTCTGTTATCTTTGGATCTCTTGCATGTTTATTTGAATTTTAATTTAAACTAGTTTGAATTTTAATTTAAATTGTGTCTGCTCAACCAGGTGGAAAGGAGTTACGCCCCCCCTGTGGTCCAAACCCACATCAGAGGCCTAGTCCTTTCCTGCATCACAAGCCTGTGTTGTTATTCAAAATTTTATCTCACAGATAATCTTTTCTTCTTTCTCCAATCTCCAAAAGGGGGAGGGTTTATTCTGATAATTACCACCAGTTATCATAATTCCCTCTCGTTTTTATCATAAGTTTAGTAAAACCTTTCGCCTTTGACTCCTGCATGCATATTTACTCAATGTGTTGAACCCAAAAAGCCTTAATTCACATTAAGCCTAACGTTCATCCCTGATTGTGTATATATTGGCAGCACCCTCTCAGTGCACTGCGGTGATTCGACAGTCATTTCAGGTAAACTAAAGTTGATAAAACCCATCCACTTATTATAAACCACAGAATACTAGATATTCCCCTGGTCATATTTTAGGTGTTTGGCCTACTCTTCTCTCTTAGACACCCCCTCTTCCGAGATCCTGTCCCGATAACTCACGCCTGCTGGACTTATCAGGAACTCTAGCAGTGTTTAAGAGGCTTAGGCCTCTATTTTAAATAACGCTCCCCGTGTTATTGTTTACAACATTTCATTTGCAGATCAATTCACTTCCTTGTGTTGTGTTTACCTTTTTCCCTGCTCTCACCTTTATCTCTCTCTTTTCTGTGTGATTTGTTCCCTCATTTCACTTAGAGACAGAACCTTATAGAGAGACCCCCAGGAAAGCTGAATAATAGAGTGACGATCAAAGTTGGCATCACCAGGCTACCGCCTGCCAAAAATTATATTGTGGGTCTAAAACGTACCCACGCAATTGGCTCCGCTAACTGTCAGCATCAGTTAGCCCAAATTCTCATAACGGCAGCGGCCCGTATGAGTCTAGCGCATTAACCTAAAAACAAACTTGCATTTTGTTTTCCTTTTTGTGTGTGCTGTGCTCTCTCGCCAACAGTAAGCCGAGATGTCGAGCTCACCCTGTCCTGCAGTCCGCTAAGACGACCTTGAGCCAAGAGCAACGGGACACAGACCTGGACCAGTTCGAGTCCCATGATCCAGCCCAGACATACAGCCACGAGCAGCTGTCCAAAATCTTCGGAAACCTCGCACTCAAACTCGTCACCAGGGCCCGGGACAGCGAAAGGAGCAACGCCGACCTGCAGCAAAAGACAGCCACACTACGGCTTCAAGCCACAGCGGCCCGGAAGGACCTCGACGAAAGACTCCAACTGGCTGAAGCTCTCATAGAGAGAGCACATATTGAACTCAGAGACAAAGACTCTGAAATCAAGGCCTGTAAAACCCATTTACGAATGGCCCGAGCTGAACTCCATCAGCTTACTCAGCTAAGTCATGATCTCAGGTATGAACTTGACATTGCTCACAAAGAACTTGCACATTCTGACAGACTTAAAGGTGACCGGGAAGGGGAAACACACCTCACACTGTTATCCCCTTCCAGCGAGTCTGCGCCTTTCAGCCACACACACAAAGCTGAAAAGGCGGGCGCAAGCCCACTGCACCACACCATGCCTGTCAACACATCACAAGCTGAAGAGAGTAGAGCTGTAATGGGTCAGAATCCCCCCAGATGGATTGGGCCCCCAGCAAACAGCTCTCTCACCCCACAAGCTTTGACAAAATGGCCAGAAACATCCCTATGTTTGCTGAAGACCACAATGTACACACGTACCTTTCAGACATTGACAGGGTTCTGAACAACCCCTCTGTCACAGTCTTAACTACAGAGAGTCAGAACCGTTCCAGGCCAGCGGAGGGCAGTACTACGGTGACAGTGCTAGTCCAGAGCACCAAAGCGAGCACTCTGAAAGATTCTGGGACCAGAATCACTAGCCGTCCAGAACTCCAAGCCCTGACAACCAGCCATGGAACCACTCTCTCCTGAACACTGGTGAGCCTGACTCTTCTTACTCCACAGATGAAGACAGCGCAGCCACTTCTGATACAACTGACATCCTGAGTTTGCTGAAAGAGCTCCTTCACAGGACGGACCAATAGAACAGGCCTGACATTTTATGCCCATGCATAAAGCCTGAAACAACACCAAGAACATTGTTTCCACACACAGGCTACAAGGCTAACTAGCACTTCACAAAGTGACAGCACCGACATCAGCCCGAGCCACCCTTCGATCACATCACCAGCTCAGACGCCAACTTTCCTAAGGAAACTGATCGAAAAGGGGGTGGTTCGAACACTTTACATGGTCACACAACGACCATCCTAACACCTTCAAGATTGCAGTGATTACACAGCACAAACGAACTTTGACAACACACTGCACGCCTCAGAGCCACTAACGCGGCCTCCGCTGTGTACTAACAAGGTCATGCGGGCCTCTGAAGAACAAACTTGTCCTATGCCACCGCTTACCCCACCTGCCACCCTCGCACGACATCTGAACACTGACAGCCAGCAACTCCGATTGCTCTCTGAGTCCACGCACATGCTGCGTTCACCGGACTTTCAAATCGCATTGTGCACATGTTGCCATCACAGCGCCACAGCTTGTAAAATCACAGCGCACAAAAGGGGGGTCAAGCGTGCCCAGTAACACACCATGTGCTGGAACACCAGACATTAAAAAAGCATGCGGCATACCAACCTCAGCGAAAACAAAAGACTGTCCTAAGCCAACCAAGGACGTCCCTCGCTGGAATTTTTTTTGTTTTGTTTTGTTTTCTCCTTCTCTCTCTCTCTCTCTCCCTATTGCCTCTAACAGGATGCTGTGGTGGTTCGCGAGAAAGCAGCCACAATCAGACATCACCAGGTCCGGCATCCGGCATCGCACGGAGAGAGCAACCCTGAGTCCTGAACACCAAGGCAGGACTCGCACTCAACACAGTCCCTCAGAGCATGGGCAACTGCCCAGCCTGAACACCTCACCTGTGTCCATACCTGGACCGCAGCTGACGCTGCGCCATGCACCTCTACAGCAACCGACCACGCCCTGACTCCCGTCTTGGCTTTCACCCTGTACCAGACCCTACCAAATGTGAGCAGCCACCGCAAAGCTCACAAAGCCGTGTCTGGTGGTTTCCTATGGGACCGCAAAAAGGGGGGTCCCGATCCGGGGCTCACCTAAACCTCATTTGACCTGAGTCCTCAGTCATCAGCCACTTGCCATCGACCATTGCGCTAATTTGTTGTTCGATAAAGTCCTTCCGAGGTCTTTATCTAACAAAAAGGGGGAATGTAACGACTATGGCTCGATGGGTAAAAATGGACTTTTAATGTATATACTAATTAAAAGTGAAAACACTTTCTAAGTCCCACAGACTTAGCAAGAGGTAACTGAATCCCTTTTACGACCCACTTCCCCCTTTCCACAGTGTGAGCTTCAAAGACATTACTAACATTCCGATCTCAAGAGAAAACCCACTCTGAATCACACACACACCAAACCACTCTGAAACTCCTAAAATACAAGTTACACACACGCATGAATCATTATCAAAATGTTTTTATGTAGTTTTCTTGTCTATGGGTTGTGATGGGATAAATTGAGATATTTATGCACCTCTGCAGATGTAATGGACACGTGTGTTGATACATTTGAGATGTATCTGTTTCATTAACTGATATTAATGTCGGGTGTGATATCTTACGGATCGTACTGAGCTTCTTTATACAGAGATAGAAACTATATTCCGCACAAAATGTTTATTCCTAGACATAAGGTGGTATTAAAGTTTTAATGCATTTTTCTGTGTACGATCAGAAGAGGCGTTCCTTCACAAACAATGAAACGCTCCCGCCTCAGAACCAAAAGATTTCATTGGGTCCCGTCATCAAACGGGGCGTTACCCCGCGCTGCTTTAAAAACCACAGCACAAGCAGACGCTCTCTCTCTGCTCTCACACGCTCTCACCCTCGTGACTCCGAACTCTGAACTCTGCACTCTCACCCCTCCCTGCTCCACGTGCAGCGGAGCGAGAGAGAGGGGACAGGGCCTTCATCCAAACAAAGCGAATGTAAAAATCCATTCTCGTCTCCTGCGTAAGTCTGAGATCCCTGTTGTGAGACTAGCACGGACGAAGGACTCCTACTTAACCCTCTGGGGTCTTGGGTGTTTTTGGGGTCCTTGAGATGTTCTGACATGCCCTGACATTTGTGCTTTTTTCAGTTGCTTATAAACATATTAATGGCAAAAAAAAATTACACTCTATTGCCCTAACAGACAATAAAACAGGTCGCAATCGGACGAGTCGTGAGAGGCAAACAGGTCTACCTGTGCGTCCCCGAACTGACCCAAATCAGCTGAACCGACCGGGGATGGAGTCTCCATTCTCCAGGGAGAGGCCGAAGCCGAGACAGCTCGTCGGCCGCACGGTTCAGGTCTCCCGGGATATAAATGGCTCGAAGCGACCTCAGATGCTTCTGACTCCATAAGAGGAGGTGGCGGGCAAGTTGCGACATACGGCGGGAGCGTAGACCACCTTGTTGGTTGCTGTACGCTACTCTCGCGGTATTGTCTGGTCGGACTAGTACATGCTAACCCCTTAGCAACGCACGGAAGCAGTGCAGGGTGAGACGTACAGCCAGCAACTCAAAGCAGTTGACATGCCAAAGACTCTGGGGTCCTGTCCAGG
This sequence comes from Squalius cephalus, assembly GCF_949319135.1. Lineage (NCBI taxonomy): Eukaryota > Metazoa > Chordata > Actinopteri > Cypriniformes > Leuciscidae > Squalius > Squalius cephalus. The sequence continues at coordinate 36,122,258 of NC_137137.1, forward strand.
AGCCCACGGCAGCATGTCCATTGCACATGGCGCCCCAGCCCATGGTGGAGGCATCTGTTGATACAACAACATGCCGAGAAACTCATTCTATGGGCACTCCGGCCCATAGAAAACTGAGGTTCGTCCACGGGGTGAAGGTCTGACGGCAGGTCAGAGTCACTGGGACTCGGAGCGTGCCGTGTTGCCATGCCCACCTTGGGACTCGATCGCAAAGCCAAAGCTGAAGCGGTCTCATATGAAGAAATCCGAGCGGCGTTACTGCGGCTGTGGATGCCATATGGCCCAAGAGCCTCTGAAATAATTTCAGTGGAACCGCACTCTTGCCCTCGAATTGAGGGAGGCAAGTCAGCAGTGACTGCGCGCGCTCGCTTGTAAGCTGCCCGCACATGGCGACCGAGTCGATCTCCATACCGAGAAAAGAGATCGTAATTGCTCTACTCCCAGTTGACCTGAAGGCCCAGACGAGCTAGGTGCCGGAGCACTAGGTCCCTGTGTTCGCAAACCTGGTCTCGAGAGTGAGCTAGGATCAGCCAGTTCAGGATGCATACCCCGTGTTCCCGTAGAGGAACAAGGGCTGCCTCGACGACCTTCGTGAAGACGCGAGGAGACAGGGCTAGCCCGAATGGGAGAACCGCGTACTGGTATGCCTGCCCCTCGAAAGCAAACCGTTGACACGGTCTATGTCGAGGTAGACTGGAGACATGGAAGTAGGCGTCCTTCAGGTCGATAGCTGCAAACCAATCCTGTGGCCGCACACATTCGAAGATGCATTTGGCTGTGAGCATCTTGAATGGCATCTTGTGAAGGGAGCGGTTCAAGACGCGCAGGTCCAGGATTTCTTGGGTACAATGAAGTAGGGGCTGTAGAAGCCGGACTTCATTTCGGCTGGAGGGACAGTCTCGATCGCACCCTTCACCAGTAGGGTGGCGACCTCCGCTCTCATGACAGGGGCATTGCCACCGACCATAGTGAAGCAGACTCTCCTGAAGCGGGGAGGAGACTGCGCAAACTGAATCGCGTAGCCGAGCCTGATGGTTCTCGCGACCCGGCGGGGCAGTCTGGGAAGCTCTAGCCAGGCTCCCAAGAACTGTACCAGCGGGGTCATGCGAACCACAGACGTACCCTCGGCGGAGCAGCAAGGCGGAATGACTGGCCCGGACGTGGGCGGCGTAACAACCCGATGTGGGGGCACGGTCATTAGCCGCGTCCTGCCAGAGGAGGCCAGGAAAGGACCAGCGTTCCATGGGGGCGTGCTCTGGCAGGGGTCTGGCGACAGAGGGGGACGAGAGTGGCGAGGCTCGAGAGTGGCGCGCACTGTCATCTGAGAACTCTGTGTGCTCAGAGATGGGTGTATCAGTTCTTTCTTTGACCAAATTAGGGTGCTGCTCGTCATGGGACGAGCAGCGTGGTCAGGAAAACCAAGGATTCTTCCCCGGCCCTCCACGGGGGGAAGGAGTGGCTCTGCTACCATCTCCTGGGAAGAACTGATCGTCATCTCTGAGCAGCCCGTCTCAGTAGCGCCGCTTAGCCTGGCTCGGAGGAGGTAGATCGGGGTGTGGATGAGGGTACTCTCCCTCGAACGAAATCATTGAGTCTAGACCGAAGCAACACGATGGTCATGTTCCCGCAATGGGAACATGACTCATCCACAAACGCTGCCTTAGCGTGGTCAACGCCCAGACATGCAAGACAGCGATTGTGCCCATCAGTCAGATACAACGCGACCGCAACCAGAAGTGCACGGGCGAGGCATCTTTAAAAAGACATGCCACGTGCAAGCTCTTTTATGAGAGGAAAAAGTCTCTGCAGAGTGTTGAAGTGACCAGGGATATGAAAACACAAACACTGGCAGATCACTGCACAGATCAGCAGGGAATGTGCACTCGCTGTCACACCAACACCTGGAGAGAAGCTCGTCTCGAAGAGTGAAGAGAAGATCTCAGATTTGGCTTGTGGAGTGAAGTGAATACTTGGCTCCGAAGCGAAAACAAATCTGCATGTTGCCGGCATATTTCCTTATATACCCACGAGGTGGGGCGGAGTTACGCTATGCAAATTCCGCAGACCCATGGCATTTCTTTGCCATTGGCTCATTTTATATACTTGAAGGTGATAGGCTTTCTAAGCGAAACCCCATTCATCATCACTGACGTAACTCGTAGTGACCACGAAAGGGAACTCCACACACACAAAATGGGCAAAACCCCTCAATTCTCCTGCAAAATGAAACTTTACATTCAAACCAATGTTATTTCTTCTCAAAATGGTATTTTGTTTTCAAATGACACCAGGCACGTGCACACATAGACATCAAAGGGGGCTTGAGCACCTGCCCTTTTTATTCCTGGAGAGAAAGTGCCCTTTTTTCTGGGGTGCCTTTTTTCTATTTTTGAAAAATAATATATAGCCTACCGGTATTCCTGTTTGCGCACAGCTTCCCTGTCAAACAAATATATTTATTGAATTAATTAATAATAATTTAGCCGTAAATAAAATGACCCACATGATGACCTTTCACCTCATTCCTCACGCTGCACGCACATTTTTTTTTTTTTTCGCGCGGCTATGCGCACTACCAGAGGATGTCTTCAAATCTGCGGCTGCTGGTAAGTCAAGTGGCGTTTCATTCTCAGCGAAGTGATTTTGATGTTCGTTTACTTATTATTATTTTACAAGGACGACCTGAAGAGAGCATGCAGAGATGTTGTTTATATTGCTGTGTGTAACGTTAGGCTATAGAAGTAACTGTTTTCCTGAATGCCATCAAGATTGAAACCGAGACTGATTTCATAGCAGGTCAATAAACAAATAGTTAAAATTAAGTCACTTACATTTTAGACGCAATGACTATTTTTGTTCTGTTTCAGCAGCGAAAATAGTTCCAAACAAAGATCACTGCAGAACCATATCGCATCTCACAGCAACACTTGTTGCATTACTGAATGATTCAGCATTTTGAACGAATCGGTTGAGTCAAAGATTCAATTACCCATTCATAAACGGCCTCATTCTGAATAAATCAGCCGTTTGAATGAATCGTTTGAATGAATGACTCAATGACTCGCTCATTAAGACGGTCGCCTGCCGCCTCCTACTGGCGGTTTAGTTTCATAAAGTATCATTCTTTTCAACATTCCTTATTTGTATATTCAAAAATATTTAAAATAATCCAAACAAAAAAAGTGATAATTTTTCAATGTTAATTATTTAATTTGATTGGTAACAGCCTAGTGTCTTATTATTTTAATTGAATATATTGATCAAATTATTTGAGAATTTGAAATGAAAGATGGAGCATACATTTAATAAAATTAGTGGAAAAATGCCCTTTTTAAAAGGTACAAAAAATTAGTGTTTTCAAAGTGATGTAATGAAACATTGACAATTTAAGTTTGAAGGGAGAAAAGCCTCTGTTTAGGCTATTAAGGAAATGTAATTTTGCCAAAAGAAGAACTTTTATTTTAAATAAATGTTCATTTTAAATCAGCCTACTCAGTGTGATATGTTACCATATTATCATGCTTAACACTGAGAATTTGAATAATTGTAATGTGATGATCAGATGCAGATATCTAAATCAGAGAATATGGGCGGTTTGCGGGTGGATTTATTTTTAACAGTGGATTCGGGTGACTCAAAGTGCACCAAATTAATGAATTCATCTTTAAAATGTACAAAATTTTCTTCCGGGGGGGCATGCCCCCGGACCCCCCTAGAGATACCAAGCTCCACCAACAAAAATAATGTGGGAAACACAATAGGCTATATGATGATCTACAAAAAAATACTAATTTAATTATCTTATTATTAAAATACATTATTAGGATTTTACCACCTCCGCCTCATTTTGAGGCTGTAAAAACCCTGTTACTGTATTTTGATCACAGCCCTATTTAAAGCCTTGTTCCATGTGCCCCTTTTTATACTTTGAGCACCTGCCCCTCCAGAGGTCTCTGCACGGCCCTGAATGACACACACAATCCATCATATAGGCATTTATAAGAACCAGTTGAACACTGATGTGCTCAATGGAAAACACTAATGAATGGAAAACACTTCTTCTCCATTCATCATAATGACTTGGGCCTTTTTTTTGTTCAGTGTTACACTTACAGACAGTACATACATAAGTGTGTTGTAAAATATTTGAGAATATTGTTTTTATACTCAGAACACACTAATACACGGTAACAATTTTTTTTTTTTTTCTTCACAAAAACAATGTACACAGTGTACATCCCAACACAAAGTTGCACATACAGTGGTCTACATACAAAACAACAGAAGAATTTACTGTATACAGTTACAGTAAAAAAAAAAAAAAACTATGCTGCAACTATGCTCTTCTGTTTGGGTCTGGCCACAGCTCCTCATCCACATCTCAAGCACTTTTGTCCCTGGCCAAGCAGCGGGGGGGAATATCGCCTAGCATGGCGATTCCAGCCATTAAAAGCATCAACTGCTATATTTTCACATGCGTCCTCCATAGCTTTGGAGAAGGAGTATAGTGGGTGGGCAGTGAACCAGTTATGAACCAGAGCAGTCCGGTGGAAACTTACGCTGTCCCAAATGACAACGTACCTGAGCTGCTCTGGGCCGTCCATCTGATCTGCTGGAATGAGTGTGTTGTGTCAGGTGTGTTGTGTGTTGTGTCGGGTGTGTTGTGTGTTGTGTAGGGTGTCCAGGGATGTGATCAGATGGGCAGTGTTGTAGGGGTCAAGGGTCGCATGGTGATGGATGACGTTGTGGTGGGTAATTGCTGCACACATTGTGATGTTCCCTCTGCGCTGGCCAGGGACTTCAACAATGGCACGCTGGCCGATGATATTCCTTCCCCTCTTTCATCTTGAATCCAACCTCATCAATGAAGATGAACTGGTGCTCCACTGCAGCCTCCTCTAGATCAAGGACTCTCTGAAACACACATGACAATATCACAAATAGACATGGAGTGGTCACTGATTGTGAAGCACAATCATTATGATTACAATACTGAAATATGTATAATTTATATGCATCAATTGTGGGATTGTATATTACTCACTTGCACATAGTTATATCACAATTCTTTGACTCCTTCTGAATTGCGTTGAAATGGCACCCTGTAGACCTGCTTCATCCTCAGATTATTTATGCGCAAGACACGGTCCAGTGTTGATAAGCTTAGCCTATCAATATTTTGAAATATCTCATTGTTTTCTATTATTTTTCTTTGTATTTGCCGTAATGTTATGGCGTTATTTTCTAGGGCCGTGTTCATGATTTCAGTTTCCCATTCAGGAGACCAAACACGTTCCCGACCGCCTTGTGTTGGGAATCTCTCAGTTCTGACAAACAAATAGTAAAATACTGTAAATACTGAGTAGGAATACAAAGTAGGAATACATTTCCCAAATACTTGAAACATACTTTATATTTACAGTTCCACAGGCAATACTGTATTACTGTACTCATTGAGTACTGTATTGATATGCAGTTCTGCAATTTTCAGAATCAGAATCAGAATCAGAATCAGAAAGAGCTTTATTGCCAAGTGTGCTTGCACCCACAAGGAATTTTCACAAGGAAGCTTCCAGTGCACATATACAAATACAAATACAACAAGAAACATAGTAATACAAATTCTAAGAATAAAAATATATAAAAAATAAATAAAAATAGTATAAAAGTAAAAAAGTAGGGTCACAGTTGGGTTTAGTCCGAATAAACATTTACAGATTATGAACATATTTACAGTATTTTGAGTAGTATGAATAATATAAATATAAATATCACCTGAGTTAGAGAATATTGCACTAGACAGTGGGAGTCTAGCGCATGTTACAGATTATAAACATATTTACAGTATTTTGAGTAGTATGAATAATATAGATATAAATATCACCTGAGTTAGAGAATATTGCACTAGACAGTGGGAGTATTGCACTTACAGGCATATGCCTTGGGGGCATGTTAAGTGTTCAGAAGGGAAATGGCCTGTGGAAAGAAACTGTTCCTGTGCCTGGATGTTCTTGTGGCCAGTGATCTGTGTCGCCGTCCTGACGGTAACAGTTCAAACAGGAGGTGACCAGGGTGAGTGGAGTCTGTGATGATTTTACCTGCTCTCTTCCTCACTCTGGAAGAGTACAGGTCCTGGAGGGTTGGCAGGGGGGCACCAATAATCCTCTCTGCAGTCCGGACTGTCCGTTGTAGTCTCCTGATGTCCGATTTGGTAGCTGAACCAAACCAGACAGTGATGGAAGTGCTTAAAACAGACTCAATGACGGCTGAGTAGAACTGGATCAGCAGCTCCTGTGGCAGATTGAACTTCTTCAGCTGGCGAAGGAAGTACAGTCTCTGCTGGGCCTTTTTCACAATGGAGTCAATGTGATTTGCCCACTTCAGGTCCTGAGAGATGGTAGAGCCCAGGAACCTGAATGACTCCACTGCTTCCACAGTGCTGTTCATGATGGTGAGAGGGGCGAGTGCTGGGGTGTTTCTCCTGAAGTCCACGGTCATCTCCACTGTTTTGAGTGTGTTCAGCTCAAGGTTGTTATAACTGCACCAGACAGCCAGCAGTTCAACCCCCAGTCTGTAAGCAGACTCGTCACCATTTTGGATGAGACCGATGACAGTGGTGTCGTCTGCAAATTTCAGGAGCTTGACAGAGGGGTCTTTAGAAGTGCAGTCATTAGTTTACAGGGAGAAGAGCAGTGGGGAGAGAACGCACCCTTGGGGGGCGCCAGTGCTGATGGTGAGGGTCCTGGATGTGAGTTTCCCCAGTCTCACTAGCTGCTGCCGGTCCGTCAGGAAGCTGGAGATCCACTGACAGATTGAGGATGGCATGGAGAGCTGAGTCAGTTTGGCTGTGAGAAGATCAGGGATGATGGTATTGAAGGCCGAACTGAAGTCCACGAATAAGATCCGTGCATAAGTCCCAGGTCTGTCAAGATGTTGCAGGATATAGTGCAGTCCCATGTTGACTGCATCATCCACAGACCTGTTTGCTCTGTAAGCAAACTGAAAGGGATCCAGCAGGGGTCCAGTGATGTCCTTCAGATAGGCCAACACCAGTCTTTCAAACGACTTCATGACCACAGACGTGAGAGCGACAGGTCTGTAGTCATTAAGTCCAGTGATTTTAGTTTTTTTGGGAACCGGGATGATAGTGGAGCGTTTGAAGCAGCAGGGAACTTCACACTGCTCCAATGATCTGTTGAAGATCTGCGTGAAGACTGGGGCCAGTTGGTCAGCACAGGCTTTTAGACAAGCAGATGAGATGCCGTCTGGGCCTGAAGCTTTCCTAGTCTTCTGTTTTTTGAAGACTCTGCTCACGTCCTCCACGCAGACCTTAAGCTCAGGTTGGATGGCAGAAGGGGGGAGGAGAGGGGTTGCAGGAGGTGATGGTGGATGTGTGAAGTGCACATCAGAGCGGGTGTGAGGTGTGAGTCTGGGCTTCTCAAACCTGCAATAGAATGCATTGAGAGTGTCAGCCAGTTGTTGATTCTCCACAGATGGGGGGGATGGTGATTTGTAGTTGGTGATGTTCCTCAGGCCTCTCCAGACTGATGCCGGGTCGTTGGCTGAAAACTGGTTTTTCAGCTTTTCAGAGTAGCTTTTTTTAGCAACTCTGATCTCCTTTGTCAGTCTGTTTCTGGCCTGGTTATACAAGATTTTATCCCCACTTCTGTAAGCATCTTCTTTGGCATGACGAAGCTGTTTGAGTTTCCCAGTAAACCATGGTTTATCATTAGTGAATGATAAGAATGTCCTGGTAGGAATGCATGTATCCTCACAGAAACTGATATATGATGTTACAGTATCTGTGAGCTCATCCAGATCGGTGGCTGCAGCTTCAAAAACAGTCCAATCAGTGCAATCGAAGCAGGCCTGTAGATCCTGCTCTGCTTCGTTGGTCCATCTTTTTACAGTCCTTATTACAGGTTTAGCTGATTTCAGTTTCTGCCTGTAGGTCGGTATAAGATGAACCAAACAGTGATCAGAGAGCCCCAAAGCTGCCCGTGGGACGGAGTGATATGCATTCTTTATCGTGGTGTAACAGTGGTCCAATATATTACTGTCTCTGGTAGGACATGTAATATGCTGTCTGTATTTTGGCAGTTCACGGGAGAGATTTGCTTTGTTAAAATCCCCAAGAATGATTAAAAGAGAGTCTGGGTACCTTTGTTCCATTTCAGCTATATGTTCAGCCAGCTGTTGTAGCGCCGCGCTCACACACGCGTCTGGAGGAATGTAAACATTCGCGAGATGAATGAGGAAAACTCCCGCGGCGAGTAGAAAGGTTTACAGTTTATGAAATGCGCCTCTAAATTAGGAGAGCACATCTTCTTCGGTGTTGTTACATTTGAACACCAACTTTCGTTAATGTAGAAACACAATCCACCACCTCTCGTTTTCCCCGTTAGTTCCGCGATGCGATCCGCTCGGAACAGCTGGAAGCCCGGCAGATGTAGTGCGTTGTCCGGTATGGCTTCACTCAGCCAGGTTTCAGTGAAGCACAGAGCAGCGGAGTTTAAAAAATCCTTGTTAGTGCGAGTGAGGAGAAGAAGTTCGTCCATTTTGTTAGGAAGAGATCGGAGATTCGCAAGATGAATACTGGGTAGTGCAGTGCGGAGGCCGCGCTCGCGGAGTTTAACCAGCGCGCCGGCGCGCTTCCCGCGTTTGCGTCTGACCGCGCGTTTTAACAACACCGCTGCCCCTCCAACGAGAATGTCCAGTAAAACGTCTGAGTTATCAAAATCTGTAAAAAACTTGTCTGGTGTGTGTTTCCTAATGTCCAGAAGTTCGTCTTTGGTGAAACTGATAGGAAAAGAATGACTAAACGCAGAACAAACGAACAAAAACAACACAATGACTGGAGAGCTCCACACCGAGGCAGCCATCCGCGGCGCCATCTTGTTGTAAAATGAGATTTCTAGTGAGTAGATTTCTTACCTATTCTCATTTCGGAAGGTCCGGATGATGGATGCTACAGTGAACCTGCTCAAATTTGGCTGTACTCTTTGCCCAGCCTCCCTCATTGTTAGACCATGGTTGACCAAAGTGGCTCGAATCTCATCAGAGATTACGGTCCTTGGCCTTCCTCATCTCCCCCACCCCCCACCCCCCTTCAAGTGAACAGTGACTAATGTAAGGAATAGTAAATGAGGGTTTAGGGGGCGATTTGGGGTTCAGCTTAGGTCACAGGGGAGAACCAAAAACAGAGACACAGCAAACATGTTACACATGTTTATGATGCGAAAAGTTTAGAAATTAATAAACACACATTGACTGAAATAATCGGGTAAATGTCAATTATCCTGAAAACATGAATGCTAAAACGGTCTCTAATCGGTCTAATTGTGTGAAGTGGAATATAAATGAAAACTTCTTGTTTATTGATCTGAGAGTTGCTGTAGTGCTGATATCAGTCATGTGATCATTACGGCCCAATCACAGCCACCATACTGATACTCAGATCAACAGCACTCTTACTCATGTGATATGGATTAAATATTGGAAACATGATGAAAGCAGGAAGATCCAGATCTACAGGAGTGACGTTTACTGACTATTGACCGGTAAGATCCTCAGAGAGGAATAACTATAATTACAGAAGAATGGAAACAGTGTGTAAGTGAAGGTGGTTGTGAATGTGTGTAGATGTGTGTTAGTTACAGGATCAGAGAACAACACCATTCCTCCGTCATAGTCCAGATTCACTCTCACACGATCAAGCTTTTGATTAACACGAAAACCAGAACCTGAATACAGTCCGTACTGATCATACTCCACACTCCAGACATCAGTGTTGAAGAATCCCAATCCCTTCCTCTGGTTTGATGCTGTAGTTACTCCTAGAGTCCAGTAAAAACTCTGTTTAACCTCCACATCCCAGCAGTGTGTTCCTGAGTTAAAACCCTCTGAACCCAGAACACAGAAATAACCATCAAATCTCTCTGGATTATCAGGAACAGGTTGTTTGTTCCCTCTGTATCTCACACTGGTCAGATCATCAGAAACGACGAGATCTGGATGAGCCGTGTTTGGATCCAGAATCACAGGAGCTGATGAGACACAATCAACAGATGCTTTTATTCTGATCTTCATATAATGATCAAGAGTGAACCCAACACAGATTATTATGAATTATGACACTCGTCCTGTTGATCAAACACATTTTCCTCTGATCACTGTCAGTGCTGTTATTAGTTTCACACTCGTTTTATCATCAGCGTTTAACGGCATCAACTACAAACATTAAATATGAGATTCAGACATTTGTGTCCATCAAGAGAAACTGATACTTTGGGAAAGTTAAATAACAATAAATCAATGAGATCTGTTGAGATTTATGATGATGATGAAGAACTGTAAGTGTGTGTCTGATCTTCAGCATCTGATCATCTTCATTTTATTGGCTCTTATAGTCTGTGTTTTGATTTAAATTTGTTTATTATGACTGTCTGTTGGGTTTGACTTACTATGTTGACTTGATAAATTATTATTATTATTAGTGAAGGCAAAGCATCACTACTTACAAACACAAATCATCTTCAACACTTCCTAGCCACGCCCTAGCAACCATTGTCGAGCACCCTAGCAACCCAAATCTGTAATCTGAATGTCATAGAGGAGTTGCGGTTGCTTTATATCAGGGTTCACCAATCTCGGTCCTGGAGGGCCGCTGTCCTGCAGAGTTTAGCTCCAACCCCAATTAAACACACCTGAACCAGCTAATCAAGGTCTCACTAGGCATACTAGAAACTTTCAAACAGGTGTGTTGGAGCTGGTTGGAGCTGGTTGGAGCTAAACTCTGCAGGACAGCGGCCCTCCAGGACCGAGATTGGTGAACCCTGCTTTATATCATTCATACTTATAAGCAGCCTTTGAAGTAACATCATTGGCAGCTGCCAAGCCACTCCCTAGCAACTAGACAGAGTACCCTAGAAACTGTTCAGCAAGACCTATATCTCTGCACCAGAACATCGTAGAGACATGGTGGTTGGCTCCTTTGACTAATAAACAGAACTTGCTACACATGCTAGCAGTGAATAGCTACATGCTAATAGCGATTAGTTAAAGGGATACTCCACCGTTTTTTCATATTAAACTATGTTATTCCTTTAACTAAGACGAGTTGATACATACCTCTCTCGTCTCAGTGCGTGCACTCAATCGCTCTGTCTTGCGGCGAAACTTTGTTAGCACTTAGCTTAGCCCAGTTCATTCAATATGGGCCAAGCAGAGAAGCTACCAAACACCTCCACGTTTTCCCTATTTAAAGGCGCAGTAATATCTTCACTAGAGGGAGCGGGGGCCGGTGAGAGGATTTTTCACGAGTAAAGATATTACTGCGCCAAGTCGAAGTGCTTACAAGCACTTGCTATGGTATTCCGCCATACAATATAGTTATCCATTTTACACGCTTAGAAAAGCGCAACGTTTTGTTTTGTGTCACCGTCCTAGGTCGAGTTACACTACGCGAGTAACTGTATTTAAATAGGGAAAACGTGGAGGTGTTTGGTAGCTTCTCTGCTTGGCCCATATTTAATGAACTGGGCTAAGCTAAGTGCTAACAAAGTTTCGCCGCAAGACAGAGCGATTTAGTGCACGCACTGAGACGAGAGAGGTATGTATCAACTCGTCTTAGTTAAGGGAATAACATAGTTTAATATGAAAAAACGGTGGAGTATCCCTTTAAGTCTTAAAAAGTCAAAAGGCTAGCACAATGCTAACATAATGTTAAAGAGTGAATAATGTTAATAATGCTAGCATCATGTTAGCATCTTCCAAAAATATACAAGCAATGTGGTGATTGTACTAGCATCATGTTACTAATTCTAACAATCTAACAAACACCAAACTGTTCTATCTATCTATCTATCTATCTATCTATCTATCTATCTATCTATCTATCTATCTATCTCTGTCATGAAGAGCCTCTAACTCTCCACCCATCCATCATGTCCAGCTCAGATCTCCTGCAGTCAGACTCACTGTTTTGGACGATGTCCTGCATCTTCTTCCAGACTCTGAACGGCAGGTTGCCCAAGTATCGTGGCACATGAATCAAAGCTCCAGAAGCCATCTGTGGATCCGGCTGTGAGCTCTGGACTCTGGAAGAACATTCAGGAGTCAGAACTGCAGTGGCTTTGGATCAGAACCAGAGAGACCAGAGACAGGAGCAGATCACTCACCTTTCCATCGAGACTGGAAACTCCTGCAGAACAAACACACCATTTATCATCAAGAACTCAATCAATCATCAATCAATCAACCAATGATCTGAAATCAGACCTTCAGAAAGCAGACGTCATTGGCTTTCATCATCTCCTCCATGTCTTTGATTGTGTGTGAAAGAGCTGAGATGTGTGTGTTCATCTCCTCCAGCTTCTCCTTCATCCTCTGCTTCTTCTGCTCCTCTTCCTCCCTCAGTGCAGTGACTGTAGCTTCTTCTTCATCTCTGAGAAACTGATGAAGCTTCTCAAACTGCTGTTTAATCTGACGCTCTGTGTGCTCAGCTTGAGACTGAAATCAAAGCACATTCACTTCAATCATCTCAATCAACACACATCATTAATATCCAAGATAAACTCGGATACCCGACATAAAACAGATCCAGAAGCAGATTGCTGCTAGTCATTTACAGAAATAATAAACTGTTATTCATTATATCAAATCATAACTGTATATAGTGATCCAACAGCTGTAAAGAAAATGACTCTCGTTTCTGTTTCCTCACCTTGATGTGTTCAACTCTTTTCTCAAACTCTGCTTTCAGTTTTTCATTGTGTTGAAGTTTCTCTTGTAAGGACTTCAGTGCTGTATTGAGCTCCTCCTAGAATTGAACAAAAATACATTAAAACACCAGATTACAGTGAAGAGAAGACAATACAGTGATATGATCATATAATGCAGTTGTAGGATTATCCTTGAATGGTCCATTTCATTAAATGAACCCAACACCGCATTCCACAGTTCGGAACGATTCCCCATCGAACCATTAGTAAGTCATAAAACACAGTCATGGTGCCGAGATGGCTAAAGGAGATGTCACCCCCCTTTCCCTTTTTGTGCCTGTCTGATCTCATATCAGCGATGCCAGGACAGCAGGAAAAGATTTCTCTTTGTTCCCCAAACTTAAGACCAAATGGCCAAGAAACCCTGTGGTGACCCCAATGCATAAATCCACAGCCTTATCAGGAAACGAAGGATGCTTAGGCATTCCTATGGCCCAGAATCACCACAAACCCTAAACCAGGGGACACCTCCTTTCTGCAGCTGTAAATTCCAAAGACTTTTGTCTCCAAAACCAATAGACTGAAATTAACCCACTTGTGGTTTAATACAAATGACGGTCTCAAAATTGCTTCCAATAAGCTGAATTGATCACCAGTATTTACCTCACATATATCTTAAGTATCATGTATGTTTTATATAACCTGTGGAGGTCTTTCTGTGTGTTTAACTTTTATTACAGCCTATTCGTAGGGTTTTCTACCTCAGTTATAGGAACTAATCACCAGAAGTTGCCTCATACATGTGTATTCTCTGTATTATATATGCTTTATATTACTCAAGCTAATTTTGTGTGTTAAACACTTACCACAGCTAAATCCTTATTTACTTCCACCTCAATTATGGGAAATATATGTATTTTGGTACCTACCTGATGGGTAAATGATTTCTAGACTTCTGATATAAAGTAGATGTGTGTAGGATGCACCATATTTAAACTATTAAGTTTGCTCATTAAAGCGTTTAACTAAACTCTCAGGAGTTTGGGCACACACGTTCACGTGGACATTACGCTAATTACATGCAAGAACCGGAGAACGGGGCGTAGGTCCCGCCCAAGACCATATCTGATTGGCTGTCACACTCGGAAGGACGGGTCGGATGGACACGCTTATAACCCAATGACAAGCAGCGATGCTTTGCTTTTTGCCTTGCTTTTGCAGTGACTTTTGCTCTTGCTTATGTCTGTGCTGACCTTTCCATCGTCCAGCGTGTATGCTTACATACTCTTAAAACCACCAAGAGCTCACTCAAAACTCATCAACTCTTCCGTAAGATCCTTCGTTGAACTTCGTCAAAGAAAACTCTCTCAGAGTCGCTCCAGCAGCTACTCCAGACTCAGAGGAAACTCCGTTGCATAGCAACCCGCAATCCAGGAAATCCCGCGAACGAAGCGCCACCCGGCAAAGCCAACCAACCACTCACCATCGAGTGCTGTCCCTTAGAACGCATCATCGACCGACTGCCAGCCAATCAGCGCCGAAGAGATTCCCTCCAGCAACTTCGTCACAGAAGGGGACGCACGCGCTCACACAGGAGCATCCAAACGCAAGTACACAATCTCCTAATTCTGGCTGAACTGGTGCAAATCTTATTAAGAAAACAAACTAAGATTAAAGTGCTAGTAGATTGATTCTCTCAGGTTGCGGTCAAGAGTGTCTAACGCTAGACATTTGGGACTCCATTCACCCTCCGTTGATAACATCACTTTTCTCTGTCACTGTTTGAATGAATGTTTGTGTGTTTTCGTTAGTTTAGTTTGTGTGTATTAGAGTAGTTCAATAAAGTCTTGGTTGATTTTACATACAAGCGTCTTGTGCTGTGTGCTTACAAGTTACTGCCTTAAACTGTAGATTTTGCTACCTTGCTCATATTAATCAGTTATCATAACTTTATGATATTATTACCGTAGGCCACGGGATAATATTCTGTCCAGAATTAATAAAATACCCTAATCTCAATTTATCGGTGGACGAATAGTTGATAAAGTGTTAAATATTAATTAAAAAATCGAATTTGCATATTAATTCGATTTTTATTCACTGTAATTCAATCCCCTTTGAGTTATATTGATCTTAATTCCCTTATTAATCTTACATAGTGAAAAAGTATTTGCCCCCATCTCATACTAAATTGATTCAGAAATTAAAACCTACCATAAAACAAAGGCAAACTGAGTAAACACAAAGTACAGTTTGTAAATGACTGTTATTTATTGAAACAAAAAAGTTATCCAATACCACCTGGGCCGCATTGAAATGTATTTGCCCCCGTAGTTACTAATTCCTCAAATTTATGAAACTGCATTTATAATGTAGTTCAGCTGGACTAAACACAACCAGTCCTGATCACTGCAGTCCTGTTCAATCAGATCAACACTGAATACTGAAGCCTGATTGGTTCACATTTGTACAGAACGGCGCTTCGAACTCTTCAAGAGACAATGTCACTATTAAAAGAGCAAATTTGTGCAACATTTGTTGCAAAATGCCGTGCCACGAGTGTTCCTCCTGCAGGGCTCCTGCTTCCCTCATCTGGAGCGAGTGCCATGGTTTCATTTGGCAGCTCCGAGGAGGACTTTGATGACACTATGTCTCTGAAGCGGAGGACTGAGCAAACTCTGGCCATGACTCTCCATGTGCTTTATCAGTGGATCTGGAGGACGCATACTGTCATATCCAGATAGCCCCTCATCACAGTTCTGGAGATTCACGTTCGAAGGGGCTTACCAAAATAATACAGTCCTACCATTCGGACTGTCTCTTGCTCCGCAGACTTTTATGATATTCGTGGATGCGGCCCTCTCCCCCTGAGACAGATGGGAGTTCACCTCCTGAATTACCTCAATGATTGACTGCTTTTAGCCCAATCGAAGGAGGAACTCTGCGCACACAGATCTTTGCTCATCAGGACCAAGATTACGTTAGTAACCGGAACGATCTGTTTATGACTCATTATGATTCTTTACATGTGAATCAAGAAACATTTGTCTTACCTTATATGGTGAAACCACTTCACCAATGGGTCTGAATTTATGATTGTCATGTTGTTGTGAAGTAAAGCACACTAAACACACAGGCTGTTTGTCCTCCAGACAGAAGAGTTTGAGTTTCTCACTGTGTAAACTGCAGATCTCCTCAGACCCTGATGAACGCCTCTCATTTCTCTCCTTCAGGAACGACTCACACAAGTTTTTTAACGCAAGATTAACTGTAGGAGGACCTCTTGAGGATCTTTTCCTGCAGACAGGACACTCCTGAGATCCCTTGGTTCTCCAGAACTGTTGAAGACACTCTTTACAGAAACTGTGACTACAGGATAAAATAACAGGAGCCTTGTAGATTTCATGACACACAGGACAAATATAATCATCTTCAGCTGCTGAAGCCATTTTCACTGTTTGAGCTCCAGCAATCTAAACTTTACTTTCACTTTCTGATCGACGGTTTCAAAAATTAATCACCATGAGAATCACAAAGATCAGAAACAAACTTGTTCAAATTATAAACTTCTCAAATTCTTCTGTGAAGTTTTCCCCTTCGTACTCCACTGATCGCTGATTCTTTATTGCTTTTGTCTCGAGACAAAGTCAGTATGGCAGAAAAGAGAAATAACAAGTCAGTCTCTTCCTGGTTAGTGTTGTAAGAGGGTGGAGCTTACAAGAGCTTACAAGAGCTTCTGATCAAGCTGCTGTGTTGAAACAGGTCAAAGAACAACATCAGGATTTTTTTAGGTAAAATTAACAAAATCTAAGCCTATTCAAAATGAACTTGCATTGAAATGTTAAGATATAATGCTAAATCCTTGGATTAAACACAAAAGAACCATAAAAATACTCAAATATTTAAAATAAAATATCTCCAAACCCTTACATATTTTATTTATTGTATACGTATATATATTATTTATTGCTCTTCTTTATTGGTCACAGAGTTTCTCCAGGGTCTGTCATGCTCCAATCTTTCTCAAAATGATTTCTTCTCATGCTGAAGTTTCAGTGATAAACACTCCTCTGTTTATGATGCTGATTGTCAGTGTTTGGAGAAACAAACAGATCAACAGATTAAAAGTCCTGAATAAACAGGAGAAACGGAGATGAGACAAAAGTTTGTCTCTCATGGATCACTCGTCAGCACCTTTATTAACACTTATTCAGTATTTCTTGTTAATTATGAAAAATATACTCACTTTATTAGTGTGGCCACCAGGGGTCTCTTACACACCCTCTAGACCAGTGGTTCTCAACTCCAGTCCTCGGGACCCGCTGCTCTGCACATTTTGTATGTCTCCCTTATTTAACACACCTGAATCAGATCATCAGCTCGTTAAGAGAGACTCCATGAACTGAACTGAGTGTGTCAGATAAGAGAGACATACAAAATGTGCAGAGCAACGGGTCCCGAGGACTGGAGTTGAGAACCACTGCTCTAGACTACTAATTAAATGGATCCAGAGCAAATGGTTATACTATTAAATAGTCAGCCCAAAAAGGCCTACCTGGTTTTACGCAAGCCACCCTAATTAAAGGACGCAGGTAGAAGCTGGTGTATCAAAAATATTAATTTATTTCACAATAGTTCAATAATATAAACAATTAAAAGAAGACAACCATGTAATACCCCATGAAACTTCCCTCAATCAAAACACCAAATGTTTAAGAGCATATACTGAGTTTCCCTCCCGAGACATGTCAGAATTTAAATCACCTCACACGTCACTCTTAATATATAAAGTTGAGGAGAATACCACAGGTAATATAAACACAGTTAAATCTATTACACGTGATACACAGCAATATACCCCCTTCACTAAACACACCCCACTGCAGCGTTTGTCTCTTTGGAAAACTACACGTCGCCCAATAAGTATTTCAATTAAAAGGACCCCACAGAATGTACATCAGATTATCAAAAAAACAAAAAACAAAAAAAAAACTCAAAACAAAAAGAAAATAGGCTACAATGTAAGACAAAAATCTCCTCTCTCTCCTCATATGCCCACAGGGCATTTGACATAAACACAACTTTATGAGTAGACAGAGTAAACCAATTACATAACTAAAACTAGTAGGAAAAACGTCTCGGTTACGTATGTAACGAGAGTTACGTATGTAACTACGGTTCTATGAGTTCTAGATGATCGACCGCCAGAGGCAGTGCTTGCCACTGAATATTATCTCTCTTGCTCATGCACAGGTCGAGTCTAATAACAACAAAGTCATCACATGACCAGGTACGTCATGGGGATCCCCTCTATT
The DNA here is from genome assembly GCF_949319135.1 of Squalius cephalus. NCBI lineage: Eukaryota > Metazoa > Chordata > Actinopteri > Cypriniformes > Leuciscidae > Squalius > Squalius cephalus. Next base: position 36,140,295 of record NC_137137.1, read on the forward strand.
TAACCCCGTGACATCCTGCAAACTGTCTCAACAGAATCTTCTCGCAAGACTCCGAGTGACAGGGTGCTCTGGTGGTCATCCAGAACTCATAGAACCGTAGTTACATACGTAACTCTCGTTCTATTTCGTTCTTACTGACCGCCAGAGGCAGTGCTTCCCACTGGATGGCTCATAATAACAAGGTCACGAGGAGGCTACTCCTAACCTTAAGCCGAAGTTGAGGGTCCCAACAGGACTGCCGCTTCCATAGCACCAGGGGCGACCACATTAACTCTGTAGTATCTGGAGAAGGTATCAGCGGAAGACCAATTATCTGCTGCACAAATGTCCATTAGAGGGACACCTTTTAATGCTGCCCAAGACGTTGAAATACTTCTCGTCGAATGGCATTTTATGCCGGCTGGCAATGTCATGTTGTTGGCCTTATATGCCTGGACAATGGCCTCCACCACCCAATGTGACAACCTCTGCTTTGACAGAGGCTGCCCTTTTCTTGGCCCGCCGTAGCAGAGAAATAGTTGGTCTGACTGTCGCAATTTCTCTGTGGCACTCAGATAGCCCCGAAGGGCTCGCACTGGACATAATTGTTCCGTTGGAATGCTATCTTGTGTGTCAGACACAGAATGATTGAGTGCTACCAACTCAATTGGTTGATTTCTAAATGATGTTGAGAGCCTTTTGGGTAGGAATGAGGGGTTAGGCCACAATGTCATCATTGTTCCATCTGCATTCCAACGCATACAGGACGTATTGGTTGACAATGCGTGGAGCTCACCAACACGTTTGGCTGACGTTATTGCCAAAAGGAATCCTGTCTTTATTGAAAGCCACTTCAGGTCACAATGCTCCATTGGTTCAAAGGGGTGTTGTGTAAGTGTTCTTAAAACCAGACTGAGGTCCCATGAGGGCACCCTAACAGTTGGAGCAGGGTGCAATCGCTGAGCACCTTTCAGAAAGCGGGTGATTAGAATATGTGACCCTAGTGATTGATCATTTATCTTTACATGCTGGGCAGAAATTGCAGCCACATATACCTTTAGGGTAGAGGGAGCCCTGTTATTGTCTAGAAGGGACTGCAAAAAACATAACACCATTGGCACCGGGCAGTGGTCTGGGACCAACCACAGGGGGCAATGGGTCGAGAACCACAGGGGGCAATGGGTCGAGGTCTCTGAGGCAAAGAGATCCACCTGTGCTCTGCCACATTGCCGCCAAACCATCTGAACTACTTCTGGATTGAGTCTCCATTCTCCTGGCAAAGGTTTGTGGCGAGACAAGAAGTCTGCCACCACATTCAACACTCCCGGTATATGCACCGCCCTGATGCTTGTGAACCGAGGAAAGGCCCATGTCAGAAGGTCTTGTGCTATTCTCAGAGACTGGCTGGACCTCGTGCTGCCTTGATGGTTGATATGATATACCACTGATGTATTGTCCGTTCTGATGAGAATATGGCGGTTCAATAGGGCCGGCTCAAAGTGCTTCAGAGCTAATTGCACTGCTTGTAGCTCCAGGGCATTTATGTCTTTTGTGGCTTGCCCGGGTTTCCATGACCCCCTGATCATCCTGTGTTGCCACACTGCCCCCCAGGCGACTAGCGAAGCATCGGTCTGTATTACCTCTCGGCGAGAGGGAATCACACCCAGAGCTACCCCTTTCATCAGGAATGACCTCTCTTTCCATGGTTTCAAGGTAAGGAGGCATCGATCTGTAACTTTGACCAGTCTGCTCCTGTGCCATGTGGGGTTCAGGTGAAGACTGTTTACCCATCTCTGATAAGGGCGCAGTGAAAGAAGGCCCAGTGGTATCAACGCAGCCGCTGCTGCTAGCATGCCCATCAATCTGAGCACCACTCTGAATGGAAGCTTGATCTGTTTCCGGAAATGCTGGAGAAAGAGCAAGATGCTGTCCACCCTCTAAGGTGATGGGAATGCTTTCATCGATCTTGAGTCTAGAGTGATGCCTATGAACTTTACCGCCTGACATGGGACCAACTGACTCTTGCTGAAGTTTACCCTGAGACCCAACTGAGTGACATGGGAAATCAACAGATTGGTCTGTTCTGTTGCCTGCTCTTGAGATGGAGCACAGAGGAGCCAATTGTCCAGATAAGGAAGCACCTGCACCCCCCTGGCTTGTATTGGGGACAATGCTGCAGCTATGCACCTGGTGAACACCCGAGGGGACAGAGACAGCCTAAATGGTAGGACCCGGAACTGATAGACCTGACCTTGAAATGCGAAGCGGAGAAACGGTCTGTGTTGTGGTGCAATTGGAATATGAAAATAAGCATCCTTCAGGTCTATTGTGGTGAACCACTGTAGTGGTCTGACTGCCTGAAGGACCTCCATTGTGCGTAGCATGTGGAATGGTAAAACCTTGAGGGACTGATTGAGGCCACGAAGGTCGAGAATGGGCCGTACGCCACCATCTTTTTTCGGAATTATATAGTACATTGAATAAAACCCATTTAGCCGTGCTGACCACTTTACTGGTTCTATGGCGTCCTTTTCTAGAAGTTCGGCTATTTGTTTTGCCAATGCCAGTGAGCTGTTGGGGTCTTTGACAGTAGTCATCTTGACCCCATTGAAAGCAGGGGCCCGCCGTTGGAATTGCATCTTGTACCCTTGAGATAGCGTTGCTATTATCCAAGGGTCTGAGGTGTTTTCTTTCCAGAAATTGAGCTGCTGGTGTGAAAAACATCCGACGGTTGGCCCCAGGACTTCATGCTCTGCGAGCCTGGGCTTTATTATCTCTGGGGGGGCGCTGACCTGGCGCCCTGCCCCTTGGAGCCCGAATTAACTGTTGTCCTCGTGCTCTAGGGTACTGCCAAGCTGGTCTGGCTGCCTTGGCTGGCTCCTCTGAACAGCACTTGAGCGAACTAAAGGTTGAGAGCGAATAGGATACCGTCCCCCATACCCTTGTCTAAATTGTGATGGTGGAGTCCCTCTTAAATCTGCCAGCTGCTGTCTTGTCTTATTCGTCTCAATGCTCTTTTCCAGAGTTTGCTGTGCCGCTGGTCCAAACAGTTGGCCTGGGACTACAGGGAGATCCCAAAGTTTTCTCCTACAGGCCTCTGACAATGGAGACTGTGCCAGCCATACTTGGCGGCGTGCCTGAGTGAGTGTTGACATGAGTCTACCCAATTCTCTTGACATGAATGCAAACGCTTGCAATGACGCATCGCTTAGGATTTGGACTGAAGGATCACTCCCAATAGGTTGGAGAGACTGAGATAGCGCCAGCATAAGATGAGAGAGCGAATTCCCTATATGACCCATGCGTGCTGCAGTATTGTATGCTTGACTAAGAAGATCGCACTGAGGTCGCGGGCAGCGAGCATTAGGTCTCCAAGCCTCTTCCGGTGATATGATGAAAGAAGCGATAAATGGATCCACTTTAGGCATCTGACCCAGGCTATAAGAGTCCGGTTCGTGCATAGCCGCCAGGGCCCTGCTTGCTGTGGTATGATGAGTAAGTAACTTGGGATTAGCCCAGCACCTCTGTAGTTCCTCAATATAATCTTTGGATGGGGGAATGCTAAGAGCAGATGGTTTTGCCGTCCCTCTGAAAAAGGCACTGGAGGGAGCTGCCACTATAGGGGCAGTGTCCAGGCTTAATCGTGCCAACGCAATTTGGATGGCTTGTCTCACTACATCCTGATCAGATTCCACTCCTTCAGCTGAACCCCGTGCTGTGTTCTGAGAGTCATCATGAGAGAATTGAGAGTGGACTCCCGATAAGAATTCTTCATTACCCTCCTCACCAAACTGGATTTGAGAGGCTGCCATTGACAGCATATCCTCCTCAGGAATAGGTAATTCCTTACTGGGATTTCCCAACATCTGTGATGGTGCCTCCCTTGGTTGCAGATTCAATATTAGAGACTTAATCTGGGCAAACTCTGAGGTCAAAACCTCCACTTTATTGGCCAACGAATCATCTCTATGTCTCTTACTGGTGGAGACACTCACTGTTTCCACCCTCTTCCTCTTAGCTGTCACTTTTCCCTGCCGAGGCACATCTGAGGTCAAGAGTGCCTCCACTGCAGCTAGTCTGGAAGTTCTCCATTCCCACGACATAGTGCTACAATTCATACAGGCATCATCAGTGAGACCCTGCTTCAAATGTTCCAAGCCTAAGCAGGATGGACAGCAGTCATGTCCATCGTCCTGCTGTAAAGTGGCCCTGCACACAGTGCATGTCAGGCTAAGCTGTTCCATACTGCCACAGCAGTGCTTTACTGAAACCCAAGCGAGAACACTCTGGGTGCCACAAAAATTCTATAACGGTAAGATACCGAAATTTTTATTTTTAATTTTTTTAACAGCCAAACTGGTGTTAATACTATAGCCCACTGTTGATAGAAGTACCAGGTAGCAGTACAAAAAACAGAGCGAAAACACTCGTATATAATGCAACTGCAAGAAATATAATATGCCCATATCAAAGAAAAACAACAAAAAAAGAATTAAATTGTCATATTCATAGCTACCTATGTAAAACTATGTAATTATAATTATATATATATATTACTTACCTAATTGAATGCTCTATAAGATTACCACCAGCTGCAGTGCACGCCGCGGTCTGTAACAAGAAATATATTGTTTTTCCTGGAGCGCACACACGTCTTACTGTTCGCTATAACTAATCACTATGGCTTTTCTATGGAGCGAAACCACTCTGAGATGCCATATATACACGTTTCATAAAAGAAACAACATCCGGTGCTTATGTAAGCAACTTACCGCGCTCTGGCAGCGATCGGAATAAACAGACGTGTTCCAACCAGGTAAGTTTGTCTTCAATCCGCCGCAGCCTCTGGAGGACGCACAACGCGCAGCTCCAACAAAAATGATTGTTACGAGGCTGTGAAAGACGGAATCCAAGTATTCTGAAGTTTTTCCTTCGACCTGCAATCTTTGCAAGTATGCGAGAAGATTATAGAGACAGTTTGCAGGATGTCACGGGGTTAAATAGAGGGGATCCCCATGACGTACCTGGTCATGTGATGACTTTGTTGTTATTAGACTCGACCTGTGCATGAGCAAGAGAGATAATATTCAGTGGGAAGCACTGCCTCTGGCGGTCAGTAAGAACGAAATAGAACCCTCGTTCCCTGAGTAGGGAACGGAGACGTTACGTCGGATGACGACGAATGGGGTTTCGCTTAGAAAGCCTATCATCTTCGAGTATATAAAACGAGCCAATGGCCCTACCCTGGGGATAAGGAAGTACGCTGACAACATGCAGATATGTCTTCGCTGAGGAGCCGAGACTGAACTCAGGCGTTCCAGCGGTACAGCGGAAGTGGCAGGGAGACGTGACGTCTCCGTTCCCTACTCAGGGAATGAGGGTTACATACGTAACCGAGACGTTCCCTTTCGTAGTCACTCCGAGTTACGTCGGATGACGACGATTGGGGTTCCCAGTGTAATCACGCCACCTCTCGACTGTCTTCCAGTGCCCTGCGTAAGTCTGAGCTCCCTGTCGTGAGACTGGCACGGACGAAGGACTCCTACTTAACACAGGAATACCAAGGTACACTGGGAAGCATATCTCAGTGGAAATATGCAATTATGCCCAGCCCGAAGGGGGGGACTTGGAATACACATATGACCCCGGGGGGCTGCATATGGAGTATCACTGGGGGAAAACAAATTGAAGGTGTGGTGTCAAAGTGTGCTGTGTGCAACACTTTCAAAGGGAACAATATCAAAGAACCTCTTGTCAGTCATGAATTACCAGACAGGGCATGGGCAAAGGTAGGAGTTGATCTCTTTCACTTCAACAAAGCAGATTACTTGGTATGTGTGGATTACTTCTCAAAATTTCCTGAAATTACAAAGTTGACACAGACAACAAGCCAGCATGTAATAACAGCACTGAAGTCAATATTTGCAAGACACGGGATTCCAGATGAAGTTGTTTCAGATAACGGACCACAGTTTGTCAGTGCTCAGTTCAGCAACTTCAGAGATAACTGGGAGTTCAAACACTCGACTTCAAGTCCAAGATATCCTCAGTCTAATGGTCAAAGTGAAAAAGCTGTACAAACCATCAAAAACCTACCCAAGAAGGTGCAAGAAAGTCAAGGAGATCCGTACATTGCTCTTCTTGAGCTAGGTGGAGTGAATTTATCTCCTGCACAGCTTCTTATGGGCTGTAGATTGAAAACCAGAATACCAACAGCGAGTAAACTGCTACAGCTGCAGCTGCACAAAGGTGTTCAGCAAAGCCTAAAAGAGAGGCAGCTGAAGCAAAAGTTCTACTATGATCGTGGGGCTAGAAACCTGCCTACTCTGAGTGAAGGAGAAAGGCTGAGGCTGAGAGCTGAGAATCGTTGGCAGCCAGCTGTAGTGGTGAAAAGTCTTGACAAACCGAGGTCATTCCTGGTTCAAACACAGGGTGGAGAAATCTACAGAAGAAATCGATAGCACCTGCTAAAGTCCAAAGAGTTGAGTTTCCAGAATTCACACATTCTGGACTCATTCGATCCAGTTATAAATGACAGTGTTCCTGATGTGGTTGATACAAAAAAGCCATTCCCAGCTAACAAAAAAAGGTTCCCAGAACGTCCCCTAAATGGCCTGTGCGAACATCCCCCCGAACGTCCCCGTGTGGAGTCCGCTTGATGTCCCGCGGACGATCGCGAAGACGTCCTCCGTACATTCAAGAGGACATTCACAGGACCACCAGCGGCCATTCGGAACGTTTAGGGGACTTTCGCGTTTAGTCCCCTGAATATCATTTTATTTTATTTTACTTCTGGCTAACCAAAGAAAACAGACACGTTGTAAGAAACAAAGTAAATGTATTTTATTTGAACAAAGGTGTTGTGCTCTTTCAGTGTGTGTGTGTCTTCAAACGCGCTGACAGCTGTGTGTGTGTTTGTCCGTCAGCTGTGGGGTTAGTCCGATGGCAATTCTTCCCCTTGGCATCTACCTAAAACAACAAAATGAACACATTCAGTAGTATTATGATTTTATATGTCTATATAACATATCCATATATGTGAAATAACGTCATCTCATCTCATCTTAACACATAACGTTAGCTTTGTAGTGTTAGCATAACGGCGTTAACAGCGGTACATGGCAGACAACTTAAGCAATCGTTTTAAAAGGTAACATTTTCATATAATTTAAAGATGGACAGTGGTTACGGTAGCTAATGTATACTAATCTAGAAATTAAAAATACCTTTTAGACAGATGAAAGAGAAAACAAGGCTGCGTCTGAGGAGGTCAGTTAACTGTCACTACGCAGCTGAGCGTTGCTGTGGATACATGCTGCGCACCATAAGGAATGACGTCACTCGCTTAGGCACACTTGATCATCACTTGCTTGTTTCTCCCAGTGTAGCTATTACACTTTTTTTTTTTATTTGAGCTGCATGTGCTATCAGTCTTAAGTGCAATAATTAGAATAATATTTTTCCTAAAATAACTTCTTTTGAATAAAACCAGTCACCTTCGCCTAACCAACAGTTTGATAATTTAGGATAGGATAGGATAGTTAGGATACTTTTATTTGTCTTACCTGTGTTATTTTCCACTTTCTTCCCAGCAATGTGCTTTTTCCATTCTTCACGTTTTCCTTGGCTGCATTCATCATTTGAAGTCGATGCATTCTTTAAGAGCTCCTGGGATTCAACCTTATCTTCTTCATGCATGAATAGCCTATGTTTTGTAGCTTATATTCAATTGAATCAATTATCATATTTTGATGTTGAAATTATAACGCTGAAAACAGTCTCATGATTTGATTACATCATTAAATAGTGATAGAAGTTACTAAGTAGCATGAAGTTATTATCTTAACATTAACATTAAAACACTAACATTTTTAACAAACTTAATTTTACAATTAATTCAAATATTTTTACTATAGTTTATTTGCATTTATATTTTAGTTTAATTATTCTTTTGTCTGAGTTGCAAGGTGTCAGGTCTGATGATAAAAGCAAACGACTGGATTTTGCAAGTGTTGTCATGAAAATGGCAGGTGAGGGATGAAATAGGGACATTCGCAAACTGGCCCGGACAAATGTCCTCAGAACGTCCGTCAGCGAACGTTACAAAGCGGACCAAATGTGGACCTAAGGGGATGTTCGAAAACGTCCCTTGTTAGCTGGGTTGCTGCCTGTACAAACACCTGCGATTCGGTGTTCGGTGCGGTGCCTGAAGGTGTTGCTGAAGAAACTGTGAAGGTGACACGTTCTGGTAGAGTGGTTAGACCTCCAAAGCGTTATTCTTGCTAAAGTAAGTAAGTGGTTAACTAAAGTAAAGTAGAGGCTGAGATCTGTTCAGAGATCTCAAGAAAAAAAAAAGTTTGCAATACTGACTTTCTAATAAGAAATAAGAGTTCAAGTTTATAGTTGTGTTTAAAAAAAAAAAAAAAAAGGAAGATGTGATGTATGCTGTTACTTACCACTAGGTGGAGCCCTGTACATGTATCTTTGTTATGACAAGTAAAGGCAGAACAAGAACGACATTGACAGTGAACAACTCGTGGTGTCTTCTCTTTATTATATTTTTGTTTCCTAAGTGTTAAGCCTAAACAGCTAGATAGGAGTTACCACAAGACATTACACTTGGCATCGATTAAGTGCAGAGAGGATTACATCAACATCTTTCAAGCAAGTCTGTTGTAGAGTTAAAGACTTTGAAAAGTTAGCTGCTAACATGACTGCTAAACAAACAGTTCAAACAAAAGCAATGAAAAGAGGCTTACTACTTGAACCTTTTGCTGCTGCAGATTATGAAGAACTCACTGGAAACAAAGTGTTCCCTTGTGGCTTAATAATTAATCATCATGCCCACATCTAGGAGCCTCTCCTGACAGGAAAGTAGTTGACTTGTCAACGGATCCAGTCCACGGACTTCTTGAGATAAAATGCCCAAACAAAGACAGTTTCAAAGACTGCTCATATTTGAGAAGTGCAGCAGGAACTACACTTTAAACAAGTAATAAAAACTCAGTGAGTGTTTTAGCGCAATTTTCTGACGTCATGGGATCACAACACTAAGAGATAGTAAATCTTTTTATGTTTTTTTTTTTTTTTTTTTTTTGTGTGCGTTCCCGAGATTAGACCTTCCTTAACATAATGCCGAAAACCCGAAGTCTCTAGGTGGTCTGGTTGAGGAGGAGATAGAAGTGCAAGATTGGTGCGCAGAGACAGAACAGAAATCATGAGTTAACAATCGCAATTTTGTCCGTAGGAAAATTGCGCTAAAAAGACCCACGAGGACTACTGTCAAGTTGTTGGACAAATGGGGTAGTGAGTTTACATGGAGTGATTTTTTTGTAAAATGTAAAAATGATAACCACATTGAACGCATCTATTTCAACAGAGATAAATGGGAGTTTAGTTTAGTTTAGTTTAGTTCATTTATTTACAGGGGCAATGCACATTAATAAACATAAATGTAAATGTGCCAGAATTAGCCCAAAAGGCTATTTTTCATCTGTAGACCCTTGACAGAATGTTAAAAGGTCACCCTAAAAAAACAGAGACAGAGCATCACACATATACACATCATATGAAAAAAAATCATTATTAAAATACAAAATAAACATGAAATAAACTACAAAAATAAAAAAATACAAAATAAACTCTCGTGAGAGAGAAAGAGAAAGATGGCCAAGAACAATTAGTACAAAGAAGTCTATTGTCAAGAATACAATACTAATGTGTTGACAGTGCTGAACTGTCAGTAAGCATTTTTTAAGATGGGACTGAAAAGAGCCAAAAGCATGTAATCGTCTAATTGTTGATGGGACGGAGTTCCATTCCCTTGGAGCTTTGACCGGAAATACAGACTGGCTAAAGTTACTTCTTTTGAGAGGGATAATACAGTCCCCTCTTTCCCCACCCCTTGTAGATCAGTGAGCAGTTGTTCTGATATTCACAAACTGTTTTAGTGGTGAAGACAGGCTATGTATAGTTTTAAACAGCAGACAAATATGTACATATTTGATCAAGTTATCCCAGCTTAGCAAGTTGTATTTTTTTAATATTGAGCAGTGATGAAACCGAACTGATTTCTTATCAAGAGTTTTTAGTGATTGTTTATACAAAGACTCTAGTGGATTCAGAGTAGTAATACTAGCTTGCGACCAATTAGTTAAACAGTAGGTAATATGAGAAACAATCATGGAATGCATAAAGCGGCGTCAGACGACATATAATCACGAATAAATCTCAAATTTGATAAACTAAATCTGACCCGGTTACAGACCTTTTTAACCTGCGCCTTCAGGGTTTCCGCGGGGTCTTAAAAAGTCTAAAATTATGAACTTTAAATTTAAGGCCTTAAAAAGTCTTAAAAACAGCCAGATTTTCATCCTAGGTCTTAAATTTCATTTATTCAGGTCTAAAAAAGTGTTTACCCTCGTTCATTTCCAGAAACGCTGGCCGCAGAAAGTAGCAAAAAAGTATGGAGTTGTAGCCTACAAAGCGGAGCCCTAGAGCAGGGGTCTCCAACACGTCGCTCGCGTGCTACCAATAGTTCATGGCTTGATATGAGCTAGCTCGCCAGAGGCCGTTAACATATCGCGTCTTTTGCGCCCTCAAGTTTGTTCAAATGTAGGCGCGTGGCAAGCGCACTCATAATTGAAGCGACGCGTTCATTTTTTTACCAGGCGCAACGAGATGAAAAAATCTAAACTTTTCAGAATGCCGCAAACGCACCGCAGGTCATGTGACAGGAACCAACCAATCACCCCTTTCCATAACAACACTGAACACTCAGTCAACTTGAAGGATGGGGGTGCACCCAAACACTACTAATAAATATAAGCTAATGTGTAAATGTCAGTAATTTATCTTTTTTTACTCATTCTTTTTATAAAAAAAAATAATTAAAGGCTGAAATATGAGGTTTATCTTTGTATAAAACCTTTTTTTGTCAAAACTTTATTTGAACTTGTACATGTTAGTAGATAACATGTTGCAAGACACTCTTTTAAAATCTGGCCATCATTTTTAATGGTATTTTAATGTTTACGTAAACAAAAAGTGCATATTGATGCTAATCAATTTGTTATTTGCTGTTTTTCGACAAAAAACTTGTTGAATTGACTTCATTCTGTAGTATTAGTACTTTTTGAACAGGATTCTGTGATAACCGTGATAATTTTGGTCACTTTAATCATCTCATCATTTCCTCTCTAGTTATGATCAACTACGATCAACTAAAATCAACAATAATTGTGTTTTTACAGTATAATATGCAAAAGTACAATTTACTATTAAAAAAATATCTACCTCTCCCTCTCTCTCACACACACACATCAGATAATCCTACATAGATAGTATTGATATTGATATTGTAGATATTGTAATCTTTCCCCTGATACAAATACATCTGGCACTATGCTTAAATTCTTAGTTTTGGTGATAAACATACACACTGTTTTAGAGATGTTTAACTGTAAGCAGCATTGTTCTAGCCAAGCTGTAACATGAACCAGGGATTCTGTAAGTTAATTTGCAACTTGTGACACACTACTTCCATGTATATAAATAACAGTGTCATCTGCATACATTTGAATGTTAGTGTTAGGACAGACGGATGGAAGATCATTGATGTACAACGTAAAAAGTAAAGGACCCAGAATGGATCCTTGTGGAACACCAGTAGTTATACTTAGAGGAGCTGACTTATAATTCTGTATACTAACATACTGTGTTCGACCTGACAAGTATGATTCGATCCATCTCTACGTATGTGGAGAGAAATTAAAACTTAGTAATTTAGACAACAGAATTCTGTGGTTTACGGTGTCAAAGGCCTTCCTGAAAACAAGAAACACAGCCCCGACAACCCCTCCTTTATCTAATAGAGACTTAACTTTTTCAATGAAATAGCAATTTGCCATCTCAGATGAGTAGTTTGCTCTAAAGCCAAATTGCAGTGGATGTAAAACAAAAGAACTGTTATTCAAATAATTAGTGATTTGTGCAGCCATCAATTTCTCTGCAACCTTTGAGACTATAGGTAAAATACTAATAGGTCTGTAATTACTAGCAGAGTGGGGAACACCGCTTTTGAATATAGGCACAATAACAGATGACTTCCAAGCACATGGGAACATCCCCTGAGAAATTGAGAGATTGATAATTTTAGTGATATGATTAACTAACGACTCACTAAGCTCTTTAAGCATTACCACATCCATACCAAATATATCCTTTGCTCTGGGTGGTTTAATGAAGAGTGAGCTTGATTTTTTCCTTTTCAGCTGTTTCGTGCCTGCTTTGTGCAACAAGAGAGTGTAAACAGAATCAAAACCAAAACGACCTTGTGCTATGAATTGTGATGTCATTAAAGGGATACTCCACCGTTTTTTTCATATTAAACTATGTTATTCCCTTAACTAAGACGAGTTGATACATTCCTCTCTCATCTCAGTGCGTGCACTCAATCGCTCTGGAGCGCGGTGACACTTTGAAAGCACTTAGCTTACCCCAGTATATTCAATGCTCATCTAACAGCAATGAATTTAGAAGTGACCAAACTACGGTGGCCGAGAAGGGTCACAACACATACAAACGCCACAACAGCTACATATTCAGAAAACACCTCCAAATTCAGAAAACACATACAAACGCCACAACAACTACATATTCAGAAAACAACTTCATCGATTTCACATCACGTACGCTGCAAATATTCACAGCACGAGCAAATAGGGAAACGAACTGCAAACTGCAAAGACACAACGGAAATGTTTCCAGGGGGGCCATAATCAGTGACGGCTACAAGAGGTAAGTGTTTCTCTTTTATTATGAGACTTGTCAATGTGCTCTGATACCGAAGTGGTTTTGTGTGTTTTCAACATATTAAGTTATTGTCCCCATAACGTATTAGTCCACGCAGATAATTGTTAAACGTTCTGCCAACGTTGTTAGCTGGAAACTAGCTGGCTAGCTCGCTTCTGGTCACTAAATAGATGCATTACCGGCGTTTGTACATTGTTGTCCTGATATATTAACTATTTATTTATTTTTCAGATTGAAATGTTCTGTCCATTTTGTGCTGCAAACCACTTCGGTATCAGAGCACATCCACAAGTCTGTCATAATAAAGGAAAAACACTTAGGGCGGGTGTACACGGTGCGAGTTAGGACACTCGGGAGGTCCTGAGATATTGCACACGTTGCGAGTCAGTTTAACTGATAATCGCGTCAAAGCAGCTGGTACACGGCACGACTGTCCTGCACGAATTTTATCCGGAGCCGGCAGCAATCACGCGAGCTTTCGCACTAAACACAGAGACCGTCAATGTTGCATGCAGGCAAAGCTTGACAGAAAAATGACAGAAATGTGTGTGCAAATGATTTGCTGAAAAGCAGAGAACAGTAGCCATTCCTTTCAACATAAAAACTTGTGTGTGTGTGTGACACTGTATGCGCACACTGTATGGTTGCTGCCACTGCGGTATAGCCTCTTATACTGTCAATGGGTATAGCCCCATCAACGTGGTTGTGTATGATTTGGCAATAGGGGACAGCTGGTGAAAATCGGGCCGACTCCCCGAATTTTTTAAACATGTTTAAAAATTATAGGGAGGTCGGGAGGTGCTCGTAACGTGCTCGGCTCGTAATTACTCTCACACGCTGCGAGCCGCGACCATGCGAGCATCACCGATTCCACTCGATTTCTCCAGAGTGAAAAAAAATCATCTGTGAGCTCATAAAAACAGCAAAAATTGCACTGTGTACGCCCGCCTTAGCCATAGACAACAAAAGCGCATTCAAATAGCGCGAAGACAACCAAATGGATGCGGGTCCGTCACTGATTATGGCCCCCCTGGAAACATTTCCGTTGTGTCTTTGCAGTTTGCAGTTTGTTTCCCTATTTGCTCGTGCTGTGAATATTTGCAGCGTACGTGATGTGAAATCAACGAAGTTGTTTTCTGAATATGTAGCTGTTGTGGCGTTTGTATGTGTTGTGACCCTTCTCGGCCACCGTACCAAACACATCAACGTTTTCCCTATTTAAAAACAGTTACACGAGTAGTTATACGACCAAGTATGGTGACACAAAATAAAACGTGGCGCTTTTCTAAGCGGGTTAAAAAGGATAACTATAATGTAATACTCGTGTAACTGTTTTTAAATAGGGAAAACGTTGATGTGTTTGGTCACTTCTAAATTCATTGCTGTTAGGTACCATTGAATATACTGGGGTAAGCTAAGTGCTTTCAAAGTGTCACCGCACGCCAGAGCGATTAAGTGCACGCACTGAGATGAGAGAGGTATGTATCAACTCGTCTTAGTTAAGGGAATAACATAGTTTAATATGAAAAAACGGTGGAGTATCCCTTTAAAGGGGCGGTGAAATGCTATTCCATGCATACTGAGTTTTTTACACTGTTAAGGAGATGGATTCCCATGCTAAACATGGACAAAGTTTCAAAAATTAAGTTGTACGTTTGATGGAGTATTTCTGTACCAAAAATACTCCTTCCGGTTTGTCACAAGTTTCGGAAAGTTTTTTTCGAGTATGGGCATGTGTGACGTCAGATGGGGCGGAATTTCCTTATACGGGTCCTAAGGGCACTTCTCCCGGAAGGGCGCGCGTGCACCCGTAGACCAGAGCGAGAGAGCGAAAGCAGTACGCCCATCAAAGCGCTCTGCTCGGCTTTAGGGAAGTATTTGCCGGATTTGCAGATCGTCTAATGCTTAAGGATGGAGCAGTCCCAACGATAAAGGTTCACGGTCGTGCGTTGGAACCGCAGGCGGTGAGTAAAACTGCTTCAAATGTCTGTGTGTTGTTAGCTATCGGCGCGTAAGCACAGCAAGTAAACAATATGATCACGTATAGTCAGTGGCGGATTTAGCAAATTGGGGGCCCAAGGCGAAAGTATGTATGGGGGCCCCCCCATCCGATTTTTAAAAGATAACGAAAAAAAATTACAGACTGAATGATGGATAGCCAGGTAAAGCTAATCTACGGGGAAGTAAAGGTTGGAGAGGAGAAAAAAACAACTTTCCCTTTAAACCCTGCATACATTTCTTTACTCCAAAATGAAGATGGAAAGCAGAGAACACACAAAGTGTAGCACTACACAAACTAATAGTCACGATGGAACCCAACAGAGAAGGTTTCAGATAACACCTGAAAAATCTTGCATCACAATAAGTGTATTGTGATTGTCAAAACATTTAGTAACTAAACAGAAACATGTTACAATGTTTACATGGTACAATTTCTGGTAAGCTACTGTTTTTTATTATTGCTTGACAAATTTCACGATTTCAATTCAATTCTTGTGATTTGATTCAATATTGACTCATTTGGATAAATATTAGGTACACAAGATAGGGTTAATTTTTCTCAAGAAAAAAAAAACTCACATAATGCTGTAAACATACATAGAGCCCTATCAGCTGGTAGTATTATTTAAGGTTAAAAATAACTCAAATTAAACATAATGCGTTTTTATTATAATAACAACTTTAATAATATAAGTCAAAAATATACTAAATATGTAATATAGTACACATATTTAGCAAAATACTCTCTATAGCTCTTTTTTTCTAGCCAACTAACGTGCTATAGCCTAATATTATGGTCATTAAACGGCTTTCCTGAGGTAAATTTTATGTGACATAATTGTTCTCCAGCTGTTTTATTGACCCTTTCCGCTGTTGAAAAACACTGATTGATCGGTATTATGTATGAGGAATATACATTGGTAAGTTGTACTGTATCTTTCAATAGTCATTCGTGTTTATTCACTATTAGCTAACGTTAGTTAGGCTACGTTAGAGATGATCAGTTCACGTGCGCTAGGGATCTTTCACGTCACATTTACAAGCGCCAAAACAGTATTTATAGTAAGTAATTGAGAGGGGGGTAAGAGGGGCGAACTGGGGAGAGGTGATGTTGCATTTGGCTCTAAGCAAATCCACCTATATCCATGTGAGTGTGTTAACGTTATCCTCACCTAGCGCCACTTCACAGCTAGCAGCTGCTGCTGTAGCGGCATGTTCAACACTTTGGACGTTGTTGTTCCTGTCTGAATCCCCAACAGTAGCTGTAAAAAAGTTTGTCATCTTTGGCAGCGTTGACAAATACTTATCAACGTCTTTTTTCTTTTATTTGAGCCGCTTGGGTAACTTGGTTTCATTTTCGCGTTTAGACTCATCTTGCTTCGTCTCTGTTTTTGTGTACTTCCCAGTCCTCCTGTCACTGCGTGTTTATCTTTCGCGCCGCGCACAGTTACGGACTAGTCCATCTCATTGTGAAAGTCGGGGGTGTGTAGAAACGGATAACCATGAACTGGACATTTTAACTACTACTTTTCAACGTATTTCTTAAGAATATTAATACAATGTACTATTCTTTTGAAGCGTTCATGATGATAAGGGGCTTTTTTTTTTTTTTTTTTTTTTTTTTTGAGGCTGGTTGGGGCCCCCCCTACTACGGGGGCCCCAAGCAGCCGCCTACCTATGCCTCTATGTTAAGACCGCCACTGCGTATAGTTAATGTATCTATGGAGCATGCGATGTATGGTGTGTGTGTGTGTTTAAATACATTTGTTTAGCTGGCCACTGTAGGTGTCTGTTTGTTTATTGTAAAAAAGGGGGGGGGGGGGGGGGGGGTTTGATTCATTCGGTTCGAGAGTACAGATAAAATCCCGAGGCACACACGCACACTAGCACCCACACGCAAGGTCTCTCGCTCCCTCTCTCTGCTCTCTTACTTCCGGGAGATTTTAACTGATTTGCGGGCATCAGGGAGCTGCTATCAATATGCGGGAGACTCTCGGAACTTTCGGGAGACTTGGGATGTCTGACAAAGACTGTGAAAATATGTTGAAATAAATTTATTATTTCATAATAAACCTAGTTCACACAAAGCGCGCTTCTTCGTTGAAACGCGCTAATATTCCATTGTTTTTCTATGAAAATACTAGTCTGATGTGCAAAACTGTTCCGCTTGCTACTGCTAAGTCACATACAATAATCCATAAACCAATTCATGTCCTCATAAACCACGAGTAAACACACACAAATGTTGTAAAAGTCGCGCATGACATGGTGTTCTAAAAACACTGCGCTCAAGTTAAAATCATTTCTACTTTTAAAAAACTCTCGAAACCTTGTGTTTTCACCCCATTTCACTGCCCATCTCACGTTTTTCTAAGCAAAAACGCGTTCTGTATGTATGCTCGTGATTCTTTAGCTCCGCCCACACGGCACGCCTCCAGCCGCTCGTTTTTTCCGGAAAGACTCGGTACTGCCTATCTTTCTTTTATAAATATAATAAAACTAAAGACTTTTTGGAGATATGAAGGATGCAATACTACTCTATAGGTACTCAAGATTAACATGATATTGACTGAAACTTAGTGTTTCACCCCCCCTTTAACTTCTGTCTGTGAAACAATTTTTTAAATACAGTGTAAATGTGATCAAACAAATCGAACAGTTATGCAGAAATGTTATTTATTGTTTTTAAATATTTATATTTTCAGTTGTAATATTCTTTAATATGTTTTTAATATAATTATTAAATGCAAAATGTAAAAATGTTAATAGAGAAATGTATTTACAAAGAAAGTAAAATTAAAAGGTAAACATACTCAGTTGAAATGTCTATTCTTATGTACACTTACAGGGATAGTTCATCCAAAAGTTAAAACTCTGTCATCATTTACCACCCTAGAGTTGTTCCAAACTCTTTGTTTCATTCTTCTGCAGTAAGAAAGTAGAAAAAAGTATTAAAATAGATCAAGTATTGATCTAAATAGCCTTTATAACGAAGTACAAAAAAATCATGACACTTGTTAATAAAAATAATTTTTTTGTATACAATTTAATAATATATAATAACATGTTGTTTCAAAATGGATGAGGAAAACAGCGCCTTGAAAATCTCTGCCACTCGTCAAAACTACAAATGTGCGTCTGTCAAACGAAGGAAGACTGAAGGAGTTTCCAATAAAGGCAGAAAGAAAGGTAAAATAAACATGTTACGTCTGTAAAGTATTATTTCCATGATTTAAACCCTAATTATTATCCCAAACATTTAGGGCCCTATTGAAACGCAAGTGTCAAAGCGCAAAGCGCAAGTAACTTTGTGGGCGGGTCTTGGCGCTGTTGCTATTTTCCCAGCGGGATAAATGACTTGCGCCCGGCGCAAATCTAAAATGGGTTGGTCTGAAGAACTTCATTATTCATAGGTGTGGTTTGGGCGTAACGTGAAATAAACCAATCAGAGCGACATCTCACATTCCCTTTAAGAGCAGGCGCGCTTTGTTCTAAAGCGGATTCCTATTATAACGGCGGATTTGCCAGGCGTGCGCCAGGATCGGTTCACAGCCAAGGAGAGCAACGCTCTCGTCAGGGACGTTGGGGATGGAGAAACCCACCCAAATTAACTTCGGTTAAAAAGGCGTATGATAATTTGGGTAAATGTGTAAGCTAGATGTATGCTTTTATAATAATCTATCTATCTATCTATCTATCTATCTATCTATCTATCTATCTATCTATCTATCGTAATAATGTATGATTTGCAAAAATGAAAACTCCTGCTTCTGTGTAGACGAGAGAATCAAAGTGTATGCGCGTTGTGCACACGCTACATTGATTATGGCCAAGCATGCGCCCTTAAAA
Organism: Squalius cephalus; assembly: GCF_949319135.1. Classification (NCBI taxonomy): domain Eukaryota; kingdom Metazoa; phylum Chordata; class Actinopteri; order Cypriniformes; family Leuciscidae; genus Squalius; species Squalius cephalus. The sequence continues at coordinate 36,158,937 of NC_137137.1, forward strand.
TAGCATATGAATAACATGCGCAACGCGCCACTGACTTTAAACTATTTTTTCCTGGTTAGTGGCGCAATTGTTTTCTAAACCTGCAAAAAAGCATGAAGGAACGTTTGCGCCGGAACACGCCTCCTCTTTGCGTTGAACCGCCCAGGGAGCGCAAGTTCATTCCCTAGTTTAGCGACGTGCTTCTGTGGAGGGAAAAGCGCGCTTTGCGCGGGTGCAAAATAGGAATGATACATGCGTCGGTGTACAAAGTCAATTGCGCTGGGTGCAAGATAGGGCCCCTTATCTTTCACTCTGAGCATTAAATCACATAATCACATATTATTTATTTATTTAAAACACAAGATTATCAGCAAGAACCTTTTACATCCATTTATTCCAATGAACAAATGATCATTTCTCCTCTATAACTGAAATAATTGTTCATTTAGTCTCATGTTGAACAAACACTGAGAATGTGCAGAATTTACTGCTTCAGTGATTTGATGTAATACAAGAAAAAATATGACATATAATCATATATAATTATGATGCAAAAAAGTTAGAAATTAATAAACACACATTGACTGAAATAATCGGGTAAATGTCAATTCTCCTGAAAACATGAATGCTAAAACTGTCTCTAATCGGTCTAATTGTGTGAAGTGGAATATACAGTGAGGAAAATAAGTATTTGAACACCCTGCTATTTTGCAAGTTCTCCCACTTGGAAATCATGGAGGGGTCTGAAATTGTCATCGTAGGTGCATGTCCACTGTGAGAGACATAATCTAAAAAAAAAATCCAGAAATCACAATATATGATTTTTTAACTATTTATTTGTATGATACAGCTGCAAATAAGTATTTGAACATCTGTCTATCAGCTAGAATTCTGACCCTCAAAGACCTGTTAGTCTGCCTTTAAAATGTCCACCTCCACTCCATTTATTATCCTAAATTAGATGCACCTGTTTGAGGTCGTTAGCTGCATAAAGACACCTGTCCACCCCATACAATCAGTAAGAATCCAACTACTAACATGGCCAAGACCAAAGAGCTGTCCAAAGACACTAGAGACAAAATTGTACACCTCCACAAGGCTGGAAAGGGCTACAGGGAAATTGCCAAGCAGCTTGGTGAAAAAAGGTCCACTGTTGGAGCAATCATTAGAAAATGGAAGAAGCTAAACATGACTGTCAATCTCCCTCGGACTGGGGCTCCATGCAAGATCTCACCTCGTGGGGTCTCAATGATCCTAAGAAAGGTGAGAAATCAGCCCAGAACTACACAGGAGGAGCTGGTCAATGACCTGAAAAGAGCTGGGACCACCGTTTCCAAGGTTACTGTTGGTAATACACTAAGACGTCATGGTTTGAAATCATGCATGGCACGGAAGGTTCCCCTGCTTAAACCAGCACATGTCAAGGCCCGTCTTAAGTTTGCCAATGACCATTTGGATGATCCAGAGTCGTCATGGGAGAAGGTCATGTGGTCAGATGAGACCAAAATAGATCTTTTTGGTCATAATTCCACTAAACGTGTTTGGAGGAAGAAGAATGATGAGTACCATCCCAAGAACACCATCCCTACTGTGAAGCATGGGGGTGGTAGCATCATGCTTTGGAGGTGTTTTTCTGCACATGGGACAGGGCGACTGCACTGTATTAAGGAGAGGATGACCGGGGCCATGTATTGCGAGATTTTGGGGAACAACCTCTTTCCCTCAGTTAGAGCATTGAAGATGGGTCGAGGCTGGGTCTTCCAAAATGACAATGACCCGAAGCACACAGCCAGGATAACCAAGGAGTGGCTCTGTAAGAAGCATATCAAGGTTCTGGCGTGGCCTAGCCAGTCTCCAGACCTAAACCCAATAGAGAATCTTTGGAGGGAGCTCAAACTCCGTGTTTCTCAGCGACAGCCCAGAAACCTGACTGATCTAGAGAAGATCTGTGTGGAGGAGTGGGCCAAAATCCCTCCTGCAGTGTGTGCAAACCTGGTGAAAAACTACAGGAAACGTTTGACCTCTGTAATTGCAAACAAAGGCTACTGTACCAAATATTAACATTGATTTTCTCAGGTGTTCAAATACTTATTTGCAACTGTATCATACAAATAAATAGTTAAAAAATCATACATTGTGATTTCTGGATTTTTTTTTTTAGATTATGTCTCTCACAGTGGACATGCACCTACGATGACAATTTCAGACCCCTCCATGATTTCTAAGTGGGAGAACTTGCAAAATAGCAGGGTGTTCAAATACTTATTTTCCTCACTGTAAATGAAAACTTCTTGTTTATTGATCTGAGTGTTGCTGTAGTGCTGATATCAGTCATGTGATCATCACGGCCCAATCACAGCCACCGTACTGATATTCAGATCAACAGCACTCTTACTCATGTGATATGGAGTAAATATTGGAAACATGATGAAAGCAGGAAGATCCAGATCTACAGGAGTGACGTTTACTGACTATTGACCGGTAAGATCCTCAGAGAGGGATAACTATAATTACAGAAGAATGGAAAGACTGTGTGAGTGAAGGTGGTTGTGAATGTGTGTAGATGTGTGTTAGTTACAGGATCAGAGAACGACACCGTTCCTCCATCATAGTCCAGATTCACTCTCACATGATCAAGATCCTGTTTAACATGAAAACCAGAACTTAAAGACTCATACTGATAATACTCCACACTCCAGACATCAGTCTTGAAGAAAACATCTCCCTTCCTCTGGTTTGATGCTGTAGTTACTCCAAGAATCCAGTCTGAACTCTCTTTAACCTCCACATCCCAGCAGTGTGTTCCTGAGTTAAAACCCTCTGAACCCAGAACACAGTAATAACAGTCAAATCTCTCTGGATTATCAGGAACAGTTTGATTGTTCCAATTGTTTGTCACACTGGTCAGATCATCAGACAGGACGAGATGTTGATGAGCCGTGTTTGGATCCAGAATCACAGGAGCTGATGAGACACAATCAATAGATGCTTTTATTCTGATTTTCATGTAATGATCAAGAGTGAACCCAACACAGATTATTAGGAATTATGACACTCGTCCTGTTGATCAAACACATTTTCCTCTGATCACTGTCAGTGCTGTTATTAGTTTCACACTCGTTTTTATCATCAGTGTTTAACCCTCTGGGGTCTATGGTGTTTTTGGGGCCCTTGGGATGTTTTGACATTATTTATAAACATGTTAATGGCAAAGGTGTAAATTCACTCTATATAGCACAAACAGGGCTACCATAATATGTGAGCAACATGTATGTAGATGTTTGTATTTTTAAGAGAATAATGTTTATGCGTGGTTATTGAAAAAAATAAAAATGAAAGTTGCTGAAATAAGACCACAAAACGCATACTAAATATGTGTCCACAAGACTTTTGACTAATGGATGTTGTCGCTTCGAGTTCTGGCTTCAAAATTATGTGAAAATAGTCTTGCTTTATCGTTCACAAAAAACAATACATTGATTTAAATTGTGTAAGACAGGTTTTGCTTGGAAAGCCTATATGCGAGGGGGGCGTGAACGAGGAGTGGTTAACACCTGAGAATACAATGTCCCACCCATTATGCGTAATGACTTGCATAATGAGTCATTCATTCTGGTGTGACACTGACTGAGCCACAAGAATGAATGCAAGGACAAAAGATATATTTAGAAGAAGACTTATATTGACCATTTAAGATTTTGCTTACATCTATCTTGTAAATATGTTTTGCTATTTTATTAAAAAAGGTTACAATTACAACAATAATTACAATTTCAACAATATTTCAAGTGTACTCTTTTCTTTGTAAAAAAAATATTATAGGCCTACATTTTATCATATGTATTCATTAGTTTGAATAAAGCCAACATTGGAACAGCTAACAGCTTAGTTGATGACTTTATTTTTGACAAAAATAGCAGAGGTGTGGACTCGAGTCATGTGACTTGGACTCGAGTCAGACTCGAGTCATGAATTTGATGACTTCAGACTCGACTCGACAAAATGTACAAAGACTTGCGACTCGGCTTGGACTTTAACATCAATGACTCGTGACTTCACTTGGACTTGCGCCTTTTGACTCGAGAAGACTTGCTACTTCCCATGAAAACTGGGGAAAAAATGTTCACACGGCCGCACCGCTCTCAGTTTATCTGCATCTGTGAAAAAATGTGCACCACCTGTATGCATGCAGAGAGTGCGCGCGCTGCCTGCACGACATCCAATCACTGTAGTCCCACGTTGTTTTGATTCGACAGCATCTAAGCAGGCACATTGCAAGACAACCAATGAAGCGCAACAAGCAACAACGCATGCTACGAATTTGAACGAATGCTAAGCACCTTATTGGATGTACCGTAACTTACTAGCTGCTACATAGCTGCCAACTCTCACGCATTCTTTTCACACGCTCTCACGCCACACATCCATTTTCTCACGCACAGAAAAATCGCGAAGCAAAGAGGACACGGAGACCGACAGACTAGACAGAGCACGAGCAGGTTACTTATTATATAAAAAAATCTCTGCTCTCAGATTCTGTCACTTTTATTACGAAATTCAGACAATAAATACCGTTTTGGCGCTTGTAAATGTGACACGACAGATACCTAGCGGCACGTGAACGATCATCTCTAGCTGATAGTAAATAACGTTAAACACGAATGAACACTGTTGAAAGATACAGTACAACTTACCGAAATGTATATTCCTCATACATAATATCGACCCATCAATCAAAGGGGTCAATAAAACAGTTGGAGAACAATTATGTCACATAACATTTACCTCAGGAAAGCCATTTAATGACCATAATATAGGCACGTTAGTTGGCTAGAAAAAAAAAGAGCTATAGAGAGTATTTTGCTAAATATGTGTACTATATTGCATGTATATTATATTTTTTACTTATATCATTAAATAAAGTTGTTCTTATAATAAAAAATAAAAAAACGCATTATATTTAATTTGTGTTATTTTTAACCTTAAATAATACTGCCAGCTGATAGGGCTCTCTGTATGTTTACATCATTAGGTGAGTTGTTTTTTTCTTGAGAAAAATTAATGCCTATCTTGTGTAGCCTACCTAATATTTATCCAAATGAGTCAATATTAAATCAAATCACAATAATTGAATTGAACTGAAATAATAAAAAAGCGTAGCTTACCAGAAATTGAACCATGTAAACATTGTAACATGTTGTCACTAAATCTAACTAGATGTACCGCATGGCGGTACAAAATATGACCGCCGCTCAGGCCTGCACTGGCTTTCCACAAAAATAAATGACGTGGAGCAATTTGGCTGTATTGCGTGTTTATGTATATAAGTTGTATATTTTAAAAGACTGTCTGGAGTATTCCTGTGGATCATGGATAATTTAGAGTTTTGTAATTATTTGCCATTACTATTTAAGTTTTATATCAAAAGTCATTAGTTTAGACACTTAACATCCATAATGTGAAAACGTCACATCCATAACAGTGGTTTTCACTACATAATGTATTACAAAAATGAGTTTCAAAAACACACTTATTGTGTTCAAGCAAGTCTTTTTCATGCTACATCGGCAGTTTGTTTAATAATTCACAGAGTTTGTAGGACACTTGTAAAGTGTGTGTATTTCATGTTATGTCCATAACGCTGATAAAATGTATTCATAGTGTGTGTCTGTGTGTGTGTGTGTGCGTGTGCGTGTGTGTGTGTCTGTGCGTGTATGTAGTATGCGTGCGTACATGTGTGTGCGCGTATGTGTGTGTTTGTGTGTGTGTGTCTGTGCATGTGGATTTGTATGTGTGTGTATGGGTGTGTGTCTGTGCGTGTGGATGTCAGTGTGTGTGCATGCTTGCGTTTGTTTGTATTCCTGCTGCATGTGTGTGTGTGACAGTATCATCCTAAACCAGCAACCCTTCGCTCAACACCACCATCTACAGGCCGATGAGTGTACAGTCACTAAATGTGCACATAAATGAATTTATTTTATACCCCCCCATGGATGAAATTCTACGAAACTTAGCATACCCCCAGAGGATGTCAAGTTAATCATACACATGAAATATGGTGCAGTTCTGAACATCTCAACTGAAGATAGGGGCGATTAAAGCAGAATAATATTGCATTTTCATTTTTTATGGGAAGGGGCGCAAATCACAAATGAGTGATTATGGGCTAGGTTGATGTGGGCCCTTAAGACCAACATACCATAAAAATTTCTTCATCCTCGGTGCCACGGTTCAGGTAGTTATTTAGGAAAAACTGCATTTTTTGGGTTTCGGGGGGCCCAGCGCGGGGGGGGAGTGGCCCCCGGGGACCAAACGAAATTTTTCCGTAAAAGTCTAGTGGGGCTACATGCCCACCAAATTTCATGTTCCCCGGTGTTTCGGTGTCCCTGGTATCGTTGACGAAAAATTCAGTAGATGACGGGAAAAAAAAAAAACTTTGACAATCCCTATTTGACCGCTTTCGCTAGCTATGCTAGCGGCGGTCATAATAAAATTCAGTTTAGTTACTAAAATGTTTTGACAATCACAATACACTTATTGTGATGCAAAAATTACATCACAATTATTAATAATTGCATCACAATTGCATCCCCCGTTGAAGTCAATGGGACCCAGAAACTGCCTGGTTACTGACATTCTTCTAAATATCTTTCTTTCTGTTCAGCAGAAGAAATAAATTCATGTGAAATTTTTTGTGAAAATTAAATTTTCTGTTTTTTACTGTATTTGATTAATGTCATTGTATAAAAAGAGGTTTAAATAAATACAAATCTTACAGACATACATGATTTGTATACATTTTATTTCTGTGGTAAGACGACTTGAAATGACTTGAAACTAAAATGGTAGGACTTTGGACTCGACTTGAGACTTGTTGGCTTTGACTTTTGACTCGACTCGGGACTTGCCTCATCTTTGACTCGACTTGACTTGGGACTCGAGGGCAAAGACTTGAGACTTACTTGTGACTTGCATAACAATGACTTTGTCCCACCTCTGAAAAATAGTATTATATATATATATATATATATATATATATATATATATACATACATACAAACAAAAGCTTATTTGATGTGGCAGTATATTCTACAGTAAAAACTGTACCCAAATCTAGTCAACAAAATGTTGTCTTTCATATTTCACCTGACTGTAATGTTGTTTTTATGAAATATTAGGGCATATAAATGTTAACATATGAGCAAAAATTGGCAAACAAAAGCTTATTTGAGGTGGCAGATATTTTACAGTAAAAATGTATAATCTATCCAAAACTAATCAACGAAATGTTGTCTGTAACATAGGTCTTTCGTTTTTATTATAAGAAATATAAATGTTAATTTGCAGTTTAATACGTTGTTTATACAAATACATTTTATTTCAACATATTTCAGTCGATTTTTACTCAGTAGGCCTATAGCAATACAGTTTGCTAAAAGCGAAACATTCATTCACACACAGAAACGCGATTCAAATTTAAACCGTCTTTTGCGAGTTGTGGTAAACAGCGCGCATCTCTGCCGTTCATTCATTCACACACAGAAACGCGATTCACTTGAGAATGAAAAAAAAAAACTTACTACAGTATTCCATAGCTCAGGATCCGTTGCTCCTCGAAATACCAGCACTTCTGAGGTACATTTTCCATTATAGTATTACTCCTCACAGCGCCGCGAGACGGTGTAAACAAGTACAATGATCTGAATAAACTTGATGTGTTTTCTCGAGCTGATATGGGTGTTCACAGTTTGCAGGATTGCCTCAGTCATTTGCGTTTGAATAGCGCGCGCTCTCCGTGGGCAGGGTCACATTAAAAATAATTAGCTGAGATGAGAACGACTGACATCTCGCTCTTTTCATACAGATTGCATAAACTGAGAATATTTGTTTTTTTTATAAAATTATAAAATTAAACTTCATTTAAAAGAAGAGAATTGCGACTGTATGCTTGTTTGACTGAGTATTCGCTGAGTTATGGTTCATTTTCGGACGCGTTTCAGAATGGACTTAACTGACAGAGAGAAGGCAGAACTCGCTTCGTGTTTATTTTTCTTTATTTGGCAAAAAGCACAACACTTTGTTTTTATTGTGAGTATTCACAAAAAAATACACACTTAACAGGATCGATTGATGTATAGCACAAGCATATAAAGATAAAAATTAATATTAGTATTTTGATTCTTTTTTGCACTGATAAGGAAACAAGTAATAAAAACTCAGTGAGTGTTTTAGCGCAATTTTCTCACGTCATGGGATCACAACTAGCCTGGGTGCCAGCCCGAACCCCGCCCACAATATTTTTTGGTCGGGAAGTTCGGTCTGGACTCGCTCCGTTGAGGAGCTATTATGCCCGAACAAAAATTGTTCGGACCAATCAAATTGTCAGGGCGGGCTTTATACGATGATGGACAGATGAGCAACGGTAACGTAATCACCTACGTCACCAAAGAGTGCTTGATTTGAATTAGTTTACAACAAAGACGAGTGCAGCTGGAGAATTGAGATTTCACGAGTTCACATTTACAAATAAGTCAGATAGAATAAATGCTTATAGCCTATAAGATTTCACACAAATAAGTCAGATAGACTAAATGCGTATATGACGTGCTGTCCGAGGGCTGTGGGCTCGGTAGCCATACTCCCCCGTGTTCCTGGTTGTGAGAGAACAAGACAAGAGTGAGGATTCGGGGTGGTGGAGGGATGCTGAAAAACTGTCAAGGAGTGTTAGGTAAGTTGACAGAGTGAATATGCTTCCTCATGCTGATATAGGGTAACGTTAGACATGGTATTGTTTGATGACAAGTTGATTGGATTGATTATTTGTACGTGCTTCTCCTGAACTTTGTTTATGAAACATCATGTGTAGATTCCGCCATCGCGTCTGTTATAGAAGATATCCACAGCGCATTCATTTTAAAAGAGGAACAGAGAGCCGCGACATTTTGTTGGTTGAAAATATGAATGAAGAACATGCGTCATTTACTCCGTTGCTCTGACTGGTTGTAGGTCTATCCAATTGAGTGCAGAGTTTTTTTTTTTTCCTGGTTCGGTTGAGACACGCCCCATAATCAAATCTCTATGGAGCAGTCTCAGACTCACATTCTGACTAGAATATGAGTATGACGAAGTCAGGCTAGATCACAACACTAAGAGATAGTAAATCTTTTCCTGGATTTTTTTGGTGCGTTCCCGAGATTAGACCTTCCTTAACATAATGCCGAAAACCCGAAGTCTCTAGGTGGTCTGGTTGAGGAGTAGATAGAAGTGCAAGATTGGTGCGCACAGACAGAACAGAAATCATGAGTTAACAATCGCAATTTTGTCCGGTGGCAATTTTGCGCTAAAAACGAGCCTATCGCGCCGGCGTGATAGCCGACCTCAGGGGGTTAATGGCATCAACTACAAACATTAAATATGAGATTCAGACATTTGTGTACATCTAGAGAAACGTCTCGGTTACGAATGTAACCCTCGTTCCCTGAGTAGAGAACGGAGACGTTACGTCAGTGACGACGAAATGGGGGTTTCGCTTAGAAGCCAGTCACCTTCGAGTATTACAAAATGAGCCAATAGCAGTGGAAATGCCATGGGTCTGCGGAATTTGCATGCGTAACTCTGCCCTACCTCGTGGATATATAAGGAAGTACGCCGCAACATGCAGATATGTTTCCTGCTGAGGAGCCGAGAATGAACTCCAGCGTTTCCAGCGGTACAGCGGAAGTGGAAGGAAGACGTAATGTCTCCGTTCCCTACTCAGGGAATGAGGGTTACATACGTAACCGAGATGTTCCCTTTCATGGTCACTACGAGTTACGTCAGTGACGACGAAATGGGGGTTCCAGTCTAATCACGCCATCTTCTCAGCTGTCTTCCAGTGCCCTGCGTAAGTCTGAGCTTCCTGTCGTGAGACTGGCACGGATGAAGGAGTCCTACTTATCACAGGAATACTAAGGTATTCAACACAATATGCCCGCCCGAAGGGAGGTCTTAGAATACACATATGGCCCGGAGGGGCTACATATGGAAAATCACTGGGGTGTCCAGCCGAAGGGTGGAGTCTTTCAACCCCAGGGGTGGCAAGGTGGTTTGCCAAGGGAAAGACACATGCTCAAGGAGGCTTACCGTGGAAATACACATGTGGGGGTCACCCAACGGGGGAACCATGCACATGGAGGCACCTAGCCAACCGCGAAAGCTGCCGGAGGCAAAACTCTGGCGATGACGTCAGCAGTGCTGGAGGAACCCAGGGTTTCTCGGGGAAACTCACGTGAGGAGATTATCGCACTGATCCAGTCCGTGGAGTGGAATGGTGAGCAAGTGAAGACACCTGAGCGGATCCAAGTTACCGGCTAGTTGAAGCGAGTACATGAGAGCATACTGGCTCCACTCGGAGATTATTGAATCTCGCGAATGTGTTAGGTGTCGTCCAGCCTGTAGCTCTACAGATGTCTGTTAGCTAGGTGTCATGCACTAGAGCCCAAGAGGAGGCCACACTCCGGGTGGAGTGGGCTCTCACACCAAGGGGGCACGGTCGGCCTTGCTGCTGGTATGCCAGAGAAATGGCATCCACTATCCAGTGAGACAACCTTTGCTTGGAGAGAGCCTTTCCCTTCAGCTTCCCACCATAACAGACAAAGAGCTGGTCTGAGGTCCTGAAACACTGTGTTCTGTCTACGTAGGCACGGAGGGCGGGTACTGGACAGAGCAGTGCCAAGGCTGGGTCTGCCTCCTCTGAGGGCAGTGCTTGCAGGTTCACCACCTGATCTCGAAAGGGGGTGGTAGGAACTTTGGGCACATATCCAGGCCAGGGTCTCAAGATCACGTGAGAGTTAGCCGGCCCGAATTCCAGGCACGCTTCGTCAACGGAAAAAGCCTGCAGGTCCCCTACCCTCTTGATGGAGGCCAGTCCAAGCAGGAGCGCTGTCTTCATTGACAGGAACTAAAGCTCCACAACTTGCAAAGGCTCAAAGGGAGCACTCCGCAGGGTAGTTAAAACCACTGAGAGGTCCCAAGATGGCACGAGAGGAGGGCAAGGAGGATTCAGTCTCCTCGCTCCTCTCAGGAACCTGATAACCAGGTCATGCTTTCCAATGGAAACCCTAACCCTCAACTGCATCATGATGTGTGGCGATAGCGGCAACATATACTTTAAGGGTGGAGGAGACAGCCTTCTCTCCAACCTTTCTTGCAGGAAGGAAACGCGGAGGCCCCGCGGTCAGCTGTGCGCCAGTGCATCCGTGCCAAGCGTGCCCTCGGTCAGGGAGTAAAACAGGCTGCAATGGGAAGAGTCGTGGGAGGCAAACAGATCTACCTGTGCGTTGCCGAACTGTTTCCAAATCAGCTGAACCGATTGGAGATGGAGTCGCCATTCTCCAGGGAGGGGCTGAAGCCGAGAGAGCTTGTCGGCTGCAGAGTTCAGTTCTCCTGGAATATACATGGCTCGAAGCGACCTCAGATGCTTCTGACTCCGTAAGAGGAGGTGGCGGGCCAGTTGCGACATACGGAAGGAGCATAGACAACCTTGACAGTTGATGTACGCTACAGTCGCAGTATTGTCTGATCGGACTAGTACTTGCTGGCTCTTGAGCAATGCATGGAAGCGGCGCAGAGCGAGACGTACAGCCAGCAACTCGAGGCAATTGACATGCCAAAGGCGCTGAGGTCCTGTCCAGGTCCTGCAGCATTGCACATGGCACCCTAACCCGTGGTGGAGGCATCTATTGAGACAACAACATGTCTGGAAACTTGTTCTAAGGACACTCCGGCCCGTAGAAAGCTGAGGTTTGTCCACGGGGTGAAGGTCTGACGACAGATTGGAGTAACTGGTACTCGGAGCATGCCATGTTGCCATGCCCACCTCGGGACTCGATCGTGTAGCCAGTGCTGAAGTGGTCTCATATGAAGCAACCCGAGTACTGTGGCTGCCGCTGCGGATGCCATATGCCCCAGGAGCCTCTGAAAGGATTTAAGTGGAACCGCACTCTTGCTCTGGATGTGATGCAGGCAAGTCAGCATTGACTGCGCACGCTCGCTTGTAAGCTGTGCGCACATGGCGACTGAGTCGATTTCCATACCGAGAAAAGAGATCCTCTGCATGGGGAAGAGTTTGCTCTTCTCCCAGTTGACCCGAAGGCCCAGACAAGCTAGGTGCCGGAGCACTAGGTCCATGTGCTCGCAAACCTGATCTCGAGAGTGAGCTAGGATCAGCCAGTCGTCGAGATAATTCAGGATGCCAACCCCGTGTAGCCAAAGCAGCACAAGGGCTGCCTTGACGACCTTCGTAAAGACGCGAGGAGACAGGGCTAGCCCGAATGAGAGAACCGCGTACTGATATGCCTTCCCCTCGAAAGCAAACTGAAGAAACGGTCTGTGTCGAGGAAGAATGGAGACATGGAAGTAGGCATCATTCAGGTCGATCGCTGCGAACCAATGGCTGGATGCATTCGAAAATGTGTTTGGCCGTGAGCATCTTGAACAGGATCCTGTAGAGGGACTGGTTCAAAACTCGCAAATCCAGGATTGGCCGTAACCCACCAGATTTCTTTGGTACAATGAAGTAGGGGCTGTAAAACCCGGACTTCATTTCAGCTGGAGGGACAATTTCGATCGCACCATTCACCAGTAAGGTAGCGATTTCCGCATGCATAATAGGGGCATTGCTACCCCTGAAGCGGGGAGGAGATTGTGCAAACTGAATCGCATAGCCGAGCCTGATGGTCTTGGCGACCCAGCGGGACAGGTTGGGAAGCTGAAGCCAGGCTCCCAAAAACTGTACCAGTGGTGTCATGGGGACCACAGACGTACCCTCGTTGGGGCAGCGAAGCGGTATGACTGGCCCGGAGTGGGGAGGCGGAGCGTCCCGGTGTGGGGGCACAGTCATAGAACGCGTCCTGACAGAGGAGACCAGGGAAGGACGTGCGTTCCACTGGGGTCTGCTCTGACAGGGTTCTGGGGACAAGAGTGGCGAGGCTCATAAGCGGCGCACACTGTCATCCGTGTACTCTGGGTGCTCAGAGATGGGAGAGTTAGTTCTGTCTTTAACCACATTGGGGTGCCAAACAAAAAAGAGAACAAAAGATTCTCCCCCGGCCCTCCACCGGGGGAAGGAGTGGCCCTGCTACCACCTCCTCGACTGAACTGAGGCCCATCTCTGAGCTGTCCGCATCAGGAGCGCCGCTTGGCCTGGCGTTTACCGGGCGGCGGACTTGAGCGGACTGGGGCGCCTTCCTGGGACCACCTCCACGGCGCGGCTTGGGTGAAGGCTGCTGCTTGGGCTGGGGCGGGAGTCGACGAGGACGCCCTCGGCGGCGAACAGACTGAGTTGACTGTGCCGGCGACTGGGTGGAGGCAGCAGCTGGTCGCCGGGGCAGTATGTGCTCAATAGCCTCAATCTGTTTCTGGGCAGCCGAGAACTTTTGGGCAAAGTCCTCGACTGCGCCGCCGAAAAGGCCTGCCTGGGAGATAGGAGAGTCGAGCAGAGGAGTCCGCTCGGCATCTCGCATTTCCACCAGGTTAAGCCACAGGTGTCATTCCCGGACCACACTAGTGGACATCACCTGACCAAGGGAGCGTGTGGTCACCTTTGTCGCCCAGAGAGCGAGTTCGGTGGCGGCATGCAGCACATCAAAGAGCCCTTGGTCAGCTCTTCCCTCGTGCATGTCCTTGAGCATCCTGGCCTGGTAGACCTCAAGGATGGCCATGGCATGCAGCGAGGCGGCGGCCTGCCGCACAGCTCTGTAGGACCTTGCCACGAGAGTGGACGAAAACCTACAGGCCTTGGAAGGGGTGCTTTGGGTCAGCACGCCACGTCGAAGCACTCTGCGGTCACAGTTGCATCGCAACCGAGCATTCAACGGGGGGAACCCCAGTGTACCCATGGACCGTGGCCTCATGAAGGGCAGAGAAGGCGGAGGAGGCCGCCGACCGATCATGGGAAGACAACGGGGCCTTCCAGGATCTTGTGACCTCCTCATGCACCTCTGGGATGAAGGGAACTGGGGGTGTGCGCAGACGGGAGTCAGCGCATGCAGCCCCTAAGAACCAAGCATCCAACCGCGAGCGCTCAGGGCAGGGCGGAGGGTTCTGTGCTAACCCGAAAGCCCGGGAAAGCATAGCCGTCAGTTCTGAATCCAAATCAAACAGTGCTGGGACCCCGGAGGGCGGCAGCACAGCCGAATCATCATCTCCAGAAGAATCCATCTCGCCTTGTGATGCGGCAATCGACATTGACTCTTCCTCTGGAGCGCCAAATGCGATACGAGGCACATCCGAAGACGGCCCCGCGGCGACACTTGAAACACTCGCGGGTTGCTGAGCTGCAGAGGGGGGTGGGGCATCGTCGGGGCAGTGTTCCACACCGTAACTCTCAGATCACCCTGGCCACCAGCCAAAGTGTCACCTCTCGTGGAGGGGACAGATCGGGGTGTGGCAGAGGGGACTCTACCTTTAGACAGGTCACAGAGTCTCGATCTCAGCTCAGTGATGGTCATGTTCCCAGAGTGAGAACATAACTCATCCATGAAAGCTGCCCTTGCGTGTTCTAAGCCCAAACATGAAATGCAGCGATCTTGCCCATCAGAAGAAGGAACGGAACAACCGCACACAGAAACACATGGGCAAGACATCTTTAAAAAGACGTGCCCGTGCAAGCTCTTTTTGTGAGAGGAAACTTTGCAATCTGCGCTGAGACGGCCAGGGAGAAACACACACGCTGGATGCAGACTACTGCACAGATCAGCAGACAGGAATGTGAAACTCGCTGGAATCACCTATGACACCAACACAGACTGGAAAGAAGCTCGTCTCGAAGAACACTCGATGATTCAGAGAGAATGCAGGCTACAGGAGTGAAGAGGAGTGAAGAGGACCTCTTGGCTCCTCAGCAGGAAACATATCTGCATTTTGCGGCGAACTTCCTTATATACCCACAAGGTAGGGCGGAGTTACGCATGCAAATTCCGCAGACCCATGGCATTTCCACTGCCATTGGCCCGTTTTGTAATACTCAAAGGTGATAGGCTTCTAAGCGAAACCCAAATTTCAATCGTCACTGACGTAACTTGTAGTGACCACAAAAGGGAACTGATACTTTGAGAAAGTTAAATAACAATAAATCAATGAGATCTGTTGAGATTTATGCTGTAGATGAAAAACTGTAAGTGTGTGTCTGATCTTCAGCAGCATTTAATCGTCTTCATTTTATTGTCTCTTATTGTGTTTTGTTTTAAATTAGTTTATTATGACTGTCTGTTGTGTTTGACTTACAATCATGAATCACCTACAACATTTCCTAGCCACGCCCTAGTAACCATTGTCGAGCACCCTAGCAACCAAAATCCAAAGAGGGATATCTTCTAATCTGAATGTCATAGAGGAGTTGCGGTTGGTTTATATCATTCATACTGGCAAGCAGCCTTTGAAGTAACTGATTGGCAGCTGCCAAGCCACTCCCTAGCAACTAGACAGAGTACCTTAGCAGCTGTTCAGCAAGACCTATAACTCTGCACCAGAACATTGTAGAGACATGGTGGTTGGCTTCTTTGACTAATAGCGATAGCGATTAGCTTTGGTTGGGCTTTGGTTGTATGTGCGCTCGCGCGCCTCGTAGATATTTATTATGTAGCCCATGTTGGACCTGTGTCCCTCATTTGCTGCTAATTTGTTTCTTTATTTAGTTCTTTAACTGTTGTGTTTAGTTTTGATCGGTTTTGACTGTGTCCTCGTGTTCATTGAAGAGCAAGCTAGAATGTCACGTGACATACATCGTGCCACATGTAGCGTATGTTATGTATTAGTTCATTAGTTTAGGGCAGGGGTGCCCAATCCTGCTCCTGCCGATCGACTGTCCTGCACAGTTCATCTCCAACCCTAATCAAACACACCAATTAAGGTCTTCAGTATCACTTGAAAATTAAAGGCAGGTGTGTTTGATTAGGGTTGGAGATGAACTGTGCAGGACAGTCAATCGACAGGAGCAGGATTGGGCACCCCTGGTTTAGGGAGTGTTGACTTGAGTTGTAATTTTTGTTTGTTAGTTAGTGGAGGTAAGTTAAGGGGTGCGTTAGCACGCCGAAGATGTTTCTTTTTGATTTTTCTTTGATTTAGCTAGGTTAGATTTCATGGTTATAGTTAGAGGTGTTTTGTTTTATTTAGTTCTTTGATTTGGGCAACACTCATGCTCTTCATTTTTTATTTGGTGAATTTCAGTGTATTTTTCTTTATCTTTGTTTGACTACTCATATTTGGAATAATTTAAAGTTTTCCCATTGTGTTTATGGGCTGGAAATATGAATAAATCAATACTCATAGGCCTACTTTGAATTCCTCTGCTTTATTATTATTATTACCACTCTTTGTATTGTACTTTCTAAAGACAAAATAAATGTT
Organism: Squalius cephalus; assembly: GCF_949319135.1. Taxonomy (NCBI): domain Eukaryota; kingdom Metazoa; phylum Chordata; class Actinopteri; order Cypriniformes; family Leuciscidae; genus Squalius; species Squalius cephalus. The sequence continues at coordinate 36,175,302 of NC_137137.1, forward strand.
ACTCCCTTAATGTCCTTAGACAAAATTAAATCATCTTGGGACGTAACACTAACTAAAACACAGAAGCATGCTAATCATGTTAGCACAATGCTAACATAATGTTAAAGAGTTAATAATGTTAATAAAGCTAGCATCATGTTAGCATCTTGCAAAAACATGCAAGCAATTTGATGATTGTATTACCATCATGTTACTAATTCTAATCATCTAACAAACACCAGACTGTTCTATCTATCTATCTATCTATCTATCTATCTATCTATCTATCTATCTATCTATAATCTATCTATATCTGTTTGCGTGATAAAGAACCTCTAACTCTCCACCCATCCATCATGTCAGCTCAGATCTCCTGCAGTCAGACTCACTGTTTTGGACGATGTCCTGCATCTTCTTCCAGACTCTGAACGGCAGGTTGCCCAAGTATCGTGGCACATGAATCAAAGCTCCAGAAGCCTTCTGTGGATCCGGCTGTGAGCTCTGGACTCTGGAAGAGCATTCAGGAGTCAGAACTGCAGTGGCTTTGGATCAGAACCAGAGAGACCAGAGACAGGAGCAGATCACTCACCTTTCCATTGAGACTGGAAACTCCTGCAGAACAAACACACCATTTATTATCAAGAACTCAATCAAACATCAATCAATCAACCAATGATCTGAAATCAGACCTTCAGAAAGCAGACGTCATTGGCTTTCATCATCTCCTCCATGTCTTTGATTGTGTGTGAAAGAGCTGAGATGTGTGTGTTCATCTCCTCCAGCTTCTCCTTCATCCTCTGCTTCTTCTGCTCCTCTTCCTCCTTCAGTGCAGTGACTGTAGCTTCTTCTTCATCTCTGAGAAACTGATGAAGCTTCTCAAACTGCTGTTTAATCTGACGCTCTGTGTGCTCAGCTTGAGACTGAAATCAAAGCACATTCACTTCAATCATCTCAATCGACACACATAATTAATATCCAAGATAAACTCGGATACCCGACATAAAACGGATCCAGAAGCAGATTGCTGCTAGTCATTTACTGAAATAATAAACTGTTATCCATTATATCAAATCATAACTGTATATAGTGAGCCAACAGCTGTAATGAAAATGACTCTCGTTTCTGTTTCCTCACCTTGATGTGTTGAACTGTTTCCTCAAACTCTGCTTTCATTTTTTCATTGCTTTTAAGTTTCTCCTGTAAGGACTTCAGTGCTGTATTGAGCTCCTCCTAGAATTGAACAAAAATACATAAAACACCAGATTACAGTGAAGAGAAGACAATACAGTGATATGATCATATAATGCAGTGAAAAAGTATTTGCCCCCATCTCATACTAAATTGATTCAGAAATTAAAACCTACCATAAAACAAAGGCAACCTGAGTAAAGACAAAGTACAGTTTGTAAATGACAATGTAATTTATTGAAACAAAAATGTTATCCAATACCAACTGGGCCGGCGTGAAAATGTATTTGCCCCCATAGTTACTAATTCCTCAAATCTATCAAACTGCATTTATAATGTAGTTCAGCTGGACTAAACACAACCAGTCCTGATCACTGCAGCCCTGTTCAATCAGATCAACACTGAACACTGAAGCCTGATTGGTTCACGTCTGTGCGCCTCTACAGACAAATGGCTTTTCAGCCCGCCAAAACGGACGGGGCAGACTGCCTATTTAAAGGGATAGTTCACCCAAAAATGAAAATTCTGTCATCATTAACTCACCCTCAAGTTGTTTCAAACCTGTATGAATTTGTTTTTTCTGCTGAACACAAAAGAAGATATTTTGAAAAATGTCTGTGACCAAACAGTTGATGGACCCCATTGACTTCCATAGTATTTTTTTTTCCTACTATGGAAGTCAATGGGGTCCATCAACTGTTTGGTTACAGACATTTTTCAAAATATCTTCTTTTGTTTTCATTAGAATTCAAACGTGAAGATCATCTCCTCGCTGTCTCCAAAGAGAAGAAGATAGGAGCCTTTCTGCTCATCACTCATCATTGCAACAAGCCTCAACTAGCGGATTAACGGCTCTTCGACAGCTAAAGCTGACTCGCCGCTTCTCCTCTGGGCTATCCGGCAACTCTTCAAGAGACAATGTCACTAAGAAAAGAGCAAATTTGAGCGACATTTGTTGCAAAATGCCGTGCCACGAGTGTTGCTCCTGCAGGGCTCCCTGCTTCCCTCATCTGGAGCGAGTGCCATGGTTTCAATTGGCGGCTCCGAGGAGGACTTTGATGACGCTATGTCTCTGAAGCGGAGGACTGAGCAAACTCTGTTATAAGTAGGGTTGGGTATCGTTTGAATTTGAACGATTCCGATTCCGATTCCTTGTTTCGATTCTGGTTCCTAACGATTCTCGATTATTATATCTATTAGGATATTTTAAATGAGCTTGCTAACCAACAGTCTTTCTGAAGGAAATATTCTGACCTTCTCCATCAATTTTAATTCTATGAACTTTACTATGAATTTCTCACAGGGCTGTTTTCAACTACAATATAAATATCAAATCTATGAACTTGAATATAAATATTATAAATTATGAATATATTTTCACAGAGGTACACTTTCCTCAGAGAGCTTTATTTTTGAAAACCTCATGAAAACACATTTACACATGAGTGTATGATGCTGCAGGTACTTGTTACCGTGCTCCCACTGATGGGCTAACCTGGTGCAGAATAGCAAATAAACAATAAGAAACAACTTGTAAAACCCAGTCCATATTAGCAGCAGGTACAGTATAACGTCAGAAACAGTTCTTGTTTAGGAAAATGATCATACCTGCCTTCTCAGGCAGGATGCGTGAGCGTTCTGGACAGATAGTATCTCCTGCTGTGGAGAAAACACGTTCGCTGGGTCTGCGCAGCGCGTCAAAGACGGGGCACACATTTATTTCTACTCCATGAACTCGGAGGTGCTTTATCATGTTCGACGTGCACCCTCCTATGCACGGAACAATCTTGTCGCAAATGTTGCATTTTGCCGAGATTTCGTTCTGTTTAGAAAAGTGAAGCCACACTTTGGGCCGCCGACGCACACTATCCATGTTCGACTCGCTCGGTTATGCCAACACTTCCGGTGGACGCTTCTTCGTTAGTGTTCAGCGGTTTCTTCTTCCAGCCAGCTGACTGTGAATCGAAACTAGGAATTGAAATTTAAACTTTTGAACGATGCCGGGAAAATCGCAAAGCTAGTCCCGGTTCCAATCAATACTCGATACTCGATACCCAAGCCTAGTTATAAGTCATGGTGCGCCCCTAAAAACTGGTATATAAACTGGTAAAACCTATAAACTGGTCTTGACCCGGCGGCCTTCAAAGAGCTGTGCAGCGTGACCAACCTCGCCCTGCGTGCCACTAAGTCTACGGCCCAAGCGATTGGTCGTGGCATGGCCAGTTTGGTGGACCACCTTTTCACAGATCATGTGCCACTTTAAATAGAAAACAAATACCTTTTGCAAAAAAGAAATTCCTCTATTGCAAAGCGCTTTCAGTACCTAGAAAAGCACTATATAAATGTAACAAATAATTTTTAAAATTATTATTACATCAGCCTCTTCAACCCCTCGCCACCCAGAGCCAGGATTGGGAAGCTTTTACTGGCATGTCAGATTGGGTTTTAGAAATAATCAAATGGAGTTTCTCGCTCCAGTTCTCCCGCAGGCCCCCCTGCTTCAGGAGTGTGACTAACACTTCAGTCTCAGACATCGACGCTCACGTCCTCCGAGCTGAAGCACAACCTCTGCTAGCGAAGGGCGACTCAGGCTCATCCTCGATTTGAGATGTCTGAACCGCACTCTGGTAAGACGGCCGTTCAGAATGCTAATGCTAACTTTGAAATAAATCCTTTCACAGATCTGATTGTTTTTATCAGTGGATCTGAAGGACGCATACTTTCATATCCAGATAGTCTCTCATCACAGTTCTTGAGATTCATGTTCGAAGGGGCTTACCAAAATAATACAGTCCTACCATTCTGACTGTCTCTTGCTCTGCGTACTTTTATGATATTCGTGGATGCGGCCCTCTCCCCCTGAGACAGATGGGAGTTCGCCTCCTGAATTACCTCAATGATTGACTGCTTTTAGCCCAATCGAAGGAGGAACTCTGCGCACACAGATCTTTGCTCATCAGGACCAAGGATACGTTAGTAACCGGAACTGTGTTTGTGACTCGGTATGATTCTTTACATGTGAATCAAGAAATATTTGTCTTACCTTATGTGATGAAACCACTTCACTGATGGGTCTGAATTTATGATTGTCATGTTGTTTTGAATCTCTGCACACTAAACACACAGGCTGTTTGTCCTCCAGACAGAAGAGTTTGAGTTTCTCACTGTGTAAACTGCAGATCTCCTCAGACCCTGATGAACGCCTCTCATTTCTCTCCTTCAGGAACGACTCACACAAGTTTCTTAACGCAAGAATAACTGGAGGATTAGATTTTGAGGATCTTCTCCTGCAGACAGGACACTCCTGAGATCCTTTGGTTCTCCAGAACTGTTGAAGACACTCTTTACAGAAACTGTGACTACATGATAAAAGAACTGGAGCCTTGAAGATTTCATGACACACAGGACAAATATAATCATCTTCAGCTGCTGAAGCCATTTTTACTGTTTGAGCTCCAGCAATCTGAACTTTACTTTCACTTTCTGATCGACGGTTTCAAAAATGAATCACCATGAGAATCACAAAGATCAGAAACAAACTTGATTAGAAACAAACTTCTCAAATTCTTCTGTAAAGTTTTCCCCTTCGTACTCCACTGATCGCTGATTCTTTATTGCTTTTGTCGAGACAAAGTCAGTATGGCAGAAAAGATAAATAACAAGTCAGTCTCTTCCTGGTTAGTGTTGTAAGAGGGTGGAGCTTCTGATCAAGTTGGTGTGTTGAAACAGGTCAAAGAACAACATCAGGATTTCTTTAGGTAAAATTAACAAAATCTAAGCCTATTCAAAACAAACTTGCATTTAAACATTAAGATATAACGCTAAATCCTTGGATTAAACACAAAAGAACCATAAAAATACTCAAATATTTGATAATAAAAGATCTCAAAACCCTTATACGTGTTTTATTTATTGCTCTTCTTTATTCGTCACAGAGTTTCTCCAGGGTCTGTCATGCTCCCTCTCTCTTATAATGATTTCTTCTCATGCTGAAGTTTCAGTGATAAACACTCCTCTGTTTATCTGCTGATTGTCAGTGTTTGGAGAAACAAAGATCAACAGATTAAAAGTCCTGAATAAACAGGAGAAATGGAGATGAGACAAAAGTTTGTCTCTCATGGATCACTTGTCAGCACCTTTATTAACACTTATTTAGTATTTCTTGTTTATGAAAAATATATTCACGTTATTAGTGTAGCCAAGTGGGATGATAATAACAAAATATTACACTAGGCATAAATTGGTCGTGGGTCCTTTAAGAGATGGTGTTGCGACACTCGTTTACGGCATTGCCTCGTGTAATGTGTATGGGCTAGTTTCAGCGAAGAGAGAGAGTGATAACATACGAGAGCTCCTGGTTTTGGTCATATACACCCAATTAAGGTTTGGTGAGACGCCTGTGAGTGTATGTGCGAGCTGGATCTGGTTTGATAACACGTGGGACACGTGCAAAGACTGGCCTCTACCGTATTTCATTTCCGAAATTGTGCTAACTGTTATACAAGTACTTTGTTAGCCGGATGCATTTCATTCTTTGCATTGTATTTAATTTGATTTAAATTTGTTAACCAATTGTCTTTCATACCAAATTAGTACACCAAGAAATCAAAGACTTTATCATTTAAATTGTATTATTTTTGTTTATAAATACTTGCTCCTTTCGACCGCTGTCCTTCATAGAGGCAGCAGCCAGAATAAAGCCCCAAAAGTAATTTTTGTATCCTGTGTTGTTTCATTTAACCACTGGTTACATAATTTGGTACCAGGAGTGGGGTATCTGGCTGTTGGGAGCTTATAGGTAAATTTTTTTATTCGGTTTGAAATACGGTAGAGGTGAAGATAGGTTTCTGTGGAACGCGGAGTGGAGGCTGTCTTCTGGGGTCCAGGCAGTAGTCCAGTGAACAGAAGTCGGTTGGAGGTGACCTGGTAGTGACGATACTGCTGGAGGAGAGAGGAAGAGTGCTTTATTTCCACCGGAATCCACAGAGTGCTGTGTGCGGAGACACCTATCCAGGGGTGCGTTTCCCGAAAGCATCGTTGGCCAACTATGGTCGCAAGTTCATCGCAATGTCCATTGAACTCTATTGGTAACGACGGAACTTGCGACCATAGTTGGCCAACGATGCTTTCGGGAAACGCACCCCAGAGACAGTCTAAGAGAGATACAGAAGTATTCAAAGAATTGAAAACATATCCTTTTGCTTCCAAAAGAGTGACGAACTGATTAAGAGACTGGTTTTGCTCTGTCAACTGTTTTTGTCCTGTACAGCTGAGTTAATTTGTACATTTGAAAAATGTCACAGTCAGATGATGATGCTTCAGTTACACATGAGCATGATGATGCACAGGGTGCAGGAAGTAGTATGCATGACATTCAGGGACAAATTAAAGTACTTAGCCGTAAACATGAAGAGACTAGAGCAGCCATTGCTAATCTGAGCAAAGAGCCATCCAGGTCTTATATTTATGTACCTAGAGAACGTCAGATACAACCATTTAGTGGTGATTTAAGCAAAGATGGGAGAAATGTTGACGAGTTTATTGAAGAAGTAGAGAGGGTGCTACTGGTCCGAAATCAGACCACAGAGGATCAGTTAGACTTCGTCCTGTCACTCCTAAGAGGTGCAGCTTTAGAGGAGGTCAGATTACAAATGGGGAATGAGTCAGACGAAACATGTCACCTTTTTGACTATCTGAGAGCAGCTTTTCGAAAAAAGCGCAGCATATCTCAGCTATTGCAGACCTTCTATAGTCGTAAACAAATGGAAGGTGAAGATATCCGTGCGTACTCGCATGCGTTGTCACAGATTCAGAACTCCATCCTGAAACAGTCACCAAATGCAATGGCAAACGTGAGTTCAGCTATTCGGGACCAATTCATTGAGGGCATTAGAGATGCTAGCCTCAGAAGAGAACTTCGGAAACTTGTAAGAGACAAACCAGAGTCCACACTTATTGATGTGCGTGACGAAGCCCTCATGTGGTTTTTAGAAGATCCAAAGCCTCGTGTCACAAAAGTGGTCAGCAGTCGAAATGTTGTTTCTGAGACCCCTGAAGCTCAGTGTGCTGCTATTAATGTACCTGAAACAAAACCAGTTAATCTGGAAGACGTTTTGAAAATTGTAGCAGAACAAGGAAAGGCTATAGGGGAGCTTACAAGAGCAGTTGAGAAACTCACAGCACAGGGCAGCAAGTCAGAACCTATAAACCAAACTAGACCCAAGGTGCAACCAAGGTTTACAGAAGATGGCCAACCAATATGTTTCCGTTGCAATGGTGTAGGACACATCGCTAGGAGGTGCGTGAGGAAAAACAGACAGGCTGTCGCAGAGAATGCTACTACCTCTGTACCGCCGGGAAATGCCCACCCTCGTTTGCTGTGAGCCAGGCAGTTCGGGGGCAGTCCATTGGCTCAACTAACATGGATACTAGCCGTGACAGACTACTCGAGCGTGCTGTGGGAAAATGTCCTGTTGCTAACCTCAGTATCAATGGAGTGAGCGTTGCTTGTCTACTGGACACAGGGAGCCAAGTCAGCACTATTTCAGAGAGTTTCTTCAGGGAACACCTGTCTGGTGAAGATAAAGATATACTTTCAACAGTAGGCTGGTTGAAGCTGACTGCAGCTAATGGTTTGGACATATCTTATCTTGGTTATCTGGAGTTGGAAGTCAAAACCATGGGTATTGTCCTTCCAGAATGTGGCTTCCTGGTTGTCAGAGACACACAGAACTCCTCTCTAGTACCAGCACTAATTGGTATGAACATTATCAGCAGATGCAGGCAACTGGTCCATGCGGAGTTTGATACCACACTTGGTGGGAAATTGCAATCAGATTGGAGAGAAGCATTTCAACAGCTGCACAGTGCCCATAGCCAAGAGAAAAGAATAGCAGTACGGGTAGCTGGAAAAGACATGATCCACATACCTGCTTCTTCAGTTGCCACGGTGATGGCCAAAGGTACAAAAGATGTGCTTCATGATGGTTCATTTGATTACCTGTTGGAGCCCATGAACACACCATTACCGGGTGGACTCATTGTTGTCCCTTCTCTGGTGTCGTCAGAGACATCGTTGTTTCCTGTGCAAGTGGTGAATCTTTCCTCAGAAGACATCTGGTTACAGGCCCGAACCAGGCTCGGGACTTTAACGCATGTTGAGAGTATGAAGTTAAATGAGACGTATGAGGTGAAATTCCAGCGTGTTTCAGCTGATATGGAGGAGATCACGGTTAATGCCAAAAGCAGTCAGGTAGTGGAGAACAGCACAAAAGAGTTCCTCAGTAAGCTTCATATTGGTGGCACCATTGAGCAGCAGGCAGCGCTGAGTGATTTGTTAATGCAGTACTCTGATGTGTTTGCGCTCGAGGATGAAGACCTTGGTTTTACCGATAAGGTGAAACATGAAATCCATGTGGCCGATGATGTCCCAGTGACACAGCCTTATAGGCGTATCCCACCCACACAGTACAGAGAAGTTCGAGAACACATCAGTAGGCTTCTCAAGAAGGGAGTGATTCAAGAAAGCACCAGTGCTTATGCTTCCCCTATTGTGCTAGTGAGGAAGACGGATGGCAGCCTCAGGCTATGTGTCGATTACAGACAGCTCAACGCTAAGACCCGCCGAGATGCATTCCCTTTACCCAGGATAGATGAGAGTTTTGATGCTCTTCAAGGAGCAACATTCTTCTCTTCAATTGACCTGGCGAGTGGATACCATCAGGTTGCTGTTAACGAGTGTGACAGGCATAATACTGCATTTACAACTCCCTTTGGGATCTTTGAGTACTCCCGTATGCCTTTTGGGGTGTGTAATGGGCCATCAACTTTTCAACGCCTGATGCAGACTACAATGGGTGACCTAATCTTTCAGATCATGCTAGTGTATTTAGATGATATACTGGTGTACTCTGCCACTTTTCCAGAGCACTTGCAGAGATTGGAAATAGTCTTTAAGAGGTTGAAGGAAACCGGCCTTAAAGTAAAGCCTGAAAAGTGCCACTTCCTGCAGCAAGAAGTAACCTTTTTAGGTCATCGAATCTCAGCAAAAGGTGTTGCTACCGATCCAGGGAAAATTGAGGCGGTAAAGCAATGGAAAGTCCCCAACACTGTGAAGGAATTACGCTCGTTCTTAGGGTTCTGTAGCTACTACAGAAAGTTCATCGAGGGTTTTTCTAGGATTGCTGGACCCCTTCATGATTTAGTGAATCTGTGTATTTCCCAGTTTGGCAGTGCGAGGAAGGATTTTTGTGCTTTGTGGTCATCTGAGTGCCAGTCAGCATTTGAGCTCCTGAAAGAGAAACTCACCTCTGCTCCTGTGCTGGGTTATGCAGACTTTAGTCTCCCGTTCATCTTAGAGACTGATGCGAGTAATGAAGGTCTGGGAGCAATACTACACCAGCAGCAGGGCGAGTCTAAGAGAGTCATTGCATTCGCTAGTAGGAGACTTCATAAGGCGGAAAGAAATGACCGAAACTACAGCAGCATGAAACTGGAGCTGTTGGCCCTTAAATGGGCCATCTCGGAAAAGTTTCGTGGTTATCTGCTGGGCTCCAAATTTGTAGTTATCACAGATAACAACCCTCTGTGCCATCTTAAAACAGCCAAGCTCGGTGCAATTGAACAAAGGTGGGTCGCCCAACTAGCTGTTTTTGACTTTGAGGTGAAATATCGCCCTGGCCGACACAATGCAGCTGCTGATGCTCTGTCTAGACACCCTTCAGCAGGGGAGCTTACCATTCCCGACGAGTATGACAACTGTGTTGCTATTTGTAATGTAGTCAACAAAGGGACAGTCCTGGAGCCTGACTTAGTGATTGCTGGTGAGAGCTGTTGCAGAGTCAGACAAATTCGTGCCTTGGATTGTGGAGAAAATACAGGCAATGGCAACCAGGGAAGTACGCATACCATGCCGGGCTATAAAGTAGAAGAGCTGGTAGATTTCCAGAAGAACGATCCTACCATCAGTTCTTTCAAAACCTTCTGGGAATGCAAGAAAAAGCCCTCCCGCTCTGAAAGATCTCGGCTTTTGAAGTCTACCTTATCTCTAATAAAGCAGTGGAAAAGTATCCAGGAACAAGATGGGTTGCTTTATCGCATTGTGAAGGATCAACATCAAGGTGAAATTAAACAGTTACTCCTACCTGAGTGTTTAAAAGAACCTGTCCTCGAAAGTGTGCATGAAAACATGGGACATCAGGGGATTGAGGGCACCATTAGTCTGTTGAGACCGCGATGCTTCTGGGTGGGAATGTACAATGATGTGGAGCAATGGATCAAAAAGTGTCAGAGATGCATCCTAACAAAAATGCCACAGCCCAGGATACATGCTCCAATGAAGCCCTTTCTAGCGTCCAGACCCCTTGAAGTAGTGGCAGTGGATTTTACTGTGCTTGAACCCTCCTCTGATGGTCGGGAAAGTGTGTTAATCGTGACCGACGTCTTCACAAAATTCACACAAGCATTCCCAACTAGAGATCAGAAAGCTGAGACTACCGCTAAACTCTTGTTGAGGGAATGGTTCATGAAGTATGGCGTACCTGAAAGATTGCATTCTGATCAGGGAAGAAATTTTGAGAGCGAAGTGATTGCTGAGCTGTGTAAAATGTATGGTGTGAAGAAAACCCGCACTACACCCTACCGGCCTCAGGGTAATGCTCAGTGCGAGCGTTTTAATAGAACGCTCCATGATTTGCTACGCACGCTTCCCCCTGAAAAGAAAAGACGCTGGCCAGAACACCTTGCTGAGTTGGTTTATGCATACAATGTCACGCCACATGCGACCACTGGATACTCACCATACTACTTACTTTTCGGAGTCCATCCACATCTTCCAGTCGATACCCTGCTAGGTCATGAACAACCTGTGGACAGAAAACAAGACTGGTTAGTGGTTCATCAGGAGAGATTGAAGGAAGCACACAAAAAGGCAAGAGAATATGCTGAACACAAGGCCGCTGAGAGGTTAGCCCCTCTGAATGACAAGGTGTATTGTCCTGTGATCAATGTTGGTCAGCAGGTGTATCTGCGTCACCGACCTTTGGGTAGGAATAAGATACAGGATTCATGGGGTCCTACCATATACAAGGTCATAGATGTGCAAGGTACCACACACACCGTTGAGCCTCTTGAGGGTGGCCCTATAAAGAGAGTGCATAGAGCTGACTTGCGACCCTGTGTCATTTATACTCCTGAACCAGAAGTGATGGAGAACCATCCTTCTTCAACACCACAGTCTAAAAAAGTTTCTGAACTGGTTGAAGTGCATTCTGATCCTGATTTTGTTGTGTTAGAGGAAGTCACTTACCCCAGTTTTCAAGAGACAACACCAATTGGAAGTTCAGCGGAAGAAGACGAATCACTGGTAGATCAATCCAGCTTTGTTTCAACTAGCACTGAACAAAAAAATTCTGTGCCTGAGCAGATTGCTCCTGACATGGCTGTGCTCTAGAAGTGGAAGAACCAGTACCAAGAAGGCCTGTACCAACGCCTAGGAGAACAAAAAGGGCCAATGCTGGTCTGCACTCGAACCCCTTTAATGAGCCGAGATCAGCATGTAATGCTGTGTCACTTAGCCCCGAAGTCTTTTCTCAGGTGTTAACCAGTTTAGGCAGTGTGTTCTTTAGAGAAGCTGTCAAAGAAGTGAAGAATATGTATTAGTCATCGAGGACAATGACATTTAGCAGGGGAGAATGTAGCCAAGTGGGATGATTATAACAAAATATGACACTAGGCATAAATTGGTCGTGGGTCCTTTAAGAGATGGTGTTGCGACACTCGTTTACGGCATTGCCTCGTGTAATGTGTATGGGCTAGTTTCAGCGAAGAGAGAGAGTGATAACATACGAGAGCTCCTGGTTTTGGTCATATACACCCAATTAAGGTTTGGTGAGACGCCTGTGAGTGTATGTGCGAGCTGGATCTGGTTTGATAACACGTGGGACACGTGCAAAGACTGGCCTCTACCGTATTTCATTTCCGAAATTGTGCTAACTGTTATACAAGTACTTTGTTAGCCGGATGCATTTCATTCTTTGCATTGTAATTAATTTGATTTAAATTTGTTAACCAATTGTCTTTCATACCAAATTAGTACACCAAGAAATCAAAGACTTTATCATTTAAATTGTATTATTTTTGTTTATAAATACTTGCTCCTTTCGACCGCTGTCCTTCATAGAGGCAGCAGCCAGAATAAAGCCCCAAAAGTAATTTTTGTATCCTGTGTTGTTTCATTTAACCACTGGTTACATTAGTATAAATACATTTCTAAAGATAATACCAGAATACACTTCATACACGCTATACATAGATGAAGACGGACAGAAACTTAGCCAGAACTCAGTCAAGTCAAGTCAAGTCATCTTCATTTATATAGCGCTTTTAACAATGTAGATTGTTTCAAAGCAGCTTTACAGAGATAAACGTATAATTTAAGGTAACAGAGATTGTTTTGGCTTTATAGCGGTTCTTTAATAAAGTTATTTTCCAGCTAAAGTTAGTTTTGATTGATTCGCTTCCGTCGCAACGATCATTTGTTATTAAATTAGGGGCCGCTAAGACGACACCATTCCCTCTACACAGACTTTAAACGCGAACCTGTGAGAAACGCTGATGGCGTTCACATGCGCATTAAGAATTGGTTCTATAGTTATGTGCGTTTGAATATATGTGTGCAGGTTTGGAATTCCCTACAAACCAAGCCTAAACAAATTACTGGTGTTTCCTTATAGTTTTGATTCAGAATTTTATTTTATTTTATTTTATCAATTCGTAGATACGCAAATTGAGTTTTCCCGACGACGCTTTATCTGTATAGTGGTAGAGGGATCCTCCATAGGGAGAGACTAGTTTGCACTTCAGCACTGCTTTGTCATCGGTCCAGGCGAAGGGCCTTCGTCAGATCTGGATACGGCCTGGATCCGGCAGGCTGCGGGAAGACCTCGGGGTAAACAAAGACACTAAAATTAGCGTAGATGCCATTCTTCTCATGATGTAACGAGTACATCAGGATTTATGGGAAGTGTTCCCGGTTCCAGCTGACCTAATCTATGCAGCCTAACATTCAATTATAGAAGTCTATAATGTATTATGTGAATGCTAGGTCAAAGAGATGTGTTTTTAGTCTAGCTTTGAACTGACAGAGTGTGTCTGCTTCCCGGACAATGGTAGGAAGACTGTTCCAGAGTTTTGGTGCTAAATAGGAAAAGGATCTACCGCCAGCAGTCGATTTTGATATTCTAGGTATTATCAACTGGCCGGAATTTTGAGATCGCAATAGACGTGAAGGACTATAATGCGTTAAGAGCTCGCTCAAGTACTGCGGAGCTAAACCATTTAGTGCTTTGTAAGTGATCAGCAATATTTTAAAATTGATGCGATGTTTAATAGGGAGCCAGTGCAGTTTTGACAGAACTGGGCTAATATGGTCATACTTCCTGGTTCTGGTAAGAACTCGAGCTGCTGCGTTTTGAACTAGCTGTAGTTTGCTTATTAAGCGTGCAGGGCAACCACCCAGTAGAGCATTACAATAATCTAGCCTTGATGTCATGAAAGCATGAACTAATTGTTCTGCATTTGTCAATGAGAGCATATGACGTAATTTAGATATATTTTTAAGATGGAAAAATGCGTTTTTTACAGATACTAGACACGTGACTTTCAAATGAAAGATTGGTATCAAAGAGCACACCCAGGTTCCTAACCGACGACAAAGACTTAACAGAGCAGCCATCGAGTGTTAGACAGTATTCTAGGTTATTACGTGAGGAAGTTTTTTGTCCAATAATTAGAATCTCTGGTTTTTTCAGAATTTAGAAGTAGGAAATTACGAGTCATCCAATTTTTTATATCAGCTATGCATTCCGTTAATTTTGTGAATTGGTAGGTTTCGTCGGCATAACAGTGAAAGCTAATTCCATGTTTCCTAATGATATCTCCTAATGGTAGCATGTACAGAGTGAACAGCAGCGGTCCTAGTACTGAGCCTTGTGGTACGCCATACTGAACTTGTGATCGATGAGACATCTCTTCATTTACTGCTACAAACTGATAACGGTCAGATAAGTATGATTTAAACCATGCTAGTGCAATTCCACTAATGCCAACATAGTTTTCTAGTCTATTTAAAAAAATGTTGTGGTCAATGGTGTCAAATGCAGCACTAAGATCGAGTAACACTAATAGAGAGACACAACCACGATCGGATGATAAGAGCAAATCATTTGTGACTCTAACGAGAGCCGTCTCAGTAATATGGTACAGTCTAAATCCTGACTGAAAATCCTCTCAGATATCATTTCTTTCAAGAAAGGAACATAGTTGTGAAGATACTGCTTTTTCTAGTATCTTTGACAGATAAGGTAGATAAGAGATCGGCCTGTAATTGACTAATTCTGTAGGATCAAGTTGCGTTTTTTTAACAAGCAGTTTAATCATAGCCAGCTTAAAGTTTTTTGGTACGTATCCTAGAGACAAAGATGAATTTATGATATTAAGAAGAGGATCTATGACCTCTGGAAGCATCTCTTTCAGTAGCTTAGTCGGAATAGGGTCTAACATACATGTTGTAGATTTAGATGATTTAATGAGTTTAGTAAATTCTTCCTCTCCTATAGCAACAAATGAATCAAAGCCAGTCTGTCTGCTTCCTGACCTGAGCCCCAATTTGTCATGTTTGAGCTCTAAGACTATGTGCCATATTACTAGAGAGAAGAGCAGGACCATCCCAGGAGGGATGAATACCATCTCTTTTCAACAGGTCAGGTCTGCCCCAAAAACTTTTCCAATTGTCTATGAATTCTATATTATTACGCGGACACCACTTAGACAGCCAGCGATTCAGTGAACACAGTCTACTAACTATCTCATCACTCCTGTGAACAGGAAGGGGGCCAGCACACACCTCTTTAATATTAATTTTGGTGATCTCCGACTGGCGGAGTCGAACATCATTAGTGCCGACATGAATAATGATCTTAGAGAATTTACGATTAGCATTAGCCAGCACTTTTAAATTTGCTTTGATGTCAGGCGCTCTGGCTCCCGGCAAACAACTCAGGGTATAAGCATGGATGAAACAAAGGAAATTAATGAGATAATTGAAACAGAATAACTAATCAATCAATCAGGGAAAGTAGGTCATGGAGTAGAATAATACAAAGAACCATGGGAAACGTAGTCAAAACAAGACATCTTACATCTTACAAACTAACTCTGGATACTGGATACAGTGTGAAATAATACCAAATAGCCCATGATATATAGTCAAGTTGTAACGATCAGCCAATTAAGTTGAGTTACAAAAATTAAAATGGGGTCAGATTTACTGTGAGGAATTGGGTGTTAAAAGAATGAGACATAAACGTGAAAAAAGTGGATAAGAACGGTGTATTTACAATCTTCACAGGAGACTTTGAAACAACCAGTGCTGGAAAAAGTACTTAAGTAAAAGTATTGCTACTTAAGTAATAATTTATTTGAGTACAAGTAGAAGTACTGAAAAATAATATGACTCAAGTAAGAGTAAATAAGTAGTTTACTTAAAAACTACTCAAGTAACTACATTACAAAGTACTTTGGTAATATTTTTCTATTTTTACCCAAAATGGGGAGATGATGGTGATATGGAGCGCTAAACACTCTCATGTCATCCGTTTAATTCATACTGGAAGCCCAGTACATAGTGATTCATCCCTCGTGCAGAAAGTCCACAAGTGAGATTCATAGAAGTATTAAACTTATGACATTTCAGAAAATGCCTTATATGCATTTAATAACATGCAAATATTGACATTTTGACTGATGAAGTCATGATGACTGACAAAGGAGAGGAGTGGGACAAGTAGTGATGGTGAAATGAAGCTTTGTGAAGCACTGGGGCTTTCCCCCTCGACTGTATGGTAAAATGGTTCATTACTCAAAGCTTTTCAACACGTTGCACACTAACGACATCTTGTGGTCAAAAGGTGGAAAAGCTGCCTTTATGTCCCAGAAGACTGTTTTTTTATTTAATTTTTTTATTTAATAAATCACTTTGTGCTCTGTAAACCACAAAGCAATACAATTAATCCTCATAATTCATGTGTTAGTGTTGATGTAGTTCTTCTACAATGTATGAACAAAAAACTATGAATTAATTTATGAAAAAAAGAATAATAATGGGACTAATTTACTTGTACAGAAACAATTCTTATGAATCTGCTTTGATCTACAAATGCAGCCTTATTCACATAAACTTTAGCCTCAGTCCTAATCCTACGAGTTCATAGGCAAGGCTCATGTAGGCATATATAATCAAAATAAAAGAAAATTGTGTGGAATGGTGAAGTGCTTGTGAACTGGGGAGCTGACATTTTATTTTGTGGGTAATTTAAAGGGGCATTCCACCCATTTGAACATTGTTTTTTATTTAAAGTGGGTCATATATGTAGTCGAAATGTAAAATAAATTTTGAATTTGGTGCCTTCGTGACCGAGGAAAGACAAAAAATAACTTCAGGACGCATTTGTATGAAAGACAACAACTCCCACAATGCACCACATTGCACAGCTCCGCAAGCCCCTCCCACTAATCCAGAAAGCGCATATCTGCCTATAAGAGAAACCACTCTTCCGTCTACAAGGCTAGCTACCACCAGAGCTTGAAATTCATTTCACATTCACACAAAATGTCTAGTTAGTTAGCGAACTCATTAGTGCATTACTCCTCGTTTGTATTTCTTTCGAAAAGGTGAATTATTGCATACCTGGATGTTCAGTCAGAACATGCGGTGCGAAACTAGGATAGTTCTCAACACAAACGTACGTGTCCTCGTCTGATTCAGAGATTTCGTCCAGGAGAAATTGTCATCGTTGAAATTCTTTGCCGCAGACGGACTGGACTCTACCTCTGTGTTCATAGTTGCATAGTGAGATCACCGGCGCCACCAGTCCGCCCTAACTCGAGCCAGTCCGGGCTCCTCGTCCGCGGCAGGCAGGTCTTCTGCCTCGGCTGCTCTTCGCTATAATGCGGCTTGTAAAGGTAGCCACAAACACCTGATTCAAGCATCAGACTTCCGAAATCATCTTCTTCTATATCATATTGAGCACTCTCCTCCGCTATTGTCATAACTTTACATCTGTCTCCACAGCGCCTGTTAGCTTAGCTTCAAACAAGATGGAGGATATTGCTTTCAGTTTCAGAGAGTAAAGTCCCACCCACTGATCTGTAATAGGTCTGTAGCGTGAGCGGGTCCCGCCCCCTGGGAAAGATGAGGAACTAGTGCTTGTAGTCTCAACAGAAATCCCCCCATATTACACTTCCTCCTACAATGACGCAAAATGACGATTTTTGCATCATTGTAGGAGGAAGTGTAAGAGGTAAATAACGGATTTCTCCCGTCTCAGGGGAAAATGAGAGAGTGTTGCACGACCATTCAATAGTATGACTGGGTTTCTAACAATGCAAAGCTTAATGCAAATGGGTGGAGTGTCCCTTTAATAATTTATTTTATTTTTATTTAAGGAACAGGACTTGTTCAACAGTGTGATACTAACAGGCGCTCAAGGTCAAGCAGACAGCGGCACTCAGCTCAGAGCGCAGCCGAGGTCAAAACATTGATAGTTGGGGACTCTACGATCAGAGATATCAGCTCGAAAAATACAACTACATGCTGCCTTCCACAAGCAACAACCTCTGACGTAAACAGAGAAATTCAAAACATTTTGATGAAACATAAGACTGCAAATCGACTCATCATTCATGTGGGGAAGAATGATATCCATAAAGAGCAGTCAGAACAGCTTAAGAAGGATTTCAATGAACTTTTTGAAACACTCAAAAGACTGAAAGTACAAACATTCATCAGTGGACCACTTCCAGCTAGAGGAAGTAACAGGTTCTCACGGTTGCTTGGGCTTAATTCATGGCTGCAAAAAACCTGTAATATAAAAGGAGTAAACTTCATAGACAACTTTAATCTTTTCTGGAATCAGAGGCCACTGTTTCAACAAAATGGCCATCTTCCAAACAAACTGGGTTCAAGAGTGCTAAAGGACAATATCCTTTTCTCCCTTCACCATCCTTCTGCCAATCCAATCAACCAGAATGGCACACACTCACCTGGACACAGTTTGAATGACCACAGGACTTCACTTCAGGACTTGAATGGACATGCGGCTGACACATCTCACAAAGACAATGATAACACCATGCAGCCAAAACAACTTCTGCTCACGGACACAACTTCAGCTGAGCCCTGCCCACTGAGCTCACCAGAGTCAGACTGTGACATATTAGAAATGTCACAAGATTCAGCTCCCAAGGACAGCATATTACAGCCTCGAATAACAACAGATTCAGCACCCAAGAATGACCAGGGAAGCCAGGACAGCATATTACAGCCTCCAATAACAACAGATTCAGCACCCAAGAATGACCAGGGAAACCAGGACAGCATATTACAGCCTCCAATAACAACAGATTCAGCACCCAAGAATGACCAGGGAAGCCAGGACAGTACATTACAGCCACCAGTAACAACAGATTCAGCACCCAAACACGACCAGGAAAGCCAAGACAGCATATTACAGCCTCCATTAACACCACAGCCACTCTCACCGCTATCACTATCTCCTACATCCCCATTGATGTGTTTCTCAGAGAAAATGGAAAAACTAGTGTATGCTGGAACCCAATTCGCTGGAAGCCCCCAGATATCAACCAGAAAAACATCACTACCACCAAAGTCTATGGGCGCAGCTCGCCCTCTCCCCCCTCCCCCTCCTCCCCGAGCATTAAGGCCCCTTCCACAACGCCAGGGCCCACAACTTCCACCGTCTGCTCGAGGTGTTACAAAATCAACCGATACCAGCTCCAAGTGATTTGTGCCGGGTCCCCGCTGTGATAACAGTAACTTTCTCAAATGTTTACAGAACAAGCGGGAACCCAGTGTTCCTGTATCATCTGTTCATTCACATGTTAGAAAGTCTAAGGCCTTTAAAAGCCGTACAGCAAACCCATCTAATCTGGTGCCTATCACACGACAAACTAAGATTGTGGACACAAAAAGCAAGACTGTTAAGTTAGCACTTTTAAACATCCGCTCACTTAAAAATAAATCACTTCTAGTCAATGACTTTATAAGCACATACAACCTGGACTTTATATTTCTAAATGAAACTTGGCTAGAAGCCAGCTGCAGTGCAACAATTCTCAATGAAACATCTCCTCCGAACTTTACCTTTATGAGTGTCTCCAGAGCTGGAAGGAGAGGTGGGGGTGTAGCTGCTCTTTTTAAAGATGTCTATCAATGTAAGCAAATATCATTTGGTAATTACCCGTCTTTCGAATATCTGGGTATTGTGTTAAAAGGTGCTCCACGGATTTTACTTATCACTATTTACAGGCCTCCAAAATACTCTTCAGCCTTTGCTGAAGACTTTACAGAACTGTTATCAATAATTTCCTCAGAGTTTGACAGTTTCACTATTGCTGGAGATTTTAACATTCACATAGATAATGCAGAAAATAATATGGCAAAAGAAATCAATACTGTTTTAAAAACTTTTGATCTGATTCAACATGTACATGGGCCCACACACAATCGTGGACACACTCTAGATTTACTTATCAGTAAGGGTCTAAACATTTCATTGAATGATATTAAGGATGTCGCACTCTCTGATCATTACTGTATTTTCTTTGATATATTGATCTCTCCTGCCATTGAAGTTAGATCTGTGTCTGTCAAGAAGAGATGCCTAAATGAGAACACTAGTGTACTATTTATGAAGGCCATATCCCTAAGACCGAGCATATCTGCTGACTCGGTTGATTCTCTCCTTGATTCTTTTAACTCGAAGGTTAAAAATGTAATTGATGATATTGCTCCTGTGAAAGTCAGGAAGAATGGTAAACAAAAAGCACCTTGGAGAAACTCAACAGCAGTGCAAACTATGAAAAGACAATGCAGAAAAGCAGAGCGCATGTGGCGGAAGACAAAACTTGTAATCCACTATAACATCTATAGAGACACCATTCGTGCTTTCAATATGGAACTAGGCAAAGCTAGACAGACTTTCTTCTCCGATATCATAAACAGAAACCTAAATAATACTCGAAATCTCTTCGCTACTGTCGACAGACTAACAAATCCCCCAAGCCAGATTCCCAGTGAAATGCTCTCCGATAGCAAGTGTAGTGAGTTTGCTACCTTTTTCTCTGAGAAAATCAATAATATTAGAAAGGTGATCAGCACATCCTTGAGTTGCGCTGGGGTCAGTCAGATCAGACTACAACCTGAGAAAGTAGTTACTATGTCTGATTTTGAAGAAATTGATGGCACAATTCTGAAAGAAACCGTTCAGCACCTTAAAACATCAACCTGCGCTCTTGACACACTTCCCACATCTTTTTTTAAAAGTGTGTTAGACTGTTTAGAAGCAGATCTCCTAGAAGTGGTAAATGCCTCACTTTTCTATGGAAGTTTTCCAAACTCCCTTAAAACTGCTGTTGTCAAGCCCCTCCTGAAAAAGAGCAATCTGGATAAGACTATATTAAGCAACTATAGACCGATCTCAAATCTTCCTTTCACAGGCAAAATCATTGAAAAAGTTGTCTTCAACCAGCTGAACAAATTCTTAAACTCAAATGGATACTTTGATAATTTTCAATCTGGCTTCCGACCGCACCACAGCACAGAGACGGCGCTCATTAAGATAATAAACGATATTCGCTTAAATACGGATTCAGGCAAATTATCAGTGCTGGTTCTACTCGACCTCAGTGCTGCATTTGACACTGTCGATCACAAAATACTTCTAGACAGGCTGGAAAACTGGGTGGGGCTTTCTGGGACAGTTCTAAAATGGTTCAGGTCATACTTAGATGGGAGAGGTTATTATGTGAGTATAGGTGACCATAAGTCTGAGTGGACGCCCATGACATGCGGAGTCCCTCAAGGCTCAATTCTTGCGCCACTCCTGTTCAACCTGTATATGCTCCCAATGAGCAAAATAATGAGAAAGAACCAAATCTCTTACCACAGCTATGCAGACGACACACAGATCTACTTAGCCCTATCGCCTAATGATTACAGCCCCATTGACTCTCTGCTTCAATGCATTGATGAAGTCAACAGCTGGATGTGCCAAAACTTTCTACAGTTAAACAAAGACAAAACTGAAGTCATTGTGTTTGGAAACAAAGATGAAGTTCTCAAGGTGAACGCATACCTTCACTCTAAAGGTCAAACAACTAAAAATCAGGTCAAGAATCTTGGTGTGTCTTTAGAGTCAGACCTTAGTTTCAATAGTCATGTCAAAGCAATAACTAAATCAGCATACTATCATCTGAAAAATATTGCAAGAATTAGATGCTTTGTTTCCAGTCAAGACTTAGAAAAACTAGTGCATGCTTTCATCACCAGCAGGGTGGATTATTGTAATGGACTCCTCACTGGCCTTCCCAAAAAGACCATAAAACATTTGCAGCTCATACAGAACGCTGCCGCCAGGATTCTGAGCAGAACCAGAAAATATGATCATATCACACCAGTACTCAGGTCATTACACTGGCTGCCAGTTACTTATAGGATTGATTTTAAAGTATTATTACTAGTATATAAATCATTTAATGGCCTAGGACCTCAATACATTGCAGATATGCTCACGGAATACAAACCCAACAGATTACTCAGATCATTAGGATCACATCAGCTAGAAGTTCCAAGAGTTCACTCTAAGCATGGTGAGTCCGCTTTAGCTATTATGCCAGCCGCAGCTGGAACCAGCTTCCAGAGGAGATCAGATGTGCTCCTACATTAGTCACATTCAAATCCAGACTCAAAACACTTCTGTTTAACTTTGCATTTAATGAATGAGCACTGTGTCACTGTTTGTCCGACTGTTTATACTGTGTCTTATTTTAGTCTTTATTCTAAACTGTTTTAATTATTTTTAGTTCTTTCTCGTTTCTTTATTTTAAACTGTTCTTTATTCTAAACTGTTTTAATTATTTTTAGTTCTTTCTTGTTTCTTTATTTTAAACTGTTTTGTATATTCTTATTTCTTCTGATTATTTTTAATAGTATGTAAAGCACTTTGAATTACCATTGTGTATGAAATGTGCTATATAAATAAACTTGCCTTGCCTTGCCTTGCCTTGCCTTGCCTTGCCTTGCCTTGAGGGCTAAGTCTATTTCTTTCTTTTTATTTACTACTACCGAAGGGTATGACACTCGAAACCTGCTCAAGTGGTTCGCGCTATTTTTGAATCTGAATACGAAGCAGTCACGTGACTGTGTGTGGAAACGAAGCTTCGGACGTCACAGATCACGTGGTTATGGCAAAAGAATCAAGCTCCGATACACTGCTTCAATGTATGATGTTTTTTTTTTTTGATACAAGCTTCGAAACCTCTGTGCCGAACGTCACATCAATAGGGACAAGGACAAGGGCAAGGGAGAGGAGTGGGGCGAGGATATTGTGTCTTTTCTTCCTTAACAAGCAGTAATGACCACTGATGACTTGAATTAAAATAAACGAACTGTTTACTGCAGTTTTTGAACAGGATTACACAGATACAGCGCACACACATGGAGTCAGTCTCACTTCTCTTCTCATCTTTTTTCTATCTGCGCGCTCTCGCCCACTATGCATTATGGGTAGACTTTTATTAAAGCTGAACAACCTTATAAATGACAAAACTGTTTCTGTTATTATTAAAGATAATTAATTAAACATTTCTTTTCTAATTAATTCACAACATCCTCCCCCCATGAACAACTGTTCATCAATTTAAATCTCTAATGCGTAAAACAATTGAATGGGTCTCTTTAACACAGTCCCTGTGGATGTGCGAACAGCACAGGATCTAACTTTGCCATCTCAGCCTGGGAACAGCTCTTCAATTTTTTCTAATTTCCAGGTTTGTCTCGGCATGTTGGCATCTCCTATGAGAACAATGTCACCCATCTTCAACTCAGTAGGTTTCTGTGTGTTGCAGGAATGTGCAGATTTCAGGTCCAGTAGATAGTCCTTCCTCCAGCGATTCCACAGGTTGGTCATGAGTCGGTTCCTGTATCTCCACCTTTTTGTCATATCCTCTTTACTCACAGTGGGATGATCATAGTCTACCGGAAATGGTTTTGGAGGCAGTGAAGTGAGTCGTTCACCCACCAAGAAGTGTGCTGGTGTTAGTGGCTGCGGCTCGTCGAGCTCATTGTGGACAAAGGTGAGGGGTCTGGAATTCAGTGTGGCCTCTACTTCTGCAAGGAGTGTAGACATTTCTTCAAAGGTGAGTGATGCCTTTCCTAGCACCTTCCTCAGGCTCGTTTTCACAGACCTTACAAGCCTCTCCCAAAATCCACCCCACCAGGCTGCTCGTTCTACAATGAAACGCCAAGTGATGCCCTTCCCTGAGAAGTATTCCAGAATTTGTGGATCTTTGATGGCTCACTAAGGTCTTGGTTTGTGTCTGCTATCTTGTGTCACCTTTATCCATTACTTCTCGGCCTCAAACATTTCCTCAGCAGTCAACTCACCTCGCATCTTGGAGCTTGAACTTGCATTGTGCACAAACCGCTTGATCCAAGCGGTGACTCGCAGAACTCGCTTCAGCTTACTGTACTTAAGTAAATCCAGCACAGGTTCCATTCCCTTTTCGTCACTGCCGCTACTGAGTTGCATGATGATCTGCTGACCTTGCTTTAGCTCACTAGTCACATCTTCATCGCTTTGATCTTCATCGCTCTCTTCTAATAGATTCGGTGCAGTCAGAAATGAAGGTTCTTTCCACCACAGTTCACTTTCCTTCAGATTAGCTGCAGTCTGACCTCTGGTGGGAAGGTCTGCAGGATTGAACTTGCCTTTACAGCGAGACCACATTGCAGGATTGGTTAAAGACTGGATTTCTGACACTCGATTTGACACAAACTGTTTCCATTTGTGAGCTGGACTGCGAATCCACTGCAGCACAATCATCGAATCCGTCCACATATGAACTTGATGGAGCTCCATATTTAGAGGCTTTAACAGACTGTTTCCTAGTCTTGCTCCAATCACTGCTCCCATCAGCTCAAGACGAGGCAGTGAGATCTTCTTCAGGTGGGCTGCCCTGGACTTTTAAGCAACAAGGCATGTAGTCTTTGCTCCATCATCAGCTACTCGCAGCAGGTAAGCGATAGTACTATAAGCTTTTCAGGTGATCTTCTTTCAGGTCATCTTTTCAGGTGATTCTTTTCAGGAGATCTTCTTCAGGTGGGCTGCCCTGGACTTTTAAGCAACAAGGCATGTAGTCTTTGCTCCATCATCAGCTACTCGCAGCAGGTAAGCGACAGTACTATAAGCTTTCTCGCTTGCATCACAAAACACATGGAGTTGATGTGCATCGTGTCTGTGCACTGATTTTATTCCATACCAATGAGGAATGTGTATGTGGTGGATCTGTGGAAGTTCTGAACACCATCCTTGCCATTCTTGTGCAAGATCTGTGGGCAGCTCCTCATCCCAGCCGAGGCCTCGTATCCACATCTCTTGGAAAAGGCATTTCACTCGCACAGTGAATGGGGTAAGAAAGCCTATTGGGTCGAATATACGAGCAGAGAGCTTTAGAACACTTCTTTTAGTATTCTCTCTTTTAGCTACAGCATCCAGCAATGCAGTCAGGTCAAAGACGAATTCATCTGTTTTAGTTCTCCATACCAAGCCTAGTACCTTCAGCACTGATCCATGCGTTTCTGTCTCCTCTGCAGGTTCACTCATTGTGGTCTTCCATTTCTCCCTCAATGCAGCACAGTTGGTTGTCCACTTGCAAAGGTCCATGCCAGCTGCATACATAATCTCACTTGCACCAGTAGTTATGGAGAAGGCATTTTCGACATCACTTGCACTTGAGATTAAGTCATCAACATAAAGTGATTCTTTTATTATCTTTACTACCTCTAGGAAGTTGGTCTTCGTATTCCTTCAGATGCTTTCTCACTGTAGCTGCCAGGTGGAATGGGCTGGGGGACACTCCAAACACTACTCTCGTCATCCGTAGCACGCGCAGCTTCTCACCCGCGTCTTCATGGGGTGGTGCAGTGAGCCAGAGGAACCGCACTGCATCTCTGTCCTTCTCAGCAAGAGAAATCTGCAAGAAAGCCTTCTTGATGTCTGCGGTAAATGCAATCTCATTCAGTCTGAATTTTATTAGTATGCTGAGCAGATCTGGATTCAGGTTAGGACCAGTAAGTAGACAGTCATTTAGTGATGGAAAGCCAATGTCATGTGATGAAGCATCAAACACTACTCTGAGCTTTGTTGTTACCTTGTCTTCTCGAAGAACAGCATGATGAGGCATGTAGTACTTTACAGCGTTTGGAGATGATCCATCCTCCATCATGTCTTCGACGATGCCTTGCTCAAGGTAATCATTCACAACTTCATTATATCTGTGATACAGCACTACATCTGACTGCAACTTTCTTTTAAGCCCTTCAAATCTTTTCCTTGTGATTCTGTAGTTATCTGGGAGTTCTGGTTTGTCAGGTCGCCATGGCAGCTCAACTTCATATCGCCCGTTTTTGTACTGAGTTGTTTTTTCAAACATGTGAAGAGCCTCCTCTTCTTCAGGGCGGTCTGCCTGCTGCATGGTAATGCCAAGGGACTCTATTTCCCAGAAGGCTTTCAGACGTTCTGAGACCAGCGTGTCTTCATTAATTTCTATGTGCATGCAGGCTGTGTCAGAAAGACTGGACATTGTGACTGGGCCCTGCACTGACCATCCAAAAATGCTCTCAATGGCCACAAGAGCATCTGTGATTCTTTCCACTTGGCCTGACACTATATGCCAATAATAGTCTGCACCAATCAGCATAGACAACTCTGTATCACAAGTGCTGGGGTCTGTATAGTCTGCCAACTGCAAGCCTTTTCGTTTCAACTCTGCTTGGATGTGCTCACCTGGAATCTTCATCACAGCACTGCACACTTGAGGGGTCTCGAGTGCTTCTACTTCCACCTTCTGCTCTTTGTTCCAGATGCTTTGCAGAATGACTTTAACTGTGTTGCGCTTTGATGCTACTGGTGCTGCAGAGCCAAAAGTATGAAGAGTGAACGTTTCTTGCTTTGTCACAGGCAATTTTAAAGCTCTTGCTGTGTTCTCACTGATGAAGCTCCTCTGATTGCCCCCATCCAGTAAGCAGCGAATGCTTTTACGTCCACCAGGTCCTTCTGCCCATGCTCTTACAGTCTGAAGAAGCACAGTGTTCTGTTTATTGGGCTGGATCTTAACAGAATGTGAAGCAAATTAAGAAACTACATCATCTTTGTAGTCAGTGTCTGAAGTGTTTGTTTCTCCTTTCTCACACACAGCACTATGATGTCTGCCTCCACACACATTACAGCACACCTTGGCTTTACAGAATCTTGCAATGTGCTTTGGCCCAAGACAAACAAAGCATCGTCCCAGTTTCATCAATTTTACTTTTCGTGCAGCAATATCAGTTCCTGGACACAGTTCTGTTTTGTGTGCTGCACTGTCACAGAAAAGACAGTTCTGTATTCTTTGACTGGTGGTTTGCAGTACTGCAGCTGACAGCATGTGATGCTTTTTCTGCTTCATTTCAATTAATGTGTCTGGTCTTTTAAATGGTTTATGATAGCTCTGGCTGTCTTTGGAATTACCTGGCTTAATCAGTTGCATGGCTCTTTCTCTGCTCAGAATCTCTTTCTGTAGAAATTCCATAACTTCTGAGACCTTCCATTCATCACTGGTTCCTCTTTGGCGACTGTACTGAAGAGCAATGTCGTCTGGAATCATCTGTAGCAGAACAGGGCATAGCAGGCTGCCGTATGCCTCTGATGCAACACCCAGCGAGTCTAAGCTACGGGTCTGTACTTCACATTCATCGTAAAGTTGTCTCAGAGCACTGACATCGTGTGATTTCTTTACTGGGCAGAGATTCAACAACTTGGTCATATGCGCATTAATGAGCAGATCCTTCCTTCCGAACCGGTTCTGAAGCAGATCGATCGCGTGATCGTAATTGCCGTCTGTCAACATCAGTCCCGCTATTGCCTTTGAAGCAGCGCCGGTTACATATGTCTTTAAATAATTAAACTTCTCTGTTTTGCTCAGCGCGTCATTTCTGTGAATAGCGGTTTCAAACTGATTCCAAAAGTCTTGCCACAAGCTAATTTCACAGCTGAACTTGCTGATAATTAACTTGGGTAACTTAACTGTTTGTCCGCGCTGCAATGGCACTGTGTCACACGGCCTGCTGTTGGTGCTTTCCCAGATTCTCTGCATCACGCGCCGCACGCGAGCCTTCGCGCTGACGACTCGCTCTTCATACTACTCCGCATCAACAACTTCATTTTCCAAATCATCAATTTCTGTACACTCCTCTATTTCGCGATCTAACTCCAGCAGCGTTTCCTCTTTTGCAGATAACAGGGCTAACAGTTCACATAATCTGTCAACAATCGGATCATCTTTGCCAACCTCTGTTTCTATGTCTTGCAAAAGTCTCGTCGTGGAACCGCGTACAGCTCTCCGTTTTCTGAGTAGTCTTTCAAGTCGCTCCGCCATTTCGGATGCTGTCTGCAAGTTATCCCGGGTTTCGGCACCAAAGATTATTGTGTCTTTTCTTCCTTAACAAGCAGTAATGACCACTGACGACTTGAATTAAAATAAACGAACTGTTTACTGCAGTTTTTGAACAGGATTATACAGATACAGCGCACACACATGGAGTCAATCTCACTTCTCTTCTCATCTTTTTTCTATCTGCGCGCTCTCGCCCACTATGCATTATGGGTAGACTTTTCTTAAAGCTGAACAACCTTATAAATGACAAAACTGTTTCTGTTATTATTAAAGATAATTAATTAAACATTTCTATTCTAATTAATTTACAACAGAGGGAGAGTTAGAATGCGTGGTGGCACTCAAAGAAGGGCCAGAGCTAGGGTAACTAATGAAATAAGAGGTACTATAATAGACCATGTCATAAATCACGGGCTATCGTACAGAGAGGCTGGTAAACGAGTACAGCCAAATCTCAGCCGGGACACAGTGGCATCAATTGTTCGGATTTTTAGAGAAACCAACAGGTAGGATATTGCTTCTCCTACTGCAAAGTGTAAATAATTTGACCATGTATTACAGTGACTGTGTGCCTCTGGTCTCTAATATGTAACTGTATTTTGTCCCTCTAAGGATTCAGCGTCTACCTCCCTCAGGGGGCAGAGGAAAGCTCCTGAATGAAGAACAGGAACTTGCTATTGTCAACATGGTGATTGCTGACAATGAAATAAAACTGAAGGACATTCAGTCCAGAGTTGTAGAGGACAACCTTGTCTTTAGGAACATTGCAGCAATCAGCACAACATCCATTTCTCTGACTCTAGCTAAACAGAGTCCAAATGAAACAATTATACAGCGTTCCTTTTGAAAGGAACGGTGAGCGCATCAAAGAACTCCGTCACCAATACGTCCAGGTAAGGTTATGCAATACAGTCATTACTGTACTCTACATTGTGTGTTTTGCAGTAAACTACTCAATAAACTTGGAGTACATTAGGACATACAGTAGAATCTAGGGGTGTCAAACTCATTTTCACTGAGGGCCACTTCAGCATTATGGCTGCCCTCAAAGGGCCGGTTGTAACTGTAAGACTTTTAAAATGTTAATATATTGTCTCTTTATTTGATTATTATTTATTTAAGTTACAAATATTGTATATGCATTTGCAGGGGTGTTTCTAGGTTTTAAAAACATTAGGGGATGAGCCCGAAACATCAGGTGCTGGGTAATAATGATTTGATACAGAGAATAATGTATATTGTATATATGCAGGGGCAAACTGGCTCAAAAAGTCAGCCTTGGCACTGTAGCCACTCCAGCACACATTACCACACAGTCATGCGTATTCAAATGTGAGGTAGTTAGGGGGGTTCGGGGACATGCTCCCCCGATAAAATTTGGATTTCTCTGACCTACATATGTGCATTTTAAGGTGTTTAAAGGCCAAAAAATTTGGATAACAATAGCTTTAAAAGCATGTCAGTGGGCAGTAGCATAAATTATTTGTCAAGATAACAGATTCTTAAACATGAGAATGAGGATAAATATTGCAATGAATGATCCACACTACAAAATGGAAATGCAGAATGTTTCTGCTTATTGTTGACAATACACAATCACATATTCCAAACAGGAATGGCCTTAAATGAGAAATCTTTCAAGGATTATTTGCATAGATGTTACATTTCAATCAAAAACCAGTGCAATCTTTGTGTGTCCAGAGGCAAATGAGCAATTTATATTAGCATTAAAGATTGGTTTCAGCAACTTGTTTCTTTCCTGAGTTAATCAATGTTTTTGGCACTAATCAGTTTAAAGTTCAATTGTTCACTCATAAAGACAGTCACTTGTCACCACCTACTGGCTTAATGATGCAAGTGGCGCAAACACAGACAAGCGGAGTGATACAAATGGTGAAAAGGATAATACTGGTACATATTATATTAAATATTATGTAATATATTTAATATATTTAAATAAATATATTATTATATTAAAATAATATAAAATATCAATATATTATTCTTCAATCAGTTCTATGCAGCAGAATCAGATTTAACAGATTTATTTTTTGACCAATTGTCAAAATAAAGTATAGTCCTACAAAGCTATTTTTATCAGAGCATGAGCAGAGCAGGGAGAACGAGAGGATCGTGACTCGTGTAATTTTACCAGTGTTGCCCAGCACTATACACACCATGTTACAGCACAGTAGTGCTATTGCAAAAAGAAACAAGTCCAGAGAAATTTCATGTCGGCACGTTTTTTTTTTAGCAGACTTTGCCTTTCCGGTGAGCTTGAACAGAGCTCGCAACACAAACACACACACACACACACACACACACTGGCGCGGATCAATGCACAGGCTTGCGTAGGCTGCAGCCTAGGGGCCCCACGTGTGCAGGGGCCTCGGATTGGCCAGACATTTTTTTTTTTTTTTACAGAACCAGGCACGCGCCAGGATTCCAGTTTTGGATGGGCCAGACCAATTGTGGGTGGGCCTTAAATTAAAAACGCTAAATTAAAAACGTTATCCAATCACTGACTAATATAGCCTACTGTTATATTATCCTTGCGTATACATAATACAGCTTGATGCTCTTTAAATATTTTGTTGCATTGTAAAAAGTTTCGGTGCATAGGACGGACCTATCCGCGATCGCTCTCCATGGTTCTGACCAAAGAAGAGCGCTTTGGAATCTCCATTACGCATCATACCTGGGCTGCGTTCTCTTAGCGAGCTACGAAGACTCTTAAGGTATAACTTAACTAAATGTATACTACCACTAAAGGTATACCATTGCTAGGCATCTTCAGGGCTATCATCCACTCGCGAGGCAGAGGCGCTGAGAGCAGAGGCGCTGGCGCCCTCTTAGCAACGGCGCTGGTCATCCTGGGGTGGCAAAGACGAGGATGTGCTGAGTGATGTGGATCTCAGCTCTCTTCATCTCCTGGTTGCAGCGATGACTCCGAGACTGTACGTGCGCGTTTAAGGTACTTAAACATTGACTGTTGCAACAGGACTGAGGGCTGGGTTGGAAAAAACGTTATTATGTTTTTTAATTTAATCAATGTTGATTATGAAAGTGAGCATGCAGCATGAGAAAGATATGATACATTTTGAGATGCGCAATATGGCATGGAGTGGGTAAAACATGATTTTTACCACTTCATTGAGTTTTGTTTTGTCTCTTTTTAAAAGATTTTCGTTTTGTATAAATTGTATCTTAATTTTGATCAATGTTTTATCAACCAATTACCTGCATTTAAGAAATAAGAAGCAAATATATAGCAAACAATGTAATAAGGCGCCAACACGATCACTTGCATTGCACGTGAACTGGAGGGCGCCGAAACTCAGCTTGTGCATCACAGATTTGATAAATATAGGCTATCTATTATAGAAAGCTTGAAATGTCTTCTTTTAAACGAAAATATTCAAAACCAAAATAAATAGGCTACTCTCTGATTATGTAGGCCTAATCCATATGAAATGTGCATTTCTCTCTGGCGTTCATGGCGAGTCTGCATCGTCTTTGCAGCGACACAGAAAACACCAGTTAATTAATAAATAATTAAATTTCTCCTTGATATTTTAGACACATTCATAATCATTACTTTTACCGGTTCTTTGTGGCAAGCTTTATGCGTGCGGTCGTGCGCTTGAGTGCGGCTATATTACGAAAACGCTCATTATCTATAGGGTATATAAACTAATTTATTAGTCTATATATTAATCTTTATTAATTAAATTAATATAAAGCGGTGATTTGTCCACGAATGGCTTAAATGAACAACTACTAGTTAACTAGAAAAAAATAATATTTGGAAGCAGCCCTTATTTCACATATTTTCGAGCCAGGCAGCAGGACATCTTGAGCGAGCCACGAGAATGAGCGAGCGGAGCGGGATATTCAGAAATGCGCTCTCCGCTCACAAGCTCTGATCGGAACAAACCCGAACCACTGTCTGCTGAACTTGCGCAGAAACATCAAAATAGACATAACCAGCTTTTTAAATTTGTTTTTAAAACTAAACATTTAGACTATTTTAGCAAAAATGATGAGATTTTTGTCAATTTTTTATAATTCTTGACAAAATTAGACTAGGCTATATTAAAAGTTTTTTTTTTTTTTTTTTTCACAAAGAGCAGCCTAGGGGCCCTGACCACCTTAATCCGCCCCTGCACATAAGACACGTGTGTGGGGAGAAATGATGTTTGAAAGCAATCTTCCAGGATTCTAGAGCTTGTTTGTAGAAATCTGAGAGTTTAATAGGTAATTTGCTGCATTTAAAATGACAAGATAATAAAAACTGAAGGTCACCACAATGTTTGAAGATTATGTTAGGGATCCAAAACCAGTGTAATCCATCATTAGAAATACAATACTTAATCCAGTTAATTTTGATAATAATAGTTTTTGAATAATATCAGCCACAGGTCTATAGCCTACGTGATTTTTGAGAAAAATCTGATTTAAACCAAGTGTACAAGTGTATATATGGGGGTTTAGATATCTGTGTGCATCGATCAGGTTCAGACACTGACAGAGATTTGCTATTCGGTGTTTGACGCTATTAGACACATTTCTAGAAGGAAATCTATCAGCAATAAATCTGGAGCCTCATTGAAATCGCCAAAATTTTAATTACTTATATAAATGACTTTACTATCTGCTAGAATTTTGTTGTTTGCAGAACTCTTGAACCCATGTTAATCATTATTGAAAAAAAAAATTGCTATCCAAGTGAACAACTGAGATAATCCACCTTCCAATCCCTGAAGAAAGCGTTTCTATAATCTTTCCTTGAAATCCACTATTAAGTAATATAGCGACCCGACCCGATGAACTGGAGTTATGACAGAAAGAAATATTGCTCTTCCACTGATTACACCAGAAGTTCCCTTTCGTAAGGGAACTCCCGCTGCATCGATACTCGACGCTTTGGGGAATGCCCTTGGCATGACGCGTCTGAAGTCTGTAATGGAACTTCTCCAATCTTGATTGGTGCTGTGTCTTTCGTCACTCGTGACGTTGCATGTGACGGTGATCCGGAAGCTATAAAAGGACATCGGAACATAGCCGCGTCAGCTTTTCTGTCTTCAGCAAGCGTTCTGTGTGACTGTACGTCTTATTTGGTGTTGTTTGTCTATCTCAATATATATAAGGCGAATATAGAGAAATGACTCTATACGCTATTGCCCACGCTATTTGAGCGAGGATGACACGCACTCGTTCTGTGTTGTTTGTCTGGGAGTGGAGCATGCACGGGCAGTGCTCGAGGGCGCTGTCTGTGCAAACTGTTTTCAGATACCTATGAAAAAGCTCCGCTCCCGTTTGAGCCTGTTCGATCAATTAGATCAGGCTCGCGTTTCCAGTGCATCAGGTCCCGCGTCTGTCGAGGCAGCGCGCCACTTGTATGCATGGGATTCGCACGTGGGGCTGGCATATAATACTGAGACGGTTGCGACCCTTTCTCAGTGTTTATTAACCAGCTCCACTGGTCTCGCGCACGGTTCGGAAGCCCGCGCTGCGGCTTCTTCCGACCGTGTTAAAGACACAGCGTTTGATTTATCTGGCTCCGAGGAGTTAGATATTATCTATTAACACTGAATCACGTGGATAGGGGGATTCGCCACCCCATATTCCCGTTAGTGAGGAGTTGCTGGAGGTTGTAACCAGGGCAGTGGTTAAATTAAATGTTGAATGGCCATTTAATAAGCAGGAAGCGACTAAGAAAAATAAAATGAATGAGTGCTTCTTGCAGACCCAGTCACAATCTTCATGTCAGAGCCTTCCCTTTTTCACTGATCTCCATACTGAGGTATCGAGATCGTGGAAAAATCCATGTTCATCTCAATTATTTTCCCCCCATGTATATATTTACTCATCCATTAGGGAATCTAATGAGAATGGTTATGAGGTGATGCCTCGGGTTGAGGAATATTTTGCGAAATATTTTCTCCCCGACATTGCGTCACCCCTGATAGCTCAGACACTTCCCTCCAAATCTCGTACATCGAATTTGTTAGGAGAAGCATATATGGCGGTGGGTCGAGCCGGTGCATGCCTACACACGATGGGGTTATTACAGGCATACCAGGCTGACCTCCTCAAAGAGGTGGATGATAACTGGGAGGTCTCACTCGACGGTATTACTGAATTTCGTAGAGTGGCTGACTTATCTCTCCGTATTATTAAAGAGATGGCCCGTGCTATTGGCTGTTCTATGGCAGCACTAGTCGTTTCAGAGAGACATTTATGGCTAAATCGCTTGGGGATCGGGGAGAAGGACAGGGCCTTCCTTCTCGATGCCCCCCTTTCGCCTTCTGGCCTCTTTGGCGACGCGGCAAGAACCGTTGTCGAGAGGCTTCAGGAGGCAGAGCGACAATCAGCTATCCCCAGTTGTCAGTCCAGGTCTCATGGGGTTGCTGCCAGGGGGCAGCCTCATGGGACAGCCGCCAGCTCCTCATATTTTGAGACTCCCTCTCGTGCCCCCCCATATAAGGCTTGGGGCCAGAGGAAACATTCTCGCACAAAGCCCTCCATACCGAAGACAGGTCTGAGGACTGTCTCTCGGGTTAAGATGGCTTTGACTAAGAGGTCTTGTCGTAACACGCGGACCCTTATGGGCGTTCCCTCAGAAGAGCGAGTACAAGAGTCTCGCCCCCTTATGCAGCCCTTAGGAAATCGATGTCTGCTTCCCGCCGCTGATGGCGCCTCGGGACACATCGGCTTCCAGCGAGCACAAATCGCAGTGTCTGCCCGAAGATGTTGCAGCCCTGTCGAGTTCGCCGCCTCTCAGGAGGTCTGTAGAGAGCATATTTCGGTTAGTTCCTGCCAGTTAGCTGCTTCAGGTCACCGAAGCCATTTGGAAATTTATAGCCGAGGCCAGTCTCGAGGGACTGGTCCCCATAATAGCATATTTAGATACCCCGAGGGGTCTTCAAAATATAGCCTAGGGGGTCCTGCTTACAGTGGAGCTAATATACAAATATTATCTACTAGGGGTGGTTCACATATCGGCCAGCCCCGAGCAGGGTCGGTTCTTGGAACAGGAAGTCTAGTCCCTTTTAACACAGGAAACCTCAAAGTGGGCTCTTCCTTGGTTACGGGAGCCCGGGTTCTACAGCCGGCACTTCATAGTTCCTGTGAGGGTGGGGGAGTTGGGCCTTGTTTTGGATCTCAAGGTACTGGATCAACCTCCGAGGGGGTTCAGATCCGAGGACTGCTCTGTCGGGATAGATCCACAAGCTCCTTAACTCCTCGTTCCCTTCTAACCCCATCACAGGAAGTTTCCGAGATCTGCTTTTGGGGGAAAAGCGCATCAGTTCCGGATTCTTCCATTCGGCCTAGTATTGTATCCCCGCACCTCCCCGGAATGCATGGTCACTGTCCTAGCTCCATGGAGTCTTCAGGGCATCCTCATTCCCGTCCATTGACTACTAGAGCAGACGGTTCAACACCGAGGTGTTGTTCTAAGTCTCGTGAGGTGCTAGGGAATATGGCTCAGAGTCTAGGAAAAATCACTAGTTCCTCTTCAGAGAAACCGATTCCTGGGGGCGGTGTAGGTTATAGTCACGATGCAGGCACAATTGTCTCCAGCTCGGACATTCACTTTCCTGACAATAGTCATGAATATCAAGCTAGGCCAGGCCACCACTATATGACCTTATCAAAGAGTGGGCTCGCTGGCAGCAGTGTTCAACATACTATTCTTTGGCCTGCTGTACGTGGGGGCCCTGTAGTAGTGGCTCAGGACCAATGGGTTTTTCCCGAAAGGGAACCCACTCCGCATGACCAGAGTTACGTGCATATGCCCTCGTTTTCTGATCATGGGGAGGATGTTATGGGTTCTGCTCCTAGAACCTGTGTTGGGAACACAGGGTCTGAGAAAATTTCAGAGAGGCCATCAGGTTCTATTTATGACAGACAATACGTCGGTGGTCTCTCTGATCAAGGACGGGGCAGTCATCCTGTCGAGGCAGGGGCTGCGGCCCGGGGATTTGAAACTCCACCCCAAGTTGGCTTTAGCCGGGATGGAGATCGGTTTGTCAGAGGTGGTCCCGTTTCCCCTTCATGCGGACGGCCACCTTCCGCGCCACCTCTCCCGTGCTCTTCCAGCTCCGCTGGGTCTGGATATCATGATACAGACATGGTTGAGGCCACGTCTGTGTATGTTTTCCCCGATTGTTCTGCCCCCGGGGGTTCTAGAGTGCAAAAGGGTTCGGCAGTACGGGATCAGCTTACTCCTAGTAGCCCCGTACTGACTGGCCTAAATATGGCTTCCAAATATCTGGGCTCTCCTGGCAGGCCTTCTGAGGTAAATCCAGATCAGGATGGTCCTCCCTCCTCAGTCCGAGGTCATGATATTTCACCTTTGACTGAAGCCCAAGAAGCTGCTGGATTGGCTCCTGAGGGGGACCAATTCACAAATTCTGGAAAATTTTCATTTCATGGTGCAGAGAACGTCAGTTGGACCCAGTTAACTGCCCAGTGGCTTCAGTACTGGAGTTCCTCCAGAATCGTTTCTCTGACGGGCTCTCCCCGTCCACGCTTAAGGTCTATGTGGCGGCTATATCAGCCTTCCACACGCCTTTAAGGGTGGGCAAGCTGGGGACACACCCACTCATAATTTGTTTCCTTCGTGGAGCCAGGAGGATGAGGCCTGCCATCCAGCCTAGGGTCCCCACGTGGGACCTGGCAGTGGTCCTTGAAGGGTTATCCCTGGCACCCTTCGAACCCCTGGATAAGGTGTCTAAGAAATTGTTATCCTTTAAGGTAGCCTTCCTGCTCGCTATTACTTCCCTGAAACGAGTTGGCGACCTGCAGGCGCTATCTGTGGCTCCCTCTTGCCTCGAGTTCGCTCCTGGAAGAGTGAGAGCCATTCTCCACCCTAGACCTGGCTACGTGCCTAAGCTGCCCACGAATGTGGCACGGTCTATAATCCTTCAGGCCTTTCATCCTCCACCACATGTGTCGGCTGATCAAGCTAAACTGCACTTGTTATGCCCGGTCCAGGCTCTAGAGGCCTATGTACATAGGACCTTGGGCTGGAGGAAGTCGGACCAGCTGTTTGTGTGTTTTGGTTTATCCAAGAAGGGCTCCCCAGTCTCCAAACAGACTATTAGCAAGTGGATAGTAGAGGCTATTTCTTCAGCTTACGAGGTGCGCAATCTGCCTTCACCTCTCTTGATAAAAGCCCACTCAACTAGAGGAGTGGCATCCTCTAGAGCCTTGCTAGCAGGGGTTTCTCTTCAAGAGGTCTGCGATGCCGCTGGCTGGGCCTCCCCACACACCTTCATAAAACATTACAGTCTGGATCTGCCCTCTACACCAGGTTCACAAGTTCTCATGTCTTGAGTGTGCCAGATTGCTTCACACCAGGGCGGGGTCTCTCAGTGTGGCGGCGTGGGTATTTGTTCCCCAAAGCGTCGAGTATCGATGCAGCGGGAGTTCCCTTACGAAAGGGAACGTCTCGGGTTACTGTTGTAACCGAGACACTGCATCCCTCGCCCACACTTTTCGCGCTCCTGAGAATGACTTGGTTCGACCCTTCAAAAGCTGACGCGGCTATGTTCCGATGTCCTTTTATAGCTTCCGGATCACCGTCACATGCAACGTCACGAGTGTCGAAAGACACAGCACCAATCAAGATTGGAGTAGTTCCATTACAGACTTCAGATGCGTCATGCTAAGGGCATTCCCCAAAGCGTCGAGTATCGATGCAGTGTCTCGTTCCCCACTCAGGGAACGAGGGTTACAACAGTAACCCGAGACGTTTTCATCGTTTACACAAGAGTGTGTCTTGTGTCTAAATGTCCCTTTTCATGTATTTACAAAACAAAACTTTTTTTACAAATTTACAAAACTTTCTGCTTGTTAAAGTCACGTAGCCCCCGAACATTCAAAGAGAAACATTAGAGGAAGTTGATATATATATGTATAAAGAAGGGTGAAATCTGCAGCCCGGAAGTTGTCCGTTGGTCAGGAACTCTTTAGTCCATTCTGTGGAAAGCCGTTTTAACATTTAATCCTTAAAATGTACAATCGTTTTAGGTACTAATATCTATTCCATTAGGACGTTCTTGTTCTTTACTAGTACCTTTTTAAAAATAATATTCTTATTCATTAGACACTAGTTCATTATTAGACACTGGTACTCATACATTAGATATAGTTACATTAGTGATTAAATTGGGGTTTGTTGTGTGTGTGTGTGTGTGTGTGTGGGGGGGGGGGGGGGGGGCTCTGTGGTTTCAATGGCCCATGACCAAGTAAACACTGTAATTAATAAATCATGTAATATTTTTTATAAACTATCAGTGTGCTCTCATTTATTTTGATGTGATTTCACACAACAATATCAAAAAATGTTTACCGACATGGAAATGACAATTATTGATCATTTTTTGATTATCGATCATCAAATCTTTTTCCATTTAACTTCAAATGTTGCGAAAAACTAGTTTGGAAACACTTTTTATTAAAGCAAATATATATGGTGTCACATGACAGAAGCTGTATTTGTTGATCCCATTAAAGCACCGTTAAAAAGGTTCATAATATTCATATAATTAAATTGTATATTAAATTATTTTATCACTGTTGGTAAGAATAATACGTTACCTCGCAAACATCATTCTTCCTTGTTTTTGTAATTTTGTCTGTTTTTTATAATCTAAAAACTGTTAAACAGAAAAATATCCTAATAGCTGCTCCCGTTTCTGAATATTGCTGGATCAAGTATTGATCTAAATAGTCTTTATAACGAAGTACAAAAAATCATGACACTTGTTAATAAAAATAATTGTTTGTATACAATTTAATAATATATAATAACGTGTTGTTTCAAAATGGATGAGGAAAACAGCGCCTTGAAAATCTCTGCCGCTCGTCAAAACTACAGATGTGCGTCTGTCAAACGAAGGAAGACTGAAGGAGTTTCCAATAAAGGCAGAAAGAAAGGTAAAATAAACATGTTACGTCTGTAAAGTATTGTTTCCACGACTTAAACCCTAATTATCATCCCAAACATTTAATCTTTCACTCTGAGCATTAAATCACATAATCACATATTATTTATTTATTTAAAACACAAGATTATCAGCAAGAACCTTTTACATCCATTTATTCCAATGAACAAATGATCATTTCTCCTCTATAACTGAAATAATTATTCATTTAGTCTCATGTTGAACAAACACTGAGAATGTGCAGAATTTACTGCTTAGTGATTTGATGTAATACAAGAAAAAATATGATATATAATCATATATAATTATGATGCAAAAAAGTTAGAAATTAATAAACACACATTGACTGAAATAATCGGGTAAATGTCAATTATCCTGAAAACATGAATGTTAAAACGGTCTCTAATCGGTCTAATTGTGTGAAGTGGAATATAAATGAAAACTTCTTGTCTATTGATCTGAGTGTTGCTGTAGTGCTGGATATCAGTCATGTGATCATCACGGCCCAATCACAGCCACTGTACTGATATTCAGATCAACAGCACTCTTACTCATGTGATATGGATTAAATATTGGAAACATGATGAAAGCAGGAAGATCCAGATCTACAGGAGTGACGTTTACTGACTATTGACCGGTAAGATCCTCAGAGAGTCACAACAACAGAAGAATGGAAAGAGTGTGTGAGTGAAGGTGGTTGTGAATGTGTGTAGATGTGTGTTAGTTACAGGATCAGAGAACGACACCGTTCCTCCGTCATAGTCCAGATTCACTCTCACACGATCAAGCTTCTGTTTAACAAGAAAACCAGAATCTGAAGAATCCTCCTCAAAAGACATTTCGTCCTCTTCAAAATCCTCTTCATACTCCACACTCCAGACATCAGTGTTGAAGAAACCCCATCCCTTCCTCTGGTTTGATGCTGTAGTTACTCCAAGAGTCCAGTATAAACTCTCTTTAACCTCCACATCCCAGCAGTGTGTTCCTGAGTTAAAACCCTCTGAACCCAGAACACAGGGATAACAGTCAAATCTCTCTGGATTATCAGGAAGAGTTTGATAGTTCTCGCTGTCTCTCACACTGGTCAGATCATCAGACAGGACGAGACGTGGATTCGCAGTGTTTGGGTCCAGAATCACAGGAGCTGATGAGACACAATCAACAGATGCTTTTATTCTGATCTTCATATAATGATCAAGAGTGAACCCAACACAGATTATTATGAATTATGACACTCGTCCTGTTGATCAAACACATTTTCCTCTGATCACTGTCAGTGCTGTTATTAGTTTCACACTCGTTTTTATCATCAGCGTTTAACGGCATCAACTACAAACATTAAATATGAGATTCAGACATTTGTGTCTATCAAGAGAAACTGATACTTTGGGAAAGTTAAATAACAATAAATCACTGAGATCTGTTGAGATTTCTGCTGTAGATGAAGAACTGTAAGTGTGTGTCTGATCTTCAGCATCTGATCATCTTCATTTTATTGGCTCTTATAGTCTGTGTTTTGTTTTAAATAAGTTTATTATGACTGTCTGTTGTGTTTGATTTACAATCATGAATCACCTTCAACACTTCCTAGCCACGCCCTAGCAACCATTGTCGAGCACCCTAGCAACCCAAATCCAAAGAGGGACATCTTGTAATCTGAATGTCATAGAGGAGTTGTCGTTGGTTTATATCATTCATACTGGCAAGCAGTCTTTGAAGTAACATAATTGGCAGCTGTCAAGCCCCTCCTTAGCAACTAAACAGAGTACCCTAGCAACTGTTCAGCAAGACCTATAACTCTGCACCAGAACATCCCTAGTGAAAAAAAAGTATGCTAAGTATACTTGCAGCCAGACTAATTGTCAGTATACTTCAAGTGTGTTAATGATTAGTTAACTTGAAGTGCGCTATTTTGGATAATTTTTTTGTACTAAGTGTATTTTAGTTATAATTAAATTATACTAAAGTATAACTTTGTGTATTTAGTGTACTTTTTTATGCTAAATTGAGACAATTTCAAGTATACTTAGTACACTTTAAGTACATGCGTATTTTCATGCTTGATTATATTAAAGCATACTTTTTTGTATTACAAGTACATTACAAATTAATTAAGAGTGTCTTCCAAACAAACAAGAAATATACCATAAATATATTATTTTTGAGTAAAAATATACTTTCTTCCCCAAAGCTTGTCAGGGTCATTACAATAAATAACATGTAAATTCAATACCACACAGATACACATAATGAACTCAAACAGTGTTTATTAAATCCTCACAAAGTTTTAGCATTGAAAAACAGAACAAAACACACCATGTAATACCGTGAGACACAAAAGGCGTTTTCTCCTATAGACCCATAATACACTAAAACACAACATAAATTCACAAAATACGTCAATTTTATTAGCTTGATGTAATCCAAATCTTTAGAATCCATACGTTGTTTGCAAGAAACAGATCCAAATTCAGCCCTTTATCCAGTGATCCTCATCTCCACTTCTCAGCAGAGACCGTAAACGTCAATCCCGCGCTCGTGGTGAATTCAAATTCAAAAATTGCGCCCGAACATGCGCTACGACCATGGTTACGACCAGGGGTTAAATTGGGATTTATTATGTGGGGGGGCTCTCCCTAGGGGGGTCCGGGGGTATTTTTTGAAAAATAAACTATCAAATGGCATTTTCTGGAGAGTTTTGTGCAAAGAAATGGAGAAATTGAGTCTTACATGATATGTGAAAAACTGCAAGGTTAAGAGCATATTTGCATTGTTGTAGTATCAACAGGTATTAGGACATTAGCCTACTGTTAATCAGCAGTGGTGGAATGTAACGAAGTACAAATACTTCGTTTCTGTAGGCCTACTTTACTTAAGAAGAATCAATAGT
This sequence comes from Squalius cephalus, assembly GCF_949319135.1. NCBI lineage: Eukaryota > Metazoa > Chordata > Actinopteri > Cypriniformes > Leuciscidae > Squalius > Squalius cephalus. The sequence continues at coordinate 36,216,888 of NC_137137.1, forward strand.
GCATACTTTTGACTTTTACTTCGTTACATTTTGCAGCAATTATTATACTTTCTACTCCACTACATTTCTACAACGTTTCGTTACATTTTCTGATCGGTTTTTCCCCTGCCAAAACAGGGATTGAAAAAAATGTCCTGTTTTCGGTGCTGATGAGGTGGTGACACGTTCATGTAAGGGTGGCGCTGCCAATAAAGCACCTAAAAGCTGTCACAAAGAACCGGCAAAAGTAATGATTATGAACAGTGGCGGCTGGTGCTAAAAAAAATTGGGGGGGCACAACAAACTGAATTATTAATTCAGGACTGAATGTAGGCTTATTGCTAAATAACAATTTAACAGTGATAATAATGTAGCTATCATTAGCCTAAAGTTTAGCTAAAACTTCAGCCGGTAGGGTTGGGAAATAGCCAATTGCCAAATAAATCTGAATTTTTGGGCTAAATGGCAATGTATGGTATAATCTGAGTATTTAATTATTATTTTTCTATTTGAATAAAAAAAACCCTGTATTTAATTTTTTTTTTTAAATATTTAATATCCTGATCAATATTGTCCTACAAACAATGTTCATATTGAAGGTTATAAAAACAAACATAGTGTAACCTTGCTGTCTATCTGCAGTCTATCCAAAAAAGGGGTCAAATCACATTACATTCTAACATTGCAACATTACAATCTAAAAACAAAATAATGCTTTTTAAAGAAGTAATTTACTAAACTTAAAAAAAAAAAAAGAAGCTAATATCATAAAAGTACACATGTAGGTTTGAAATTCTCTAGCACATTTATGTTCACCAACAACAACAAATATTCAACAACAAAATGTTTTAGCTAAATATATTTATAATTTAGTGCTAATGTATATTTTAGTCAGAATAATTGCGCTCCTATTCTATTGCGCTCCGTCTGTTCGGCGCGCATGCACGCGGCGGCGCTCGTTCACGGAAGTTTAGCTTGCAGAAAGCTCGCCCACTCATGACAGCAAACTGGAAATATTGACTTTCTAACATTTATAGATGGAGAATATGTCCGTGAAATGTAAGTTATGCACTGAGAAAATTATTGGATGTCACTTCAGCTTATGGCTAAATATTATTAGAGGTATATTTGTTTCCACCAATCGCTGCACAAGTGAAGTTTACGTATGATGACGAAAGCACGTTAGTGCGAGCCCTCCCGGAACCCATAGAGAATGCATTGCAGTGCCTGGAGTTCGAAAAAAAAAATCTTTGAATGCAAGTCTATGGGAAGACTCTGGGTGATTCTCAGCCAGAGTGAAATCGCCCAAAAAGAGGCGGTACTCCACAGAACGTGACTTGGCGCTGATTGGACTATATCCAGAGGCAGAACAACAGTGAGTGACTGCTAGCGTAACTCTGTGGTTGAATGCATAGACAGTAAAAGAAATGGACACAGCGACCCCATTGGATTTAACGGAGACAAAGTGAAGTCAATTAGAAACTCTTACTTCCTGGGGGTCGAGCGTACTGCGCAGACTCAAACTGAGCTTGACGACGTAGATGTGACGTGAGCAACCCGTCTGTCTTCTAGTAGCTGTGTCAAGAGAAATCTGAATCATTCCCTTCCGAAACTTGCAGAGACGGAGAGTGTGAGTAGGAGGTGTCCATGAGCTAGGAGCAGGAGAAACTTTTGCTGTGTATTCTGATTAATTATTTTGTCACTTTGTCTCCACGTCCCCCCGATTGCACGCGAGCTTCTCCTCCTGTCCATATGGTAATCTCTCTACTGTGCGACAGAGAGTCGCGTGGTTATGACGCAATCGTTAGCCTATTTTTACAAAAATTGCTTCTACGGGGCCATAACGGAAGCTACAAGGTAATGAAGCCTTTCATACATTTTCGTGTTTCTTTAGAAATAAATAATGGACAAATGGAGTCTTTAAACGCCTCAGATGTGAAGTTATTCGCTGTCAAAGTGACGCCAAAATGAATGGGAGTCAATGGGATGCTAACAGCAGGTGGGGGTCCGCTAGCCAATGGCGGCGCCCGGGGGTACCTTCAAAATAATAGAAAACCCTGCCCCCCTGGTTGAATAAGATAGTGATTGAAAAAGTCCCTTTCACACTTTGGTGGTGCGTCGCCCGATCGCCCTAATGAAGAAACCGCCGCTGATTATGAATATGTAAAATATAGCAAGTAGACATTTTAATTGTTTATTAATAAACAAGTGTTTTCTGTGTCGGCTGCATAGATGAAGTTGACGATGCTATTCTCGCAATCTTCGCAGTAGTGAACGCGCCAGAGAGAAATGCACATTTCATACGGATTAGGCTACTCAAGCAGCGGTCTGTTTTCTTTTGTTTTGAATTGTTCTGTTTAAAAGAAGACCTGCCAAGCTTATAGATATATTTATCAGGTCTGTCAGGCAAGTAGGCTCCCTTATACGCTGAGTTTTGGTTCATTTATGAGACGAGATTCCAGTTCATTCGCCGGCGCGTCCGTGTCGTGATTATCTATTGTCTATATACTATATTTACTTCTTATTTATTAAATCATCCAGGCAATTGGTTGATGAAACATTGATTAAAATTAAGATACAATTAATACAAAACGAAATTCATTTTAAAGAAAGGCTTTGTGCTTTCTGTTTGAGGTCTCAGTGAAAGTTTTAAACAGTGGTTTAGTGCCACTTTCAGAGCGGTCCCGTCCGTAACATTGTTTTTTCCTCCTAAATGCGAACATGAAAAATAAAATAAAATGAATATGTTATGTTCTGTGGAGAGCCAACCCTTCTTCATCCGGTGGGTAGTATTACATTGGTTTGCAGTGTAATTCACAGAATTACAAAAAAAATATTTTGCCACCTAAAAGTTAAAGATTTTTTATGTCACGTCCATGGCATGTGTAGCCTATTTCCCTCATATTAAATATAACACGCTTGATTACACTTTGTATTACCTTGTTATGATAGTGACCCATACAATGTGCCAAGCATTTTTTACCTTAAATGTCATTCAAGGCCAGTGCACTTTTTGTACAACCAACAAACTTGACTAAATTGATCTGTTGCTGCAGCGGCGGCCAGCAGCTCGGGTTTTTTTTTTTTTTTTTTTTTTTTTTCAAGGCAGTAGATCGAAGGTTCTGGAACTTTTGCGCGCTTCCACATCCCGCGCAACTACGGATCTCCCAGGAACATTCATTATTGCTGCGTACATTTATCCGTGTCGGAGTTCTGAGTAATAGCCTAGATGCGCATGGCAGCGCGAGCGGTGCGCGATCATGGTCGATTGACAACAAGATCAAGCAGCTGAACAAGAATACGGCCGTGTCCCGATTGTTCTCATCTCAGCTCCGCCGAGACAAAATAGACATGCCATTTCAAAATCTTTCAGTTATAATCAGAAATATGTTTTCAAAAGCATCACTTTCATCAAATTTTATGTGACATAATTTCCAGTAGGCAACTGACTGCAAACGAGCAGGCTTATGTGCCGGGGCTGAGCCCCGGAGAGCCCCGGCCCAATTTAACCACTGTATACGACATGTTTTACGTAAGTGATATCAAACGCTCATTGGCTCTCGCATTCTTCGTCACAGATTGCGACATGCCGTGTTTAAGATGGTGTACTAGATTTGAAATGGAGAAGCGCGCGCGCCTTCACAGAGCGAACAGCGAACCGAAACCGGATTAACATTTTCATGGATTAAATTCTGCTCTGTAACGTTACCTCATACAAAACTATTATATACTGCCAGAGAGGACTGCGACACATCGTCATGTGAACGGCTTTTGGTACCGGTTTTGGCATTTTCTCAATAAATAAATGATTGTGATTGTACGTGTCTGTCGTATTTTTTACAGTCTATGATTAATACCTAACAATGAGACCAGACTGGATGGCCGAGTTGTGTGTGGCCTTTCAACGCATTTATCATATGTTTTATTACTTTCTGAAAGTAGCAATTAAGTGAATTGCAATCATGAAGAAATACACTTAAAAAATTCCATAATTTAACAAAGTATACTACAACTTCAGGTTATTTAATAATGTAGGCTACTTTGAAAGTATACTTTCAATGCATTGTTACAATGATCATTTTCAGCACATAGTTAAAAAAGATTCATAAAATATATTTAAGAAAAGTGCAAATAAATATACTTATAAAAAATAAACAGAACTTTCACTTCACGTATATTTTTGTAAAATATATTTTTTAGAATATATACTAAATTACAATTATTTTAAAGTGTGTTAAAAATTGTATTGTGAAAATAGTCAAAAGTATGCTGCTAATATACTTTTTTATATTTAAAAATAGTACATTTTTTATTAGTATATTTGCAATGTACTATTAAAACAGGGAATATATTACAAATACAATAAAGTATACTTTTTTTTCACTAGGGATTGTAGAGACATGGTGGTTGGCTCCTTTAACTAATGCTAGCAAACAGAACATCCTACACATGCTAGCAGTGAATAGCTACATGCAGTTAACGATTAGATAAGTGTTAAAACATCAAAAATGCTAACTAAAAGACTATGCATGCTAATCATGTTAGCACAATTCTAACAACATGTTAATAATGCTAGCATTATGTTAGCATCTTGCTAAAACATGCAAGCAACATGGTGATTGTATTAGCATCATGTTACTAATTCTAACCATCTAACAAACACCAAACTGTTCTATCTATCTATCTATCTATCTATCTATATATCTACAGCAGCGGTCCCCAACCTTTTTTGCGCCATGGACCGGTTTTATCTCAGACAATATTTTCACGGACCGGCCTTTAAGGTATGGCGGATAAATAATAATAATAAATAAATAAATAAATAAATAAATAAATAAATAAATAAAAAACTGGGGTATTTTTTAAATATAATAGCCTAATAAACGTGAATCCAATGTGTAGGCTTACTCGCAATTTTATTAGCAGTGTACTCGTAATATCGCGCCTAAAGACAACTGAGAAAGCCTGAACACAAACAAAATGCCCCCCAAAAGAAAAAAATCTCCATGTTTACGGTGCTGATGCGATGTAAGGGTGCGCTGCCAATAAAGCACCTAAAAGCTGTCACAAAGAAACGGCTAAATTAATGATTATGAATATGTAAAATATAGCAGGAGACATTTTAATTGTTTAATAATAAACAAGTGTTTTCTGTGCAAAGATGAAGTTATGCTGACTCGATCTTCGCAGTATGCCTAGTGAACGCGCCAAAGAGAAATGCACATTTCATACGAATTACATATAAGCAAAGAACAGTCAGTTTTCTTTCGTTTTGAATTGTTCTGTTTAAAATTAGACATTTCAAGCTTTCTATGTCTCAGGTCTGTGAGGCAAGTAGGCTACCTTATACGCTGAATTTCGGCTGATTTATGAGATCAGCTCCAGTTCACGCGCCCGCGCCTCCGTGTCGTGATTAAATATTTTCTATTATATTTACTCCTTATTAAATCCAGGCAATTTGGTTGATGAAACATTGATTAAAATTAAGATACAATTAATACAAAACGAAATAAAATTTAAAGACAGGCATTTTGCTTTCTGTTTGAGGTCTCTGTGAAAGTTTTAAATCAGTCTTTTAGAGCTGCTTTCAGAGCGCTCACGTCCGTAAGGGAGAACTGTCCCGTCCGAAACAATTATTATTATTATTATTATTATTTTATTTATTTTATATATTCTTTCTGTGCGGCCCGGTACCAAATGTCCCACGGACCGGTACCGGTCCGCGGCCCGGGGGTTGGGGACCTCTGATCTACAGTATCTATCTATCTATCTATCTCTGTCTGTGTCTCTGTCTATCTATCTATCTATCGATCTATCGATCCATCCATCCATCCATCCATCCATCCATCCATCTATCTATCTATCTATCAATGTCTGTCTATCTATCTATCTATCTAGCTGTCTATCTATCTATCTATCTATCTATCTATTGTGACGAGTACCCCGAGGACTCATTAGCGTCACCCTGGAAACAGACGAAAGGCCCATGCCCATGCATGCCCTCGTCACAGGCTGATCCATCAAGCATCAAGGCAAGCATCATCTATCTATCTATCTATCTATCTATCTATCTATCTATCTATCTATCTATCTCTGTCTGTGTCTATGGGCCCTATTTTAACGATCTGAAACGCAAGTATCAAGCGCGAAATGCAAGCAACTTTGTGGGCGGGTCTCGGGCGCTGTTGCTATTATACCGGCGGGATAAATGACTCTTGCGCCCGACACAAATCTAAAATGTGTTGGCCTGAAGTAGCTTCATTACTCATAGGTGTGGTTTGGGCGTAACGTGAAATAAACCAATCAGAGTGTCATCTCACATTCCGTTTAAGAGCAGGCGCGCTTGTTCCATGGCGGATTGCTATTATAACGGCGGATTTGCCAGTAGCGGTTCACAGCCGAGGAGACCAACGTTCTCGTCAGGGCCGTAAAACACAGAGAAGTGACATTGGGGATGGAGAAACACACCCAAATTAGCTTCGGTTAAACAGGCGTATAATAATTTGGATAAATGTGTAAGCTAGATTTATGTCTATTTTTCACATCTTCATGGACACAACAATGATTTCCCTCATGTGGAATATTTTTACTTGTAATAATGTATGATTTGCAAAAATGAAAACTGCTGCTTCTGTGTAGATGAGAGAATCAAAGTGTATGTGCAAGGTGCACACGATACATTGATTATGCCAAGCATGCGCCCTTAAAATAGCATATGAATAATGCGCCACTGACTTTAGTCTAGGTTTTTCCTGGTCAGTGGCAAAATTGTTTTCTAAACCTACAAAATAGCATCAGGGAACGTTTGCGGCGAAACACGCCTCCTCTCTTCGCTGCACCGCCCCCGGGAGCACAAGTTCATTCCCAAGTTTACCGGCGTGCGTCTGTGGAGGGAAAAGTCCGCTGTGCGCGGGTGCAAAATAGGAATGATACATGCGTCGGGGTACAAAGTCAATTGCGCTGGGTGCAAGATAGGGCCCTATCTGTCTATCTATCTCTGTCATGAAGAGCCTCTAACTCTCCACCCATCCATCATTTCCAGCTCAGATCTCCTGCAGTCAGACTCACTGTTTTGGACGATGTCCTGCATCTTCTTCCAGACTCTGAACGGCAGGTTGCCCAAGTATCGTGGCACATGAATCAAAGCTCCAGAAGCCATCTGTGGATCCGGCTGTGAGCTCTGGACTCTGGAAGAACATTCAGGAGTCAGAACTGCAGTGGCTTTGGATCAGAACCAGAGAGACCAGAGACAGGAGCAGATCACTCACCTTTCCACTGAGACTGGAAACTCCTGCAGAACAAACACACCATTTATCATCAAGAACTCAATCAATCATCAATCAATCAACCAATGATCTGAAATCAGACCTTCAGAAAGCAGACGTCATTGGCTTTCATCATCTCCTCCATGTCTTTGATTGTGTGTGAAAGAGCTGAGATGTGTGTGTTCATCTCCTCCAGCTTCTCCTTCATCATCTGCTTCTTCTGCTCCTCTTCCTCCCTCAGTGCAGTGACTGTAGCTTCTTCTTCATCTCTGAGAAACTGATGAAGCTTCTCAAACTGCTGTTTAATCTGACGCTCTGTGTGCTCAGCTTGAGACTGAAATCAAAGCACATTCTCTTCAATCATCTCAATCGACACACATCATTAATATCCAAGATAATCTCGGATACCTGACATAAAACGGATCCAGAAGCAGACTGCTGCTAGTCATTTACAGAAATAATAAACTGTTATCCATTATATCAAATCATAACTGTATATAGTGATCCAACAGCTGTAATGAAAATGACTCTCGTTTCTGTTTCCTCACCTTGATGTGTTGAACTGTTTCCTCAAACTCTGCTTTAATTTTTTCATTGTGTTGAAGTTTCTCTTGCAAGGACTCCAGTGCTGTATTGAGCTCCTCCTAGAATTGAACAAAAATACATTAAAACACCAGATTACAGTGAAGAGAAGACAATACAGTGACATGATCATATAATGCAGTGAAAAAGTATTTGCCATTTTACAATGATGTAACGACTGAGTGCGAATCAAACGCAAATGAAGCTTCCAGGTGTTTTGTTCAAACATAACTCCACACAGAACTCAACATTCCAGAACCATAAAAGAAGGCTCCAGCCAACTTTTATGGCCAACTAATGGAAGAACTTGTCAATGTGAGATGGTTTTTAAAAGAATGATTGGTTCAGAGATGGCACAACTCAGTGCTCGATCAAGATAACAGCAGAAGCTGCTCGAGCCCATGACAGAGATACAAAACAGACCATCTTCTTCTTAAGGACCTCTGAATGACCCAGAGTAAAATCTCTCCAAACCACAGAAAACTGAGATTTACCCCATAACAATACATAAAATCATTCCAGAACAGTTTTCCATGGACTTATAATCAAACATCATGCAACCACATAATTCTGTTGTTTCACGAGTTCACATCTACATATAATTATTACGGTAAAGGTTATGCGTATTTGGCGTGCTGTCCGGGTGGAGGGCTCCGAGCTCGGAATTTCTGCCCGAACCCAGAGTACTCCCCCCGTTGGTAAGAGTAGATGGAACTAGAAGTGAGGAGATGGAACTAAAAGTGAGGAGATGGGGTGGAGGTGGGATGCTGAATAAACTGTCAAGGAACAGAGGTGGGTTCTGCTGTTATTTATATTGTCCTGAGTTGATTACTGATTGATCTCCACTTGTGCTAATTGGGTTAATTATCTGCACCTGCTCCTCCCGAACCTTGTTAATAAAACATCATTTCATGAGTTCACATCTACATATAATTATTACGGTAAAGGTTATGCGTATTTGGCGTGCTGTCCGGGTGGAGGGCTCCGAGCTCGGAATTTCTGCCCGAACCCAGAGTACTCCCCCAAAAAAGCAAAAAGAGCAAAGGACAGCCGCCAGACTTAAAGGGGCATTCCACCCATTTGAACATTGTTTTTTTATTTAAAGTGGGTCATATATGTAGTCGAAATGTAAAATAAATTTTGCATTTGGTGCCTTCGTGACCGAGGAAAGACAAAAAATAACTTCAGGACGCATTTGTATGAAAGACAACAACTCCCACAATGCACCACATTGCACAGCTCCGCAAGCCACTCCCACTAATCCAGAAAGCGCATATCTGCCTATAAGAGAAATCACTCTTCCGTCTACAAGGCTAGCTACCACCAGAGCTTGAAATTCATTTCACATTCACACAAAATGTCTAGTTAGTTGGCGAACTCATTAGTGCATTACTCCTCGTTTGTATTTCTTTCGAAAAGGTGAATTATTGCATGGTACCTGGATGTTCAGTCAGAACATATGCGGTGCGAAACTAGGATAGTTCTCAACACAAACGTACGTGTCCTCGTCTGATTCAGAGATTTCGTCCAGGAGAAATTGTCATCGTTGAAATTCTTTGCCGCAGACGGACTCTATCTCTGTGTTCGTAGTTGCATCTTACAGTCTATGAGTTGCATCTTACAGTCTATGAGTTGCATAGTGAGATCACCGGCGCCACCAGTCCGCCCTAACTCGAGCCAGTCCGGGCTCCTCGTCCGCGGCAGGCAGGTCTTCTGCCTCGGCTGCTCTTTGCTATAATGCGGCTTGTAAAGGTAGCCACAAACACCTGATTCAAGCATCAGACTTTCGAAATCCTCTTCTTCTATATCATATTGAGCACTCTCCTCCGCTATTGTCATTACTTTACATCTGTCTCCACAGCGCCTGTTAGCTTAGCTTCAAACAAGATGGAGGATATTGCTTTCAGTTTCAGAGAGTAAAGTCCCACCCACTGATCTGTAATAGGTCTGTAGCGTGAGCGGGTCCCGCCCCCTGGGAAAGATGAGGAACTAGTGCTTGTAGTCTCAACAGAAATCCCCCCCTCTTACACTTCCTCCTACAATGACGCAAAATGACGATTTTTGCGTCATTGTAGGAGGAAGTGTAAAAGGTAAATAACGGATTTCTCCCGTCTCAGGGGAAAATGAGAGAGTGTTGCACGACCATTCAATAGTATGACTGGGTTTCTAACAATGCAAAGCTTAATGCAAATGGGTAGATTGTCCCTTTAAAAGCCCCCCAAAACGCAGAAATTTGGCGGGCTGGCGATTTGAGAATAAGCCTGGTTGCTTGAGGGCCTGCTGGCTCACGAGTGGGGAGCAGACGTAATTTGGAACAACCAGTCGGGGGAGGCTTGCGTTGTTTCTTGACGGGAGCAGCTCATGGCGTTGGACGGGCGAGCCATATCTGCCGATGAATGAGGAACAGCATAATTTATGCCGCCTGACCAGGAGGGCCTGTGTTGCCTCTGGCGGGAGCAGCTCAATGAGCAGCAAGATTTGGGGGGGGGGGGGGGGGGTGAGATCAAAAGACGGCCGACCGAGAGGGCCCATATAGCTTCCGACAGGAGCAGCTCACGGCTTCGGGCTGGTGGGTCCTATCAGTCGACGGCGGAGTGACAAATTTTGGAAGCCCAGCTGGGAGACTTCTTGCTGTGTCCGCTGGGAAATCGGTACCTACTGGATGGGAGAGAGGAAACATAGATGAATGCTACATCCGCTGGGAGACCAATGCTCGCTGGATGGAGAAAGAGAAAACAGATGGATGCTACGTCCGCTGTGAGACCAATGCTCGCTGGACATAAAGAGGAAACGGAAAAGAGGAAAATGAGTGTTTGCCCGGGAGATTTTCTCACACTGCATCCGCTGTGAGACCAAATGCTCGCTGGATGAAAGAGAAAACGTAGTTTTGGGAGTTTATTTTTAGTCCATCGCCTACCCTGAAGTCCGTTTTGCAGAGATGGACTAAAAATGAACTCCCAAAACTTATTTAAAACGTATTCTAGAAGATGAATTCTTCAAATAGTGGTAGAAGAGGCTATGGTGCTGGTCCTTCAAGAGTCACTCTCAATCTGTCTGTCTATAAAGCCTATAAAAAAACAGTCTTCATGTATTTCACAACATTTCAGCTTGTGATTCTTATTAAGAGGGGGTCATTTTTTAGGATTCTTTACCTAACCCAAGTCTCTGAGCCCCTGACACCTTGCTCTTCTGGAGACTCCAGGTAGGCTGCAGTTCTGGAAAATGGTGGTGCTGAAGACTAAAGGGTTCCTGATGGTTTCACACTTAATTCTTCACCATAATTCTTCATTATTTTGCAGTTAATATGTGTCTTTTCTTCTCTACCTGTTTTTGTCTGACCCTGCTGACCCAATGAGCATTTCACTGTCCAATGGTCATGCCTTAACTGCAATCTTTAGTATTACATTAGTATTGTATCCTTCTCATGGGCATTTAATAATTTTTGACTTTTCAGTCTTTGTTTAATCTCTTTTTTGGTTTATTTTATCTGTAATAGAAAACTTGCCTAATAATTCTGCACACCTGAAAATAAGACATTTTTAATTTCCAGCCTTCATGAACAATTATATGTCACTTATAAATGATTAAATACAAAATTAATAGTAGTTATTAAGATTAATATGGTTTGGAATTGGCAAAATGTTCCTGGAAATAAAATATGATCAGAAAATCAACGTGCCTAATAATTCTGCACGCACTGTACAAAAAACGCCTGGATTGGACTACACCCCTCTACATCCTGCTTTAGTGACATCACCAGAACCGTGTTTAGACTAAACTCCGCCCACAGGAACACAGGCGTATTGATGGCGAAATGTCAACAGACGGTTGATGTTTATCTATAATCGGATACCGCAAAAGTTTAATTCGAAGTTGTTAGTTTGCTCTGTCCATTTCACCACGGACTGTTTTTCTAACCTGGAATAACATCAAGCAGGGAAATAACCTTCTCTCAGCGTTTCATACTGACGAAGGGGGCAATTTCAACTATATTCCAGCAAGCGGTAAGTACAAGTAGTGATTTAATATGGAAGTAGCGATCAACTTCACATCGTTTCTCTTAGTAGGATGAAAATAATCTTACTTAAACTGTGATTAATATACAGAAAGCGATCACAGAACAATCCCTTTCCAATCGGCCAAGCTGTGACACACAGCGCGAGTTTATCTGGACACTTGCCAAAACTCGTTATGAAATCAATGACGCTGTTACACTGCACAACGAAGCTCTTACTGTATTTATATGCCTCATGTTTGCATTGGTGAAATCATTAGTGAGTGCAGAAACTGCGTTGCAATGATAAGATCTTCATTCACGCGATCAACAGGCTGTCATCTGCTCAATGCTCATCATCACTGCAATTTTCTATGTGATTGAAATAGATCTAAATACTCCTACTGTGCTTTGTCTAAAACTTCTCACGATTCGTTAATCCCGATAGCTGTAATAGTAAAAACGTATAATAGCTGTAATAGTAAAAGTTTTCCAGATAGTTCCACATGTAATGCCAGATATTTCATATGCAAGCATTTCAGCCAATCACAGCAGAGGGCGTTTACACTGAAGTCTCACAGCAGACACGCCCCTTCAAACAGGGTGTTCAAACCAGGGAATGAAATCAGGCTAGGAAATATGCCTTTTACTTCTAAATTATAACAATTTTTGATCTAAAAAACATACTAACATTATAAGGGCACCCCTGGAAACATGATAAAATAATAAAAATAATCCATGGAATGGGACCTTTAATTATGAATAGAGAAGTCCTACAGAAGGGACATCACTGCTGCGGCAGTAGAAAAAATTAGCTGGAGAAACAGAGCTCCTGTGGGAGCGGAGGAGACATCACTGCTGAGACATTGGAGAAAAATTAGCCAGAGAAACAGAGCTCCAGTGGGAGCGGAGGAGACATCACTGCTGCGGCAGTGGAGAAATTAGCCAGAGAAACAGAGCTCCAGTGGGAGCGGAGGAGACATCACTGCTGAGACATTGGAGAAAAATTAGCCAGAGAAACAGAGCTCCTGTGGGAGCAGAAGAGACATCACTGCTGCGGCAGTGGAGAAATTAGCCAGAGAAACAGAGCTCCAGTGGGAGCAGAAGAGACATCACTGCTGCGGCAGTGGAGAAATTAGCCAGAGAAACAGAGCTCCAGTGGGAGCAGAAGAGACATCACTGCTGTGGCAGTGGAGAAATTAGCCAGAGAAACAGAGCTCCAGTGGGAGCAGAAGAGACATCACTGCTGTGGCAGTGGAGAAATTAGCCAGAGAAACAGAGCTCCAGTGGGAGCAGAAGAGACATCACTGCTGTGGCAGTGGAGAAATTAGCCAGAGAAACAGAGCTCCAGTGGGAGCAGAAGAGACATCACTGCTGCGGCAGTGGAGAAATTAGCCAGAGAAACAGAGCTCCAGTGGGAGCAGAAGAGACATCACTGCTGTGGCAGTGGAGAAATTAGCCAGAGAAACAGAGCTCCAGTGGGAGCAGAAGAGACATCACTGCTGTGGCAGTGGAGAAATTAGCCAGAGAAACAGAGCTCCAGTGGGAGCAGAAGAGACATCACTGCTGCGGCAGTGGAGAAATTAGCCAGAGAAACAGAGCTCCAGTGGGAGCAGAAGAGACATCACTGCTGTGGCAGTGGAGAAATTAGCCAGAGAAACAGAGCTCCAGTGGGAGCAGAAGAGACATCACTGCTGCGGCAGTGGAGAAATTAGCCAGAGAAACAGAGCTCCAGTGGGAGCAGAAGAGACATCACTGCTGTGGCAGTGGAGAAATTAGCCAGAGAAACAGAGCTCCAGTGGGAGCGGAGGAGACATCACTGCTGAGACATTGGAGAAAAATTAGCCAGAGAAATTGAGCTCCTCTGGGAACAGAGGAGACATCACTGCTGCGGCAGTGGATAAACTTACCTGGAGAAACTGAGCTCCTGCGGTGTGTGGCTGAACAAAGGGAGAAGGAGAGTGGGGCTTGGCGGCCGATGCTCGACTTGTGCATTAATCAAGACGCAAGTGAAAGGAGGTGAGAGATGAAATCCTTATAGGATTATGCACGTCTGAAGTTTAAGTGGCCGAGCAAAGATAGCAGTTCGCGTTTAGAACAATTTGACTGTCTGGGAAGTTCATTTAGTGAAGTTCAAAATAGACGGCTTATGGTAAAAGACAAAGCTTTGCATAAATTTGGGCACCTTGTTATTTATGGTGAGGTCTGACAGTGGAGGAAACTGGGCGCGGCCCAAGCTCGCTGAAGGCCTACCGCTGTGGTCTGATGCTGGAAGCGATTTGGTGCAGTGAGATGGTGGTGTTTGTCGAGCGAGGTGAATCCTGAGCTTTGTGGGCTTTACTTTGCCTATTGGCCGCTTTGGGGGCCAGCGTGGACTAGGGCTGTCGCGATAACTGCAAAATTGTAAAACCGTGCTACTGAGAAGCCAACCGCAGAGGAATGCAAGTAACCGTAGCAACCGCTATTTTTGCATGTTTTCTTTTTTCATAAGGCAACACCCTTCTTGTTTTGAACTTTGCTTGTGTATTGAATGTTAAATAAGTTAATAATGATAACGAGACTGTTTTTATCATGGTGATTTGTACTGAGGCTTCATTGATTTGCTCTTAAGACTTAACAGACAGTGAATGAGAGAGATCGACTGAGCGCGTGCGATTACCTGCGTCTGTCTTTGAGGTCAAGTCAAGTCATATGCGTGAAAAGCTTTCCGTGTCCAAGGAAAGCGAAATATTTGTCGTGTCATCCTCTTAACGTTTAAGGGGATTTACCATGAATGGCATCAGCGACAGCGCTGGTCGGCATTCCACAGCGCGAGGAAGCCGCGGGAATCAAAAAGCAGCGAGTCACGCATTGAAACAATGCCATTTAAGCGTCAGCTTCAGCATTACCCATGCGACGCATTGCTGGTCAGCTCAGCCTTGAAAAGTGGAGCTTAACAACTTGTTTCATTACTATCTTTAAAATAATCTGCGTTTTTTAACGTGTTCGTTGAATGAACGATTTAATGATTCACTCAAAGACAGTCCATTGCCGTAACAATGTAATGCACGCTGATTGACAGCCTTCAATGCGCAGAGACGCTGTTTAGTTTCGGTTACATTGGTAACTGAAAATGTAGGCTACTCGTTTTTGCATGCTGACCACATGGTAAAACCTATTTATAGCGACAAATAAATATATCTAAATAAATAAATGGCGATAATACCGCGCTATTGAGCCACTCAAAATTACCGCAAGGGAAATTCCTTCAACGCACAGCCCTAGCGTGGACTTCGGAGAGAGGTTGGCTGATTGCAATGATACGCTTCATCCTTCGCGAGAACTGAACATCCGAATTTATCAGCGCTTGCCTCAATCCTATGACTGTCCACTTCCTAAGGTGGAATTGTTGGGACGGCCGAACGATTGGAAGACGCTGGGGAAAAATTTTGAAGTCAAATATGGTGAATAAACTGTCAAGGAACAGAGGTGGGTTCTGCTGTTATTTATATTGTCCTGAGTTGATTACTGATTGATCTCCACTTGTGCTAATTGGGTTAATTATCTGCACCTGCTCCTCCCGAACCTTGTTAATAAAACATCATTTCTACCACTTATATGCATGTTTAATAAGCTTAGATCCCATGTTAGTCATTTAATGGTTATAACTGTTAGATGTTTGAATGAAAGTGTGTTGTGTTTCATATCAGTATGATCGTATGCTCGTGATTCAAAAGATGGCTTGATTGAAATCTGTGTGAAATGTTTTGTATTCTTATAATAGGAATGATGTCTAAACTGTGGCCTCTGCACTCTCTGCAAGAGCTTGGAGAGTAAGGAGATCCCAGATAACGCATGATTTATGATAAGACAAATAAAGCCAGTGTCTAATTGGTCCGATCTCTTCAGGAGGTTGGACAAACTTTTGAGTTTAAAATCTTAGACTCGAAACAAAGCTTGCATGCTCTCTCTCAAGAAAAAGTAACCATGTAGACGCGCAGAGACAAAGAACCCAAATCAAGATCAGAAGAACGGGTTCAACAGCTTCATTCAAGCCATCTAACTACTCTTGTCTCAATTTTCTTTATTTTCTTAGTTCTCTTATTTTCCGTTGTGAGTCTCGGTTCTAAGTTAAGTTTTGCGGCAAGATTTCAGTCCACGTTTCTTCTGCAAAGCCAGCTTCAACCAAGACTTTCATTCATCCGCCAACACACCATGTGATTGGCCGCCCCAGACATCTATCCCAGCACGAGGACACCAGCCAACGAACTCGGGAAACCCCCTTTTACAACGACAGAAGGGAATCCCCAAAAGCAAAGACGCAAGTACCTCCAGACTCTTAAACTGAACTGGTGCACTGATATAAATTTAATAACCTGCCTAAAACGATAGAAGGGTTAAATTAATGCTTGATGGTTCGTTCAGGTTATGTCTTAAGTGCATAGAAACTTGAGATTTCATAATTTCACTCTTAAACTCACTCTTTCCTCACTCTCTTCCTTTCTGCAACTCGTATGAATGTGTGTGTGCGTGTGTTTGTGTTAGATATTAGTTTTAGTCTATGTGTTAGAATAATCAATAAAGTCTTGTTTGTATTTTAAGGAGAAGTGTTACTTGTGTTATGTGCTTACAAATTTAATGTCTTAAACTGCTGATCTAAGTTACCTTGCTAATAAATAGTGTTTCACTATAGTTTGAAAAATGTATATCCGCTGCAGAGCGGATGGTTACGGCCGGTTCAAATGAACCCTGAACGAGTCATTTGCTCGGTCGTAATAAGTGATTCTTTTGAATTCCCTATAAATTGATTAATAATTCCTTTGAGCTAAATTAAATTGTCAGAATCACTCTATTAACGCTACAATGAAGAGAAGACAATACAGTGATATGATCATATAATGCAGTGAAAAAGTATTTGCCCCCATCTAATACTAAATTGATTCAGAAATTAAAACCTACCATAAAAAAAAAAGGCAACCTGAGTAAACACAAAGTACAGTTTGTAAATGACAATGCTATTTATTGAAACAAAAAAGTTATCCAATACCAACTGGGCCGGTGTGAAAATGTATTTGCCCCCGTAGTTACTAATTCCTCAAATCTATCAAACTGCATTTATAATGTAGTTCAGCTGGACTAAACACAACCAGTCCTGATCACTGCAGCCCTGTTCAATCAGATCAACACTGAATACTGAAGCCTGATTGGTTCACGTCTGTGCGCCTGTAAAGACAAATGGCTTTTCAGCCCGCCAAAACGGACGGGGCAGACTGCCTATTTAAAGGGATAGTTCACCCAAAAATGAAAATTCTGTCATCATTTACTCTCCCTCAAGTTGTTTCAAACCTGTATGAATTTGTTTTTTCTGCTGAACACAAAAGAAGATATTTTGAAAAATGTCTGTGACCAAACAGTTGATGGACCCCATTGACTTCCATAGTATTTTTTTTTCCTACTATGGAAGTCAATGGGGTCCATCAACTGTTTGGTTACAGACATTTTTCAAAATATCTTCTTTTGTTTTCATTAGAATTCAAACGTGAAGATCATCTCCTCGCTGTCTCCAAAGAGAAGAAGATAGGAGCCTTTCTGCTCACCATTGAAACAAGCCTCAACTAGCGGATTAACGGCTCTTCGACAGCTAAAGCTGACTTGCTGCTTCTCCTCTGGGCTATCCGGCAACTCTTCAAGAGACAATGTCACTATTAAAAGAGCAAATTTGAGCGACATTTGTTGCAAAATGCCGTGCCACGAGTGTTGCTCCTGCAGGGCTCCCTGCTTCCCTCATCTGGAGCGCGTGCCATGGTTTCATTTGGCGGCTCAGAGGAGGACTTTGATGACACTATGTCTCTGAATTGGAGGACTGAGCAAACTCTGTTATAAGTCATGGTGCGCTCCCTAAACATCATGCGTCCACTATTCCTCTTCGTCTGCCCTCAACTTGTTTGTCGGTGTGGAGGAAAAAGGGTACTCCAAGCTTCCCCCATTGGGAGAGACCATCCGCGCATCTCTGCGTAAAGCTGCCCATCCCTCTAAGCCGTGCAGAACTAGATCCTTCAAGTCTACCAGGCCAACCTTCTCTGCACGATGGATGAAACTGGTCTTGACCCGACAGCCTTCAAAGAGCTGTGCAAAGTCTACGGCCCAAGCGATTGGTCGTGCCATGGCCAGTTTGGAGGACCACCTTTGGCTGAACCTGACGGAGATCAAGACAAGACAGCCCTCCTTGACTCCCCGTCTCTCTCCCTCGGGTCTGTTCGGTTCTGCAGTGGACGGCATCGCTGAGCGTTTTACAGCGGCCCAGAAGTCGTCATAGATGATGAACCACTTCAAATAAAAAACCTTTGCACACACCTTTTGCAAAGAGCATTCCTCCTCTTCATTATCCTATTGCAAGCATCAGCCCCCCACCACAGCTGCGACTCTTCAACCCCTCGCCGCCCAGAGCCAGGCTTGGGAAGCTTTTACCGGCATGTCAGATTGGGTTTTAGAAATAATCAAACGGAGTTACTCGCTCCAGTTCTCTCGCAGGCTCCCCTGCTTCAGGAGTGTGACTAACACTTCAGTCTCGGACATCGACGCTCACGTCCTCCGAGCTGAAGCACAAGCTCTTCTAGCGAAGGGCGACTCAGGCTTTTACAGACGCTTCTTCCTCATTCCAAAGAAGGATGGCGGCCTCAGGCTCATCCTCGATTTGAGATGTCTGAACTGCGCTCTGGTAAGACGGCCATTCAGAATGCTAATGCTAACTTTAAAACAAATCCTCTCACAGATCTGATTGTTTTTTATCAGCAGATCTGGAGGACGCATACTTTCATATCCAGAGAGCCTCTCATCACAGTTCTTGAGATTCACGTTCGAAGAGGCTTACCAAAATAGAGTCCTACCATTCTGACTGTCTCTTGCTCTGCGCACTTTTATGATATTCATGGATGCAGCCCTCTCCCCCTGAGACAGATGGGAGTTCACCTCCTGAATTACCTCAATGATTGACTGCTTTTAGCCCAATCGAAGGAGGAACGATCAATAACCAGATCGTTTAGTAACTGGAACGATCAGTGTTTGTGACTTGTTATGATTCTTTACATGTGAATCAAGAAACATTTGTCTTACCTTATATGATGAAACCACTTCACTGATGGGTCTGAATTTATGATTGTCATGTTGTTTTGAATCTCTGCACACTAAACACACAGGCTGTTTGTCCTCCAGACAGAAGAGTTTGAGTTTCTCACTGTGTAAACTGCAGATCTCCTCAGACTCTGATGAACGCCTCTCATTTCTCTCCTTCAGGAACGACTCACACAAGTTTTTTAACGCAAGATTAACTGGAGGATCAGATCTTGAGGATCTTCTCCTGCAGACAGGACACTCCTGATATTCCTTGGTTCTCCAGAACTGTTGAAGACACTCTTTACAGAAACTGTGACTACAGGATAAAAGAACAGGAGCCTTGTAGATTTCATGACACACAGGACAAATATAATCATCTTCAGCTGCTGAAGCCATCTTCCCTGTTTGAGCTCCAGCAATCTAAACTTACTTTCACTTTCTGATCGACGGTTTCAAAAATGAATCACCATGAGAATCACAAAGATCAGAAACAAACTTGTTCAGAAACAAACTTCTCAAATTCCTCTGTGAAGTGTTTCCCTTCATACTCCACTGATCGCTGATACTTTATTGCTTTTGTCGAGACAAAGTCGGTATGGCAGAAAAGAGAAATAACAAGTCAGTCTCTTCCCGGTTAGTGTTGTAAGAGGGTGGAGCTTCTGATCAAGTTGGTTTGTTGAAACAGGTCAAAGAACAACATCAGGATTTCTTTAGATAAAATTAACCAAATCTAAGCCTATTCAAAATGAACTTGCATTGAAACGTTAAGATATAACGCTAAATTCTTGAATTAAACACAAAAGAACCATAAAAATATTCAAATATTAAAAATAAAAGATCTCAAAACCCTTACACGTGTTTTATTTATTTCTATTCTTTATTCGTCACAGAGTTTCTCCAGGGTCTGTCATGCTCCCTCTCTCTTATAATGATTTCTTCTCATGCTGAAGTTTCAGTGATAAACACTCCTCTGTTTATCTGCTGATTGTCAGTGTTTGGAGAAACAAACAGATCAACAGATTAAAAGTCCTGAATAATCAGGAGAAACGGAGATGAGACAAAAGTTTGTCTCTCATTGATCACTCGTCAACACCTTTATTAACACTTATTTAGTATTTCTTGTTAATTATGAAAAATATATTCCCTTTATTAGCATAAAGACATTTCTAAAGATAATATCAGAAAACACTTCATACACGCTATACATAGATGAAGACGGACAGAGACTTAGCCAGAACTCAGGGTATATAAGCATGGATAAAACAAAGGAAATTAATGAGATAATTGAAACAGAATAAGGCCCTGTTTACACGAGAACGCTCCCGGGTGAAAACGTAAAAATATTTTATCAGATGTGCCTTTCGTTTAGACGGCGACGGCGTTTTTGGGGCTTAAAAACGCAAAAAAGTGAAACCACCCTCCAGAGTGGAAATCTTAAAAACGCTCCACCGTCGCGTTCCCATCTAAACGGTAAAAACGCAAAAGTCTGCTAGACAGTGAAGGCACCGATCAGTGCTTCACATTGCCACCTAGCCGCCTGGAGTGCATACTACATTGAATTTCACACACTTTTGCGTCACCGTATGCACGCAGATTTCACCCCCATAACGCTCGTCTAAACGCAGAATAAAAAGTGATCACTTTTGCGTTTTCTCTTCAGATCGTTTCCGTGTAAACGTAGCCTAACTAATCAATCAACCAGGGAAAGTAGGTCATGGAGTAGAATAATACAAAGAACCATGGGAAACGTAGTCAAAACAAGACATACATCTTACAAACTAACTCTGGATACTGGATACAGTGTGAAATAATGCCAAATAGCCCATGATATATAGTCAAGTTGTAACGATCAGCCAATTAAGTTGAGTTACAAAAGTTAAAATGGGGTCAGATTTACTGTGAGGAATTGGGTGTTAAAAGAATGAGACACAAACTGTGAATTTGCTGCTTGACCAACCTAAATCTGGGTGAGTCTTACCTCTGTTTTAATTTAATGTTACTTTAGATAAGTGTACGTGGGAAACCACGGCTTGGCCAATCCAAAGCTATTATAAGAGAAGTAATGTTAAAAATGCAAATATACATTTCCGCTGAACTGAAATGGCAGCCACGGTTATTTTGCTCTATTTGAATTTGAGAATGCAGTCAAAACGAAAACGAAAACACTGGCTACAACGCTTGCGCAACAAAAGGCAGCAGTTATTATGTGCAGTATTTTCGCTGTCGGCAGAACTACACTTTAAAACCAGCGAGATACCTGGATGAAAGCTCGGAGTCAACACTGGTGGGGAAATATAGTACAGACTTCTTTTTCTGAACAAGACTGGCAATCCAGTTTTCGAACGGGGTGCCGGACCTTCGATTACTTTTGTGTCAGCCTGCAAAGTTATTTAATGAGGAGGCACACTCATCTCCGTTAGGCTATAGCGGTCGATAAGCGCGTCGCCGTGGCCCTGTGTTCTCTCGCTACAGTTTTTTCTACCAAGTTATGTGTTTGTCAGAGTGTTAAAAACCAAACTGAAGATGGTGAACATTTGAAACTTTTATTTATTTTTTAACCTGTTAAGCTTCACCAGTGCGTCGGCGCACTGAAGCGTTTTTTATTTATTTAATTCAAAATTACTATCAGATTTAATGTTATACCTTGACAAACTATACATCATTAAAAATATATAAGACTCAAGTTTCAGTATTTGACCACTATTGTATTCTGAGAAACTCATAGTGACAGTTATGTCTTAATTTGTGTCAGGAGTTATGAAATGAAAAAATGAGTCGATACCTTTAATATGAATTATGCGCGTCAGCCGCTTCCATTCATAAAAAACTCTGTGCTGTCGTCATGACAGCGATACACAAAAAAACGTCCCTCAGGGCTTTAGCTCAAAAATTTGCAGATTTGGAGAAATATTGATAGATTCTTTTAGATTCACATCATATTTCTATAGACAGGAATAATATTTATTGAATTTATACCCAAATGCGTCAATGTAATCTTTATGAGCGTTTGGTATTCTAATTCACAGTGTTTTCAATTCATACCAATAGCCTGAGGGCGCTGTATGCACAGTAATATAGTCCATATATGGCACATGAAGAAGAGCCATGATCATGTGACATTCCAGGAAGCCTCGAACACACACACAGCTAACAGAGATCGGCTGTAATCATGCAGATAAAAGATGTTTTGAAGACAATAAACATGATTGCAATGATATCTGATTTGCCTGTGTTCTTCAAGCCATGCCAGGTATTTTTATAATAATAGATTATATTTATAATGTAATGCTAATCTATATAGACTTCATCATTGTGCATAATACTATCAAATAATATATTTTCTGTCTGATTTTTTTATCTGAAGCTAAATTAGATCACAGAAGATTATTTAAAACATTCGGCTTGAGTTATAAAGTACGTTTTGAGCATAAATATGGTTTTAATCTCATATATTGTCGTGTATTGATGGTGTGCTAAGCTAACATGCTAGCTAGCCCTAACTGTTAGTCACATGACATGGTCTTGAAAAACATTTAACTAAATACAGAGTTTTGGGCTTATTATCTTCAGATTTTAAACATAAAATGTTTAGACATGTGGCTTTAGCTGTAGTGCATTTCTAGATTGCTCCAGTGCCAATTTCAATTTTATTTTCATGAGGATGTTTCATAAAAAATAATTTCTAATAACTTTACAAAACTTTGAAGCTATTTATAACAATTTTTGTCATTACGACAATAATTAATTCTACATTTACAATAAACTGCCAGGTGTCAGCTTTCAAACGAGATCATACTTGTGCTTTTAGTACAAAGGGTTCATGAACTGTATCTGTTTTAGTTTGGGTATGTCATTTCTGGGGATTTTTCAAAAGTGGCTTTGCAGCTTAAAACAAAAACAAAAAGTGATATGTGCCTGGCTGTATCAAGTTATCAAGCTGTATGGGGTGTGTATTTGTGATGGCTTGGATCATCATAACAAACACTCTTGCCTCATGTTCATTCTGGGTCGGCTTGCATTTGCATAGCGAGCTGCATCTCTCTTGACAGGTTATCGGACAGGGCCTTTGCAAAGCATTCAACTGTGACTTCTAGTTTTGTCTTCTTCCTTTTCCGTGATCCTAAAAAAAAGACCAAGTTGGTGTATTGTTAGTTTAAAATAGTAGATTACATCAAATGCCTAACTAAAATATATAAGAAAAAGAGTTTGCTTTGAAAAGTACATAACCTGCATTATTTACTTAGTGTGCCCAAAAACGAAAATTCCACAGAACACAAATATTGTATATATTTATCTCAGCATTTACAGAGTTTTCCCCAAAAGCACTGGCCTCCAGCACCCGATCTCCCTCGGCACGCTCAAAAACACGCTCCTGACCATCATCTTCTGACGTGGGTTTGGGAGTGGGTTCAGGAGTGGGTTTGGAAGAGGGTCTATCGGTTAAATCAATCTCATCCACGTCTGTTAAAAAGTTGAAAAGGTTAATATGGTAAAGTGACATTATTATTACTACTACTACTTTGATTACTACAATTACTATTATCACTTGTATGGGTTAAAGTTAACTGATTTTCTGTCAGACTATCTATTACTATTTCCTACCCACCCCCTACTACTAAGTCAACTAAATATTAAACAAACCTGTGTACAACACGAGATAAAAGAAAGAACAAAAAAGGACATGGCCCATTTATAAGCCTAGTTGTCATGATAATTCACTATATAAAAACTTTTGGCCCATAAAAGTAACTACAGAACTATAAACACATACGTTTCGAATTTTGTTAATTACTACTGTATTTTTAACTTGCTAGAAAACGTGAAGCACAGACCAAGCATACAAACCTCCTTCAACGTCGACAATATCTTCTGCCAAACTGGCCGTATCCAACACCTCGCCTTCTCCCGTTACGAAAGACAGCTTATCTCCTAACACCCGATCCAAAACTCTCATTTTTGCGATATGTCTTCATATATTTCTTTGTTCCTAAAAGTGAGAAGCGCTGACGTATGTGGTTTCAACAACCAGATGCATTTACACTTGTCCAGTTTCGTCTGGAATGACCTCCTGAAGTGGTTTGAGCGATCGGATTCAAATCTGTCTCGAATGCGTTTCGGAAGGCGTTTACACCTGGTCTTTTCACGATTAGATAGCCATCAGATCATAGATACGCATGAAGTGGCCAGGTGTAAACAGCCCCAAAGCAACATAGCTTCCTAATATGAAGGGGTAAAATATAAGTAAAGAGTTGAAAAGAATAATCACATGTGCTGCTAAACTATTATATAAATGACAAATAACCAATTGGCATTCTAATCTAAATTCAAAGTCATGATAAAATGGAGTCAGATAAGTTTAATTGGAACTAAATTACTTTGCCACGCGGAAAAGACAGTAACGCGCAGAGACCTTCACCCGTCCAATCGGAAACAACCATTGGACTTATTTTAAAAGTACAGAAACAAAAACATTCTGAAAGCACTGAATGATATCGCATAATAATTTGAAAAAGCTTTACAGTAGTAACAAATAAATATGATATTTTATTATATGATATGATTACAGTTTTTCTCGATTGCTTAAACACATTTCTTGAAACTATGCCTCGTATTCTCAAAACTATAAACACAAATCCATAACGTCTCACCCAATTCCCCAAACATCCTATTTTCAGGTCAAAATGAAGCTCTACACTCAAAACCATTCACTCTCGCTGAAAAACCAAACTTTGCCCTCAGACAGGACACACAAGCCATCAAAATCACACACACTACAACATAGTCTAACACATTTACATTTACATTTATTCATTTAGCTGACGCTTTTATCCAAAGCAACTTACAATTGCTATGCATGTCAGAGGTCGCACGCCTCTGGAGCAACTAGGGGTTAAGTGTCTTGCTCAGGGACACATTGGTGTCTCACAGTGGATTCGAACCCGGGTCTCTCACACCAAAGGCATGTGTGTTTTTTTTTTATATTTACTTACAGTAAGATGTGTATGACCAATATATGACAGTAAAAGAACACACACAAACCATATTCTAATATGGAATTCAAATTGTATTGGAATGGTAAAGAGTGTTGGTCGTGACAGGAGGGCCTCCACTCAAGGAGACAATATGATGGACACGTCTAAGAATGTTCCATATGGTTTAAATACCTAGAAAGATAACATTCTGGGAGTCAAGACTATAAAGGAGAAAGGAAGCTCTCCCTTCACTGTCACACTCTGCAGCCACTCTGTGTGAAATTTTAGTTCAAAAGCCTGGTTATAGTGTTTAAGCAATCGAGAAAAACTGTAATATCATATTTTTTAAACGTCATGGTTTCATTATAAATATGGTGATAATCTCTAAGGTGGACACCCAACTTGATATTTGATATTTACCATCTGAATCTGTCATGTCAACAAATTAAGCACAAGCGTCAGTTCTGGCAGGCCAGGTAGTCAAGACGCTGCTAACGCTATTGACCAACAACCCGGTCTCATCAGCTGATTCTGCTCAGCTGAGATGCATCAGCTGTTTTGCATCAGCTGTTCAACTCCCCTCGCTGCGAATGGATACGATAAATCAGGGCGCCCTCTTTAAACAGATTCAGTTCGCTCCTAACTGCTGATGCTAGCTTCTTTGCAGCCCGCCACCTCCCCAGCTCCTCCTTGTCGTGTATAACGTGGCATTTGCTTTTCTGTCATTGTTGCTGCTCTGTTCATAGGGGGAATAGTTCAGCTCTCCCAGTCCTAAACTGTGTGAGCGTTCCCTATGCTGCTGCTGTCCTCTGACTCTCTGCTATTTCATGGTGCTCATGAAAGGTCAGAGGACTCCCTGAACAGAGCCATACCGCCAAAAATTGAATTTAGAATTTATCAGGCCGTATCCGAAGGCCGTATTCGAAGGCCGTATCCGAAGGCCATATCCAAAGGCCGGTTGCGTCACCACGGCGCGACGAAGGCTACTCTGATTCAAAAGCGAAGTCAAATGCACCCTTTGTTTCCCCGTGAAAGGAAGGATACATAAAAGCATCCTTAGCGGCCTATCCTTTTTTTTTTTTTTTTTTTTTTATTATTACAGACAGACATACAGACCAAAATAGTGCAGTAACGAACAATCTAGTAATTCCAGAATTCCAGAATTTAAATAAAAGTGTGTAAATGTATAGGTGTGTGTCTGTGGGTGTGTGTGTGTGTGTGTGTGTGTGTGTGTAGTGTGTGTGTGAGTGAGTGTGTGAGTGTGTGTATATGCATAAGCAAAGTAACCATTTATTATTTATTACCATCTTCATTACCATCACTCCTCACTACCATCATACTGCCAACATTGTATTAGTCAATTTTTGTTTTTTATTTCTATATTTTCTCCTATATAACAATTACCATTGTCAGCCCTCTCTATAGATAAATAAATTTTTAGATAGTAAAATAATAATAGAAGATAATATAATAAGATAATATAAGATAACCCTCCCCCCACATCTCTTCAGTCCCTATTTTCTATACTATTCTCTTATATATATATATATATATATATATATATACTTTTTTTTTTTTTTTGTATGTTATGTGTAGTGTCTAAGGTGCATTAAAAGAAGGGGTACAGTGTGAGAGTGTCTCAACTTAGGACAGAGATACTGTCCTATGGAAACCACTTCTCGCCTGTCTTGCCTGCCTGAGTGTTTATGAGATTTTTCAATGTATATATATATATATATATATATATATATATATATATATATATATATATATATTTTTTTTTTTATATTCTACGTTGTGGTGCATTAAAAACACATGAAAAGATTAGAGGGGAATTGGAAATATTCAATTGATTTAACCATAGCACTACTGATAACAGTACAATAATAATAATAATAATGATGATGATGATGGCAATGGTGATAACAATGATAAGAGCAACGACAATAACAACAGCAATTACAACAATAATAAAAATAATAATAGTAATCATAACAATAACAGTAATGAAAAAAAAAAAAAAAAGTGGCCTATCCTACCATTGCAAGTCATTGCGCGCCGGTGACGACAGCATTTTTATTTAAAAAAAATGGCAGTCAAGAGTTCGGTTGTGGATGGCAAATTCACATTTAAATGTAAATATTGTGTTTTCATTTACTCCAATAGCTAGCGAAACCACAGTTAACCCTCTGGGGTCTAAGGTGTTTTCTGGCCCTGGAGGTGTTCTGACATGCTCTGACATTTGTGCTTATTTCTGATACTTGTGACACTTTCATGGCTAAAGTCTGATTACACTGTATTCAGCACAAACTCTGCTACAATAATATATCAGCAGCATGTATGTAAAAGTTTGTAGTTTTGAGATAATGACATTTATGCGTGGTTTGTGAAAATACAAAAAAAAAATTGTCACTGAAATAAGGTCATGCTGATTATTTCTTCACAAGACTTTTGAAAATTGTATCACGTAGCCTAGAATATTTGCTCCAAAACTATGTGAAAATCATCCTGACAACTCATTCAGATAAAACAATATATTGATATATTGATATAGTGTTTTATGTAAGAAAGCTTTATGCGAAGAGGCGTGATCACATCATTAATATGTAAGCCTTTCACACCTGAGAAAGATAAAGACACTCCCTAATTGCCCTATTAGTAGCTATCAGGCCCTATCATTCTGAGCAACCTTGCACAAATAATGAGGAGATTTAAAAAAGAATGGCTTTTTGATTGTTTGGATTTATTTACAACACAACATAATCCAAAGATACACAACAAATGACAAAAAAGCACATTATTGAAAACAATGATCCAAAGACAGAGACGTTTGTGCCATTCCTAAAACATTGTACATATCTTTCATTTCCAATGTGTTTGATTTTCACTTTACTATGTTCATGTACAGAGACTCATGTGAATGTTGAAGTCAGCAGGACTCATCTGTGGGGCATCTGGTCCCTGTGAAAAACAAACAAACAAACAAACAAAAAAAAAAACCTGTGAACATGCTGATATCAAGAGAAACTATAGTATAGGGCTGCACGATTTTGGGAATAGATTTTAGATTTTTCTGGTTAAAATTGCTTTTTAAAATTAATAGAATACACACACAAATGTTTAAAACAATATATAATATAATGAACACCAGGTTTGTTGTGACTTGTAGGCATAGGCTACGCGCAGTGCTGCATAAAATTATAATAACAATAGCCTATAGCAGCCTATAAATCTTTCAAAAGATTTCAGTAACAACTACGTTAGAGAAAAATATATTGATTATCATATGTTACTTCAAATGTTTCCATTCGTTATGATGATATGAAATGAGATTAGAGTAAAAACATGAAGCCTTTGTTTGGTGCGTTTTGCTTTTCAAACACACAGCGCGCTCCAAAATATGAAACATTCAAACGCAGAGCTCGCTCCAAAATATGAAACATTCAACGCCAAGCGCGCTCTAAAATATGATACATGAAATGCACGGCGCGCTCCAAAATATGAAACATTATGGTTACCATATTATACATCTACGTTTGAGCAGATATCCACAAACACAGTAACAGTAAACACGGGTCTAAATATTATAATATTCACCTTATATCTAGCAACAGTTCAACTGCAATGTGAAGTTTATGCAACAATAACATAAACTAATAAGTAAGAATTTCTTACCTTACATCTTTCTTGTCTTCAAATCGCGTTCTTCTTCTTCTGAGGTAAATCCAATGTAAGCTCACAGCGTGTCTTCCAAACTTGACGAAAAGCAGAGACTGATGAAGTTTGGTGCTTTGTTTTTGAGGTAATAAGCGCATTCGCGTTCCATGTGGAGATTTGCATGTGAATCTCTTTTGCGTGAGTGGGCGTGGTCAAATTAAAAATAATGAGCAAGGGTTTGAGATACTGGACATTTTGTTGGTTTTATACATATTACTTAAACAGAGAATATTTGTTTTCAGTTTGAATCCGATCATTTAAAAGTACACACTTAAATGTTTATAAAGGTATATGGCTCATAAATGTGTGACAAGTATTCGCTGAGTTTTGTTTCAGTTTATAGACGTGCTCAAGAAAAAAATATCACAGATTCTTTTAAAAAAAAAATTGTTTTCTGTATGACCATAAATGACGGTGTAATTTAAGTTTATTGTGCTACTATGTGAAAAAATTCCAGCAAAACGCACCGGCGCGTTTGCCGATCTCAGAGGGTTAAAAGCCACAAGTTTTTCTTTCTTATACTCATTTATATTTCTCTCTCATCTTAACCCTCTGGGGTCTGGGGTGTTTTTGGGGTCCTTGAGATGTTCTGACATGCCCTGACATTTGTGCTTTTTTCAGTTGCTTATAAACATATTAATGGCAAAGGTGTAAATTCACTCTATATAGCACAAACAGGACTTCCATAATATGTGAGCCACATGTATGTACATGTTTTCATTTTTGAGAGAATAATGTTTATGCATGGTTATCGAAAAAACAAAAAATTAAAGTTTCTGAAATAAGGCCACAAAACACATACTAAATATGTGGCAATAAGACTTTTGACTAATGGATGTCGTTGCCTAGTGTTTTTTCTTCAAAATGATATGAAAATCATCCTGCCTAATCATTCACATAAAACGATACATTGATTTTAATTTTGTGAAACACTTTTAGTTTGGAAAGCCAATATGCGGATGGGGTAGTAGTTCACACCTGGTGAGACTACGTCCCTGCATACTTAATGAGCCATTCATTCAGGTGTGTCACCTATAGCTAACTTAAATATACAAGCTTCATAAAAATGATCATTCTAGGAGAAAATTTCAGATGGCATTTAGAGGCTTTTGCATCTGAACTCTTCATATATACACACACACATATATATATGCATGCACATACATACTTTATAATCTTTTCAAAACTAGTCAACGTCTTTCAAAACTAAAGTATACATTTTATCATACGTATTTCAAAGTAAAGGATTCATTAGTTAGTTGATGACTTTATTTTTGACAAAACACATACAGTATATATTCCTCATCTCAGTATAGCAATAGAGTTTGCTAAAAGCTGTTCATTCAATACAGTATTTGAAAATCGATCATATTTTGTAAAATTACATTTATATTTGCATTTATGTCAAAACCTAGACACTTTTAAACATCAAAAGGACATTTATTAATATGTATTCGTGTCAAAATGACAAATAAACAGATTTTCCTATTCAATTTTGCATGGAAACGCTTCCAAGACGCTTGCGTGTCGCGTGAAAAATAGGCGTCGGTTCTATTTCTAGAATGCACGTGTTTTCCACGCGGCTCGTGCCGCGCCTGAGACGCGCGTCTCACACAGGCAGTGTGCAAACTCTAAACTGTTAACATGGGAGCCGAAATAAAAACGGACACGCCACGCAGCTGAGACGCTTACGCCACGCATCCAGTGTTTCACCGGCCTTATCCAGCGGATGTGGGCGTTTCACAGGTTTGTATGGATCGCCTCACATTTGCGTTTGAATAGCGCGGTCTCCGTAGGCGGAGTCACATTAAAACTTAATTAGCTGAGATGAGAACGACTGACATCTCTCTCTTTACATACATATTATATAAACTGTGAATATTTGTTTTTTATAAAAATTACTTCATTTAAAATAAGAGAATTCAAGCTTCATGCCTGTGTGACTGTATGCCTGTTTGACTGAGTGTTCGCTGAGTTACAGTTCATTTTCGGACGCGTTTCAGAATTGACTTCACTGACGGAGAGTAGGCAGAACTCGCATCATGTTTATTTTTCTTTATTTGGCGAAAAGCACAACACTTTGTTTTTATTATGAGCATACACAAAAAAAATACACACTAAACAGGATCGATTGATGTATAACACAAGCATATAAGATAAAAAATATTTTTTTTTTTTTTTTTTTTTTTTTTGCACTCATACGCCGGCGCGATAGCCGACCCCAGGGGGTTAACTCCTTCGTCACCATTGCGTGGCTTCATTTGTCAGGTGGTTTGAGGCAAAACTTGTGCTAATATTAGTTTAATAATTGTTTCAGGGAGCAAGGAGCAGACAGCTCAACTTATTAAATTCAAATTTCAGTCTGAAAATAACCATTTCTTTACGGGATGAAAAACTCCGCCAGCGTGGCTTGGAGGAAAGACAACAACCTATTTGTAATATTTGCACTAGTCTGTCTCACTTGTGTATTATAAGAAATATCACTCACCCAATAAAGCCCACAACAATAAGAAAAGCAGTAGATAAGGCAATGGGGTTTCACTTTTATGTGTTTTTGTAGTGCTGTCATGCAAGCTGTGTCTACAAAGTTTTGTATGCATGTCCTGACGTGTCATATTTTGCAGTGTTAACAATGCACTCAAGTTAAGATTGCACCCCTGTGTTAATATTTTTCATGAGTACCCTTTTCTGCTTTTTTAGAGCAATTCTGGAGAAAATGGGTCTGCTGGGGAAGGTAACTCCCATACAGGCAAAAAAAAAATAAAAAAAAAATACAAAGTAAGACAGTTAATACACACATCTTTGCTGAAATGTATTGTGCTGTTGTTGTTAACAAGCCATGGTTAATTTGCTCTGCCTTAGGATTGCAAGTGTCCTGGGACAGGTGAGGGTGTGAGTGGGAAACCCACTGCTGAAACTTGGCCCTGGTTTGTCCTCATGGATGAGGTGTTGGGACAGAGGCATTGCACCAGCCCCCCTGTCCTCATTGCCTCAATCCCTGAGGACACACCAGGGCCGAGTTCAGCAGTGGGTTTCCCACTCACACATTCTGCAAATTTATAAGAACTCATTATAATAATGCCACTGTTCCATTAGCCTTGAATCAGGAACCTCGCCTAGAATTCAAGTGTCAAGAGGAGTTGGTCAGTGTTGCCCTGTAACCCCTTATTTATTTCTTATGGCTGCACGCTATCATTTCCCTGACATGTGTTTGTGTCTAATTCTCAAGCTTTACCGGATTTCTGAGGTCTCCGGTCTAACTGGGTGTTACCGACCCATTCTAAAAATGTGTTTATATGGGGTGCGTCTGTTTTTCCTTCAACACTTCTGACAAAAAGAATTGACTTACCACAAATTCTGAAGGAAGAGAAGAAGATCAAACCTCTTACCACAAATTCTGAAGGAAGAGAAGAAGATCAAACCTCTTGTTGGTTGAAAAATCCCAATATTTTCCCCTGAAGAGACGCCTGAGTTGCGAGATCACGTCGGGGTCACCACTTTATAAGGCCCTGCCCAATCAGTCCAACGGCAGTTTCTGATAAGCGGGTGAAGGTTATCAGCGTTTTACGGTCTTTACAGTGCTCAGCTAATTAATTTAATTACCTCTTTGTTTCATCTGACTCCAAAAATTAAACGGTTTACTTGATGTTTGTTAATCATTAAATTTAGGTGAATGTTTGATTATTCTGTAAGCCCGTCTATTGGTCCAATGAGGGTTTCCAATAATAAGGTGAAGGTTTCTCTGCGTATTACTTGTCTTTCCTTTTCGCAACACAAGATTAAATGCAATATATTTTCTCACATGTATTGACTCGTTATTTCATCTGACTCCGTAATGAAAAAGATTTTAATGATGTCTGTGCATCATTAAACGTGAACGAATATTTGATTATTCTTTTAAACTCTGATTATATTTTACCCGCTTAGATCAGGAAACTATATCGCTCTGAGGTCCTTTTTCCTCACAAGGTCTCCGGCACAGTTTCGCCAGTCCCGATCATCAAAACAGAGGTAATTGGCCAAATATCTGGGATTTGCCGTATTCACACGTACACAATCAAAGATATGTAAATAGCCTCCTTGGAGTGCCCCCTCAGGAACTTAATTCAATCGTTTTACTTTAGTAGAGGTCTTGACCACCATTAAAAGACGTTAGTCGATCAACTTTACTTTTCTTAAAATGGCTTTGGCTTGGCCAAGCTTGTGGCATTCCACGTACACTATATCTAAAGTAACATTAACTTAGAACAGAGGTAATTAGGCGCACCCAAATCTAGGTTGATCAAACAGCATTTGCTGATTCTAGACGGAAAATAACTCGTCTCTGCATCCAAGTACACTCGAGTTTGATACCAGATATTAGTCGTCACTAATCTGACGCAAACTTGTGGAAATATACGAATCTGATAATCTACTTGGGAAAAACAATCTCAGAGTCAGTCAGAATAAAATCAAATGTTTACAGTTTATTGACCAGGTAATGAAACAATAATTAAAAATCAAATTCATAAGAATAAAATCATCAGTTAAGCATATCATAACAACAATTCAGAAATAGAGGAATTTGTAGAAATTATTACCTGGCAACAAAAATTACACACAGCGGTCGTGTGGGAAGTCAACCTACAGACTCCCCGAACTTTTCTGCTCCTTTTCCTTATAAACCCTGATAATTCAATATTCTTACCAAATGGTGCCGTCTGTCATTATAATTAGATTTTGGTTCCTTATTGAGGGGTTCACAACTGTGAGATCAGAATTTGTACTTGAATGGGTTCTTGTTTTCCATACATGAGGTATAGACTGAATGGAGGATCTGGGGGAGGGAACACCTTTTAGAGACTCATCACTTTTCTCATATTTTATAACTTCTTTCAGCTTTTCATTATGGTTGGGAGAATGAGACCATTTTACCAGGCGCGCTGAGACACTTTAAATGATACCAAACATGCATAGATACTTCTTGTGCATACTTACAGTTTTTCTCGATTGCTTAAACACATTTCTTGAAACTATGCCTCGTATTCTCAAAACTATAAACACAAATCCATAACGTCTCACCCAATTCCCCAAACATCCTATTTTCAGGTCAAAATGAAGCTCTACACTCAAAACCATTCACTCTCGCTGAAAAACCAAACTTTGCCCTCAGACAGGACACACAAGCCCTCAAAATCACACACACTTCAATATAGTCTAACACACTGGTGCAATAAATTCAAAACAACATTTCCAAAACTGGTAAGTTATGTTGCTTGTGGTTCCCCCATCACAAACCTTTTCACATGATGAACACAAAAGACACAACCAGTGGATACATTGGCACATTTTTATTCATACACAGAAAACACACACATACAAAAACATTTTTTTTTTCCTGTTTTACTCTTTTTTTTATTTTTATTTTTTTTACTCTCTCCTCTAATTTTTTTTATTTTATATTTACTTACAGTAAGATGTGTGTGACCAACATATGACAGTAAAAGAACACACACAAACCATATTCTAATATGGAATTCGAATCGTATTGGAATGGTAAAGAGTGTTGGGACGTAACAGGAGGGCCTCCACTCAAGGAGACAATATGATGGACACATCTAAGAATGTTCCACATATGGTTTAAATACCTAGAAAGATAACATTCTGGAGTCAAGACTATAAAGGAGAAAGGATGCCCTCCCTTCACTGTCACGCTCTGTGTCACTCTGTGTGACTGTATGACTGCTGGCCTTTACTTGCAAGAAAATAAACCTCATCAAAGACTATTGGAAATGTTTGTCTCTTATTCAGTGATAGAATTTTGTTTGCCACCACTCCTCCCTGAAGGTTCTCGAGGCGATGGTAAAGCGACTCAAATTTGGCCTTACTCGTAGCCCAGCCTCCCTCATAGTCATACCATTGATAAAGACATGGGCAACTAGAGTGGCTTGAATTTCATCTGAGACTACTTGTCTTCTTATCCTTGCCCTTCCTCCTCCTCATTCTTATCCCTCTTCCTTCATGTCTTTCTGGATCCATTGTTCCAAAACGCAATAAACTGATTTGGGCCCTTTTATATATCTATTGAAGGTTCTGATTGATGTGTGTTAAATTTTGACTCTTAGTGTTTCCACCTGGGTAATTGTGTGCTAACTGAGCTGAAGCTGTGCTGACTTGAGTGAACAATATTGAATGCTAGTGCTTTCTATATGACAACATGGTGTAGGCAATGAGAAATGAAGGGATTTGTGTGTAGAGTTTTGCAGTGACAGTTCAACAAATCTGACTCATGTGTCAAAACAGGGAATAGTGTTTATAGTTTAGTGAAATGGGTGTGCTTTTTGATAAATGGCATTATGGTTTTGAAATTTTAGTTCAAAAGCCTGGTTATAGTGTTTAAGCAATCGAGAAAAACTGTAACATTGCATAGGTTTTCAGTGTAATTTAGGTGAGGAGGAGGAGGGGGATGAAGGGGATATAGTGTGTGTGTGTGTGTGTGTGTGTGTGTGTGTGTGTGTGTGTGTGTGTGTGTGTGTGTGAAGTGTGAGCTGCACTGTGTGCTGCGTCTCGGAAGTTCCTGTTACATATGCAGGAGATAGTTCAAGAGTTAATTCTCAGGAGGGCCATTTGTTTCATCGAGGGGTCGATCAGACATACTGGCACCAGCCTTATGTTTACAGTCATACAGAACAGTCCACAGGTAATACTGTACTACTGTACTCTGAGTACTGTATTGATATGCAGTTTTCTAGTGAGTAGATTTCTTACCTATTCTCATTTCGGAAGGTCTGGATGATGGATGCTACAGTGTACCTGCTCAAATTTGGCTGTACTCTTTGCCCAGCCTCCCCATTGTTAGACCATGGTTTACCAAAGTTGCTTGGATCTCATCAGAGATTACGGTCCTTGGCCGTCCTCGTCTTCGGTGCCCTTTTATACTAGAACTCTGATTGCTAATTGTAAAACTGTGTGACGGGTGTTTGCCCATGTGATGAGTCAGTGTGCATATTTGAATGGCAGTGTGTTCCTTGTGAAAACAAGAGATTTTCTGCATGAAAATTGTGCCAAAAGCAGAGAATTGTGTGTAGTGTTTTGAAAAAAGTGGGTTTTAGAACTGCAATTTGAGTGTAAAGCAGGAATTGTGCTTGCAGTTTAGCAGAACTGGTTCAGGGGTTTGGTGCATGAGTTACATGTTGTGGTCATTGTGTCTCAAGTACCAGTATTTGTGTGTACACAATTGAGAAAAACTGTAATGTCCATTAAAGCAAGACTATGTAAAAAACTAAAACAAAAACAGCCACAGTGTCCAAAAGTGCCAGTTATGGGATACAGACAGCAATGCATCATGTTCTGTACGATCATCATGTTTGTAGCGTGATCCAGGGGATTTAAACATACAATATATATATATATATATATATATATAGTTCAGACCCAGTGGAGTAGGCTAATAGTAACTAATAGTTTTTTTCAGCCTACTTTATTGTGTATTTCCATTTCACGAGTTCACATCTACATATAATTATTACGGTAAAGGTTATGCATATTTGGCGTGCTGTCCGGGTAGAGGGCTCCGAGCTCGGAATTTCTGCCCGAACCCAGAGTACTCCCCCCGTTGGTAAGAGTAGATGGAACTAGAAGTGAGGAGATGGAACTAAAAGTGAGGAGATGGGGTGGAGGTGGGATGCTGAATAAACTGTCAATGACCAGAGGTGGGTTCTGCTGTTATTTATATTGTCCTGAGTTGATTACTGATTGATCTCCACTTGTGCTAATGGGTTAATTATCTGCACCTGCTCCTTCCAAACCTTGTTAATAAAACATCATTTTGTGCAACTTTACATATTTACTATTAGTAAAATGGAAATACTTAATAAAGTAGGCTAAAAAAAAACGACCTACTTAATAGTTGGATTCCACAACTAATAACATAAAACAAGCAGGTCTATAAGACAATACAACATTTACTGTAGGTGTCATAAAATTTACTGATGAATT
The DNA here is from genome assembly GCF_949319135.1 of Squalius cephalus. NCBI lineage: Eukaryota > Metazoa > Chordata > Actinopteri > Cypriniformes > Leuciscidae > Squalius > Squalius cephalus. Next base: position 36,253,466 of record NC_137137.1, read on the forward strand.
AATTTTGCGTTCTTTTCATTCCACTTTGACTTCTCTCTCGTTGTCATTCTGTCTGTTTCTGTGTGTCCGTGCTGTTGTCCCGTTGGCATTTTCAGCGCCACCTAGTGGCAGTTACCAACAGGGTTCAAAATGAGGGGGGTCTGGGGGGGTCCCGGACCCTCCGTAAGTCATTAGGGACCCCCCATAAGAATTTATTTTTGGATTTTGGGGGGTCCCCAACAAATATATTTTAACATTAAAAATGATTGTGAAAATTATAGGTCTTTAGTGACGTTTTATATTTATAACAGTAATTAATTTATTTCCTAGCGCGAGGCAGCAATCAGGGCAGCTGTTAGCCGAGTGAGTTCCTGTACAGCGTCACAGATTGTTGTTGTGGTGCTCCCGCAGACACGTAGGCTACTGTAGCTGAACGCGGCAAAACGAAACAAAGAGTGAAATCCTAAATGAAAATCCTGTAAGTGCTTCGATTATATTTATATCTCCATAATTGCTTATAGTAAAATATTAGGAGTTCGAGTTCCTATATCAAAAGTTGCATTAACTAGATACCCAGTGTAATGATTAGAAGAGTAGCCTACGTTTGTCAACGTTTCTTGCTATCTGTAACGTTATGTGTATGAAGCCAAATGATCTGCCAGCTAACAGCAGACTATGGAAGCTTGTTTCCGCCACAGAGTGAAAAATAAAAAAGGTAATTGCGACTTTTTAATCTCACAATTTTGACTTTTTTTCTCACAATTGCGAGTTTACATCTCACAATTCTGACTTTTTATCTCAGAATTACGTGATATAAAGTCGCAATTGCAGGTTATAAAGTCAGAATTGCGTGATATAAAGTTGCATTTATTAAGTCAAAATTGCGTGATATAAAGTCGCAATTGCGTGTTATAAAGTCAGAATTATGAGATATAAACTCGCAATTGCGAGAAATATACTTGAAATTCTGACTTTTTTTCCTCAGAATTGCATGTTTATATCTCGCAATTCTGACTTTATAATACGCAATTGGGAGATATAAAGTCAGAATTGCATGATATAAAGTCGCAATTGTGAGATAAACTATTCTGAGGTAAAAAAAAAAAAAAAAGTCTGTCTTTTTTTCCTTAGAATTGGAGTTTATATCTCACAATTCTGAGAAAATATGTCAGAATTGCGAGATATAAACTCGCAATTATGTGTTATAAAGTCAGAATTGCATGATATAGCCTAAAGTCACAATTGCGAGAAAAAAAGTCAGAATTCTGACTTTATAAGACGCAATTGCGACTTTATTTCACGCAATTCTGACTTTATTACACGCAATTGCGACTTTATTTCACGCAATTCTTACTTTATATCTCGCAATTCTGAGAAATAAAGTCAGAATTGCGAGATGTAAACTTGCAATTGTGAGATAAAAAGTCGCAATTTTCTTTTAAAATGTTTTATTCTGTGGCGGAAACAAGCTTCCAGCAGACCTAGCAGCTAGACTAGTTATTCAAAGCTAGCTTAACAACCTATACTTGTACAGTCAGTGATTACGAAAGATAACCAGGTCTGTGTGAGTTGATTAAAGTGAATGTGATTTGAGCATGAATGAGTATACATGAGAGCTTGGTAAGCTATCTAGGAAGCTAATATTATTTTTCTTAATTTAGAATCCTGCATCATGGAGAGAAAAAGAACTTGTAACTTTGTTGCTCCAGAGTTAGAGGTTTACCTGTTAGATTATAGCCCCTTCTCCAGACACCACTACAATACTGGGCCTAGCCCAAACCATGAAAAACATCCCAAGACCATTATCCCACCTTCAACATTGGTCCATATAATTTTGCCTACAGTATATAGTGTAGCAAGGTAGTCTTCAGAATTTTTAATAATTTAATAATTAAATTTTAGGGGACCCCCCAAGAGTCCTAAGTCATTTCGAACCCTGGTTACCAATAAAGCACCAGCGTTTCGCCTCTTGGCTTCTACACTCTTTGGTTAGGATGAAGGCTGGATGGATGGCCTCTAACCTGTTTTATAAGCAAATGATGTACAACCCAACAGATGAGTAAGAGTTTTATTATAATTATAGACAAAAACAAATCCATCTGCTTCAGTCACGTGAATTTTTACGATCATCTGCCATATTTGTGACCATCAGCGGGGCAAAGTAATGGCAGTCAGTAAAAACATGTGAACAGAGATGCCTTACAGTACATCTCAAGCTAGCACAGACCTTACCAAATATAACATTCACAAACAATTATGCATATTTAATCCACAATCCATAAATTGACACTATATACATTGCTGATTAAACGTGTAAATGTCTGTGAAAGTTATATTTGGTCATGTCTGTGCTAGCTTGAGATCTGTAAATAATGATTTCTGATTCCTGATATGAATCAAATCCAGGGATAAAACATATTTTTCTCTTGGCATCTCTGTTCACATTTACAAATTTACAATTCATGGATTATTAAAAAAAATATTTTTCAGATTCCGCAAAGGGAGTAAAGTTACAAGCAAATCTGTAAATAAACATTATCTTTTTTACTTTTTTTATTTTTCTTCCCACTTTTCGGATTTACACTCAAAATCAGAAAGGATTGTGGGTAAAATTAGTGAATGAATATAGGGAATGATGTCGTTCACTCAGAGTTCGGACACCACTACAAAATGGCAGACACCCAATATAGTGCACTATATAGTGGACAGGGAGTGGTTTCGGACACTAGGGATTAAATAATCAGGAGAATTAACAAGGTGATTGACAGAACAGGTGAACAAGATGACTAATTAGACACAGTGTCCGAAACCATAGTGGACAATATTGAGTGCACTCATTCTATCCCACAATGCAACGCAGTGGCGAGTGTACAACTGATGTACGCTCAACAGCTGTCCGAATTCACTCCTTTTCATTCATTCCTTCAAGTCAACAGTATTAGTGGACTAACGTAAGGAATAGTGAATGAGGGTTTAGGGGGCGATTTCGGGTTCAGCTTAGGTCACAGGGGAGAACCAAAAACAGAGACACAGCATACATGTTACACATATATATTTATGATGCAAAAAGTTTAGAAATTAATAAACACACATTGACTGAAATAATCGGGTAAATGTCAATTATCCTGAAAACATGAATGCTAAAATGGGCTCTAATCGGTCTAATTGTGTGAAGTGGAATATAAATGAAAACTTCGTGTTTATTGATCTGAGTGTTGCTGTAGTGCTGGATATCAGTCATGTGATCATCACGGCCCAATCACAGCCACCGTACTGATATTCAGATCAACAGCACTCTCATGGGTGTCAGTTTGGTTTGAAATGTGCAGAGACGCATTCGGAAGTGCATTTTCAGAAGTGCTGGGTACAATGACGCATTATTATTATTTTTCTCTTTCGCGCAGGTCATGTTTTGAAAGAGGATGTCCTGTAGCTTACTAATGTAAATAAACAAAAATGTTTAATAAAGAAGCGTTGCTAACACAATGCTAAATCATAAATCAGATGTATGTACAATAACATTACGATTACGATGTCCAGCAATCGATTTAAATAGTACATTGGGTTTAATTTGTCATTTCATGAGGTCTAATATGTTGTTGTTAGTGGTGAGAATTTTCACGTGAATAAATTCATAGATCTGACTCTTTTAAGCGTGTATTTAAATGGTCCAGGAGCAGAACTTTTGCCAAGCGTGTCAGAGGTTCTGGGTTCTAATCTGCACTCGTGTAGGTTTTTTTTTTTCCTCATCAAAACCGATTATATTTATCAGTGGTTGTCAGGCAGGTACGGAAGCCCTGAACCGCAAGGTGAGAAAAAAAATAAAGAAAACTTATCTCGTTATTTCGACTTAATAAGTCGTTATTTCGACATAATATCTCGTTATTTCGACTTAATAAGTCGTTATTTCGACATAATAAGTCGTTATTTCGACATAATAAGTCGTTATTTCGACATTAATATCTCGTTATTACGACATAATAAGTCGTTATTTCGACATAATATCTCGTTATTTCGACATAATATCTCGTTATTACGACATAATAAGTCGTTATTTCGACATAATATCTCGTTATTTCGACATAATATCTCGTTATTTCGACATAAATATCTCGTTATTTCGACATAATAAGGGGACATTCTAATATGCATTAAGCTACATTTAGCGTTCTTATAATGAGTTTCTATGGGAGGAAAATGCTTAACGTCAAATTAAACGCTTTGCGTTCATATTCTGGACTTATCTGATTTTTGTAGTAGCCTATTTTATTATGATTTTAGTATCATATTGATTAATAAATGCACGCACAATTATCCGTGAACTTGATAAATGTTGCAGATATGTTTTAGGCTACTATCCACAAACAAATTGCTTTCAATTATGTGTGCAAAATTCAGAATTCAACGAATGCAGTGCAACAACAACAATAATAGTTAAATTAATATTAGTATTATTAATAATAATAATAATAATAATAGTCGCAGTAGTGCTAGGCTAAGGCAGTGCAAGCCAAGTCAAGTAAAACAGAGTTTCTTTGTTTCATAGTCTGGACTTATCTGATTTTTTTGTAGTATACTTTATTATGATTTTAGTATCATATTGATTAAGAAATGCACGCACAATTATCCTTGAACTTGATAGGCTAAATGTTGCAGATATTTTAGGCTACCCATAAACAAATTGCTTTCAAAATTCAGAATTCAACGAATGTGCAGCAATTTGTACAAATAGAGACATTTTTGTGTATAAAAGACATTTTTGTTTTATTTTGTATTAGTGATTATAATTTGCGCGTCCATTTATTGACGTCTGAGTCGATCTCATTTGAGTGTATTCGGCAATTTGCTTAACGTGGAATTAAACGCGTATATTCTGAGCTCATCAGATTTTGTTGTACATATACTTTATTAGTACGATTATTTACTGTGTTTGGTCTGTTAGTAAATATGTTAAGGTTTGTATTCATTTCGATATGCCACTAGAGGGCAGAATAAGACCGGGAATTATAGAATGCATTGTAATTATGTTGACCTACTGTTTTCATAACACTGGATATTCTACTAATTTATACTTTTCTAAAACGTTGCATATTAATGGCAATTAACTTTGGCAATTACACTAATAATAATAAAAATGATAACAGCCGCAGTAGTGGTATAAGGCAGTGCAAGCCAAGTCAAGTAAAACATAGTTTCTGATCTGGCCAATAATGACCAAGCATGAAGCAAAATAGGCTATCTGCGATTGAGTTGTGTAAAGTTAACAAATAAACCAAATCTAGATAAACTATAAAGCTGGCTGAAAGAGCAATACTGACAACAAAACTAGCACAAAACTATGTGTAATTGCCAAATGTTAAACAGTTTGAGAATTCATGAGTAGGCCTACGGTTTATAAACTGAGCGGACGGGATGGGTACTTTTCAATCAACATCTCTACTACATTCATAATCTGGACACCTGTTGGGTACGCACTGCGCAGTGTTACGAAATATTGTCTCTGCTAGTGTCTCAAGGACACTTCTCTTCACTTCAAAATCTTTTGTTTATTTGTGATAATCTTAGCACTTTATTATTATTGTCTAACCTGTATTATGACTGATATTTGACGAATTGCCTTGTTCCTTTTTTTGTAAGTTTTGGACAAAAGCGTCATCTAAATATGTAGCCTAAAATGTTATTATTAATATTTGAGTTTATAACTATAAATGAGTTAACTTAAGACAGTAATATGTTTATCATAAAATAGTTTATGAATGCTATATTTGTAAGCAAAAATTATGCAAAAAATGTAGGCCTATTTTATCCAAAACTGTAAAAGCGTTTATAAAAATAAAGCATTGATAAATCATATTATTAAATTATATTATGACAAACATATTCCTCTATTACTAAGTGAACTCATTTATAGTTATAAACTCTAATAATAATAATAATAATTATTATTATTATTACATTTTAGTCTACATATTTAGAAGACGTTTTTGTCCAAAACGTACAAAAAAGGAACAAAGCAATTCGTCAAATATCATAATACAGGTTAGACAATAATAATAAAGTCCTAAGATTATAACAAATAACCACAAGATTTTGACGCCCATCATTCATATTAAATCGTCTATTCCAACATATTCCACCATTATTGTGGAGCGCACACTGCATGATAAGTCCAGAATTCAAGATGCAAGTGATCTCGCCGGCATGGAGGCGCCGGCGAGATCACTTGCATCTTCCTATCAACAGTGGAATTCTGGACTTATCTGATTTTTATAGTAGGCCTAGGCCTATTCTATATTACGATTTTAGTATCATATTGATTAATAAATGCACGCACAATTATCCGTGAACTTGATAAATGTTGCAGATATGTTTTAGGCTACTATCCACAAACAAATTGCTTTCAATTATGTGTGCAAAATTCAGAATTCAACGAATGTGCAGCAATTTGTACAAATAGAGACATTTTTGTGAATAAAATACATTTATGTTTTATTTTGTATTTATACACACACACACACACACACACACACACACACACACACACACACACACACACAGTAAAATACATTTAAAATTCAAAAGCATATGAATGTTGTTAAATGTTAGATTAGATGTTAAAAACATGGTTAATTTAATATTCGGTTTAAAATTTCGACCACACACTGCATTCTTACAATAGCCGTTCTTACAATATCACTATGTGTAATTGCCAAATAAGTTATTTGCCATTAATATGCAACGTTTTAGAAAAGTATAAATTAGTAGAATATCCAGTGTTATGAAAACAGTAGGTCAACATAACTACAATGCATTCTATAATTCCCGGTCTTATTCTGCCCTCTAGTGGCATATCGAAATGAATACAAACCTTAACATATTTACTAACAGACCAAACACAGTAAATAATCATACTAATAAAGTATATGTACAACAAAATCTGATGAGCTCAGAATATACGCGTTTAATTCCACGTTAAGCAAATTGCCGAATACACTCAAATGAGATCGACTCAGATGTCAATAAATGGACGCGCAAATTATAATCACTAATACAAAATAAAACAAAAATGTCTTTTATACACAAAAATGTCTCTATTTGTACAAATTGCTGCACATTCGTTGAATTCTGAATTTTGCACATTTGAAAGCAATTTGTTTATGGGTAGCCTAAAATATCTGCAACATTTATCAAGGATAATTGTGCGTGCATTTCTTAATCAATATGATACTAAAATCATAATAATGTATACTACAAAAAAATCAGATAAGTCCAGACTATGAACGCAAAGAAACTCTGTTTTACTTGACTTGGCTTGCACTGCCTTAGCCTAGCACTACTGCGACTATTATTATTATTATTATTATTAATAATACTAATATTAATTTAACTATTATTGTTGTTGTTGCACTGCATTCGTTGAATTCTGAATTTTGCACACATAATTGAAAGCAATTTGTTTGTGGATAGTAGCCTAAAACATATCTGCAACATTTATCAAGTTCACGGATAATTGTGCGTGCATTTATTAATCAATATGATACTAAAATCATAATAAAATAGGCTACTACAAAAATCAGATAAGTCCAGAATATGAACGCAAAGCGTTTAATTTGACGTTAAGCATTTTCCTCCCATAGAAACTCATTATAAGAACGCTAAATGTAGCTTAATGCATATTAGAATGTCCCCTTATTATGTCGAAATAACGAGATATTTATGTCGAAATAACGAGATATTTATGTCGAAATAACGAGATATTATGTCGAAATAACGAGATATTATGTCGAAATAACGACTTATTATGTCGTAATAACGAGATATTATGTCGAAATAACGAGATATTATGTCGAAATAATGACTTATTATGTCGTAATAACGAGATATTTATGTCGAAATAACGACTTATTATGTCGAAATAACGACTTATTATGTCGAAATAACGACTTATTAAGTCGAAATAACGAGATATTATGTCGAAATAACGAGATATTATGTCGAAATAACGACTTATTAAGTCGAAATAACGAGATAAGTTTTCTTTATTTTTTTTTCTCACCTTGCGGTTCAGGGCTTCCGTAGGCAGGGACACGTTTGTGTGCAGTTTGTTTTGTAATTTCACCGGAACGAATAGAGAGTCTCCTCAACGGATTGAAGCGTGCGTCCGAGTGAAGACTGTGCGCGACTCGCGAGCCACAAGAGAACACAGTATCCACGCCACTGATCGCAGCGGCAACGAGCACTTTGATCACTTAAAAAACAACACATTTCAGCGCTAGATCGCCTCTTATTTAACAAACGAACTAAATGAATGCTCTGCTAGTGAACTGGAGATGTTTTATTTATTTGTATTGGTACATTGTGCCACGAGATGCAAAAGTGGTGGGGACAATATCAACCTTAGCAAAAAGTGTCCCACCCGCAAATGGATTATCACTTCTTTTGGACTGTACACTGGTGGACACGAACACTGGGACGCTTCAACACCCAAGGATTCTTATGGACTGTTTTAGGGTATGGTGCGATGGACTCTATGCTTTTAACATCCTGAGTTTTCCTGGTTTTATTGTGTTGTCTCAAAGTCTCCTGTGAAGATTGTAAATACACCGTTCTTATCCACTTTAACCTCAGATTTTGTCTCATTCTTTTAACACCCAATTCCTCACAGTAAATCTGACCCCATTTTAACTTTTGTAACTCAACTTAATTGGCTGATAGTTACAACTTGACTATATATCATGGGCTATTTGGCATTATTTCACACTGTATCCAGTATCCAGAGTTAGTTTGTAAGATGTATGTCTTGTTTTGACTATGTTTCCCATGGTTCTTTGTGTTACTCTACTCCATGACCTACTTTCCCTGGTTGATTGATTAGTTATTCTAATTCAGTTATCTCATTAATTTCCTTTGCTTCATCCATGCTTATATACCCTGAGTTCTGTCTTAGTCTCTTCCCGTCTTCATCTATGTATAGCGTGTATGAAGTGTATTCTAGTATTATCTTTAGAAATGTCTTTATGCTAATAAAGTGAGAATATTTTTCACAATTAACAAGAAATACTAAATAAGTGTTAATAAAGGTGCTGACGAGTGATCCATGAGAGACAAACTTTTGTCTCATCTCCGTTTCTCCTGTTTATTCAGGACTTTTAATCTGTTGATCTGTTTGTTTCTCCAAACACTGACAATCAGCATCATAAACAGAGGAGTGTTTATCACTGAAACTTCAGCATGAGAATAAATCATTATAAGAGAGAGGGAGCATGACAGACCCTGGAGAAACTCTGTGACAAATAAAGAAGAGCAATAAATAAAACACGTATAAGGGTTTTGAGATCTTTTATTTTTAATACTTGGGTATTTTGTTTTTTTGGTGTGTGTTTAATCCAAGGATTTAGCGTTATATCTTAACGTTTCAATGCAAGTTCATTTTGAATAGGCTTAGATTTTGTTAATTTTACCTAAAGAAATCCTGATGGTGTTGTTTGACTTATTTCAACCCAACAAATTGATCAGAAGCTCCACCCTCTTACAACACTAACCAGGAAGAGACGGACTTGTTATTTCTCTTTCCTGCCATACTGACTTTGTCTCGACAAAAGCAATAAAGAATCAGCGATCAGTGGAGTACGAAGAGAAAAACTTTACAGAAGAATTTGTCTCTCAAGTTTGTTTCTGAACAAGTTTGTTTCTGATCTTTGTGATTCTCATGGTGATTCAGTTTTGAAACCGTCGATCAGAAAGTGAAAGTAAAGTTTAGATTGCTGGAGCTCAAACAGTGAAAATGGCTTCAGCAGCTGAAGATGATTATATTTGTCCTGTGTGTCGTGAAATCTACAAGGCTCCTGTTATTTTATCATGTAGTCACAGTTTCTGTAAAGAGTGTCTTCAACAGTACTGGAGAATCAAGGAATCTCAGGAGTGTCCTGTCTGCAGGAGAAGATCCTCAAGATCTGATCCTCCAGTTAATCTTGCGTTAAAAAACTTTTGTGAGTCGTTCCTGAAGGAGAGAAATGAGAGGCGTTCATCAGGGTCTGAGGAGATCTGCAGTTTACACAGTGAGAAACTCAAACTCTTCTGTCTGGAGGACAAACAGCCTGTGTGTATCGTGTGCAGAGATTCAAAACAACATGACAATCATAAATTCAGACCCATCAGTGAAGTGGTTTCATCATATAAGGTAAGACAAATGTTTCTTGATTCACATGTAAAGAATCATAACGAGTCACAAACAGATCGTTCCGGTTACTAACGTAACCTTGGTCCTGATGAGCAAAGATCTGTGTGCGCAGAGTTCCTCCTTCGATTGGGCTAAAAGCAGTCAATCATTGAAGTAATTCAGGAGGTGAACTCCCATCTGTCTCAGGGGGAGAGGACCACATCACGAATATCATAAAAGTGCGCAGAGCAAGAGACAGTCAGAATGGTAGGACTGTATTATTTTGTTAAGCCACCCCTTCGAACGTGAATCTCAAGAACTGTGATGAGATTCTCTGGATATGAAAGTATGAGTCCTTCACATCCACTGATAAAAAACAATCAGATCTGTGAGAGGATTTGATTCAAAGTTAGCATTAGCATTCTGAACGGCCGTCTTACCAAAGCGCGGTTCAGACAGATCACGGCATGACCAATCGCTTGGGCCGTAGACTTAGTGGCACGCAGGGCGAGGTCGGTCGCGTTGCACAGCTCTTTGAAGGCCGTCGGGTCAAGACCAGTTTCATCCATGGTGCAGAGAAGGTTGGCCTGGTAGACTTGAAGGATCTAGTTCTGCACGGCTCAGAGGGATGGGCAGCTTTAGGCAGAGATGTGCGGATGGTCTCTCCCAATGGGGGAGGCTTGGTGTAGCCTTTTTCCTCCACACCGCCAAACAAGTTGAGGGCAGACGAAGAGGAACATTGGACGTGTGATGAGTAGGGAGCGCCATGACTTATAACAGAGTTTGCTCAGTCCTCCGCTTCAGAGACATAGGGCCCTATCTTGCACCCAGCGCAATTGAGTTTGTACACCAACGCATGTATCATTCCTATTTTGCACCCGCGCACAGCGGACTTTTCCCTCCACAGACGCACGTCAGTAAACTAGCAAATGCATTTGCAATCCCGTGGGAGATTCAGCGCAAAGAGGAGGCGTGTTCCGGCGCAAACGTATTTTGCAGGTTTAGAAAACAATTCCGCCAATAACCAGGAAAAACCTAGTCAAAAGTCAGTGGCGTGTTGCGCATGTTATTCATATGCTATTTAAGGGCGCATCATGATTGGCCATAATCAATGTAGCGTGTGCACTTTGCTTATCTCATCTTCACACAGACACAGCAGTTCTCATTTTTAGAAAACCATACATTATTACAAGGAAAAATATTACACGGGGGAAATCATTGTTGTGTCCATGAAGATTTGAAAAAATAGGCATAAGTCTAGCTTACACATTTACCCACATTTTTATACGCCTGTTTAACCGAAGCTGATTTGGGTCTGTTTCTCCATCCCCAATGTCACTTCTCTGTGTTTTACGTCCCTGACGAGAACGTTGGTCTCCTCGGCTGTGAACCGTTCCTGGCGTGCGTCTGGCGAATCCGCCGTTATAATAGCAATCCGCCATGGAACAAGCGCGCCTGCTCTTAAAGGGAATGTGAGATGACGCTCTGATTGGTTTATTTCACGTTACGCCCAAACCACACCTATGAATAATGAAGCTACTTCAGACCAACCCATTTTAGATTTGCGTCGGGCGCAAGAGTCATTTATCCCGCCGGTATAATAGCAACAGCGCCCGAGACCCGCCCACAAATTTACTTGCGTTTTGCGCTTGATACTTGCTTTTCAGATCGTTAAAATAGGGCACATAGTGTCATCAAAGTCCTTCTCGGAGCCACCAAATGAAACCATGGCACTCGCTCCAGATGAGGGAAGCAGGGAGCCCTGCAGGAGCAACACTCGTGGCAAGGCATTTTACAACAAATGTCGCACAAATTTGCTCTTTTAATAGTGACAGTGTCTCTTGAAGAGTTGCCGGATAGCCCAGAGGAGAAGCAGCGAGTCAGCTTTAGCTGTCGAAGAGCCGATAATCCGCTAGTTGAGGCTTGTTTCAATGGTGAGCAGAAAGGTGATTCAAAGAGAAGACAGCGAGGAGATGATCTTCATGTTTGAAGGAGAACAATTCTGATGAAAACAGTTTTCAGCGCATCTTAAATATGCAGTCGGCCCCGTCCGTTTTAGCGGGCTGAAAAGCCATTTGTCTGTAGAGGCGCACAGACGTGAACCAATCAGGCTTCAGTATTCAGTGTTGATCTGATTGAACAGCTGCAGTGATCAGGACTGGTTGTGTTTAGTCCAGCTGAACACATTATAAATGCAGTTTCATAGATTTGAGGAATTAGTAACTACGGGGGCAAATACATTTTCACTCCGGCCCAGTTGGTATTGGAGAGCATTTTTGTTTCAATAAATAACACTGTCATTTACAAACTGTACTTTACTCAGGTTGCCTTTGTTTTATGGTAGGTTTTAATTTCTGAATCAATTTAGTGTGAGATGGGGGCAAAT